>NC_090750.1:41093030-41430684 GCF_036898095.1 Palaemon carinicauda | reverse complement strand
ACATACAGCACTGGTGCATTAGTAGCAGACCAGAAGGCAACGTCATGTAACTGCTTGACAGTCTGTGAGCTGGCAACAACCAAAGCTGTGTGGGGAAGCCTCAACTCCTGACTGACTAGTCTGCTGCGGTGGCGAGTGGCGGTAACCACAGTGGGTTGCGGAGGCTGACACACCGTGTCAAAACACGGCAGCTTGTGGTAGCTCACGCACGGCAACGGAGTGCTCCGTGTGTCTGTGGGAGTCAGCATGCGTCTGGCAGGGTCGACTGCGCATGGGTGGAGGAGCTCTCACAACAAGAGTGTGGGAGCAGGCAGCCATGCTGGGCGCACAACCGTGGCAGGCTGTAGGCCAACGGGTGCATCGTCAACCTTCTCCGCAGTCGGAAGTGTGGGAGCAGGCAACAACCAAAGCGGAGTGGTGGTGCGTGGTGGGGGACTGCCGTGGGTTGCGGAAACTAACGCATCGCGTCAAAACACGGCAGCTTGACTCCACCTTCCCACTGCTGATGCGGTAGCTCATGCATGTTAACGGAGGGAGCCGCACGTCGGCTAACGTTAACATGCGTCTGGCAGGGGTCGATCGCGCATCGGAGGTGGAGCTCTCCGCAGCCGGAGTGTGGGAGCAGGCAGCCTCAGCATGAGCTGGGCGCACAACCATGGCAGGTTGTAGGCTAACGAGAGCAGTGTAAACCTTCTCCGCACGAAACTCCTGCATAACCGCAGCTAACTGAGTCTGCATAGACTGCAGTAAAGACCACTAGGGTCTACAAAAGACGGCAACAAACGGAGCTACTGTCCGTTGTGACTGAGGGTCTAAAACAGCTGGTGCGGGCAACAGACGGAGTTACTGCCTGTTGCGGGTACCACCTTGCCTCTCTTGGGAGGTGTGCAGTCGTCGGATGACTGCAGCGAGTCCGAACTGACCCAGTGGCTACACCTAGGCCGTTGGACTTGCGCGGAAGGGACCGACTTGCACTTAAAAAGCTGCAAGATTTGGTCCATGGTTTCTACGAGAAACCTCTTCCGCAGACGAGGAATAAATGGGCTCTCTCGTCTTTGTGTGGGTGGGGCGATCACGTCGGCAACGTGTGTAGATACACCCGAAACCACGGAGGGAAACGTCTGTTCGTCGATCAAGGCCTGTGGAACCCATAAGTCGTTCGATATTACTTCTCCCCTGGGCTTGGGAGCTTGTAAGAGGTCCCGGACTAGGTGAACAACTGGCACGAACAGACGAACCCTCGAACACAACACTGTAACACTTTGCGCATATCACTTTATCACTTTTGATTTTCTGTTTGCACTTATTTCACTGAAATCGAAACTTTAACTGATTTCTACCTGAAACACGCAATCCTATCCTTCATTAAAAGATAGTAATTGCGAAAACACTTTTACAATGCAACAGAAAAACATAATTAAAGATAAAGAATTCAGTGGCTGGAAAAGAGACTAAACACTAGATCAAATAAACTATGTTTAAAATCTCTCACCGCATAAAGCCTGGGAACAAGAATAAAACTCTAGAAACGTTTTACCTTCTTCCCCTACAGCGACTAGGGAGAAGAGTAAAAAACGAGAACAACGTTACCCGCTTGAACGAAACGTTTATTCTCCTCTCTCTCCCTCCGTCTCTATCTCTCTCTCTCTTCTCTCTTGACTTAGAACCTGAGAGAAGAGCCCAATTATATATCGTTAAAACTGAAAGGTTTCCCAAATAAAAAGTTCCTTTATTTAGAATTTAAACCATTTAAGCTAAGAAAGAATGAACGAAACGCTAGAATCGGTTTACTCTTACTGCAACGTGAAACCGTGAAATACTCTCTCTCTATCGTAACGATAGAGCGCATGTCGAACGTTCTGAACGTCAACAACTGCGGAGACTAAACTAAACGTTAGTTCATCTTTGAAAACAGTACGAGACTATCAAAGAAATTCTTTCATAAAACATTAAAATTAAAAAAGTATTAAATTCTTAAAAGGTAAATACGAAATGATGGGCTCAATGTTAATTAACTTCGGTTCCAAGTAAGGACCGCCTACTATTAGGAAAGGTCGCATATAAACAAACATAAAAATTAATTTTTATAAGTTTATAATAAATGGAAAGTTAATCGAAGAGGCCTATAAAGGCAGAGAGATATAAAATAAAAAGATCTATAACTTGTTAAGCAAAATTACCAAAAACCTAAACACACTTCCGTCTAAGGGAAGGGTCGGCCATTTAAAAGTGAAAGAGAGTCCATACTCTCTTCGTCACCAACACTTCCGTCTAAGGGAAGGGTCGGCCATTTAAAAGTGAAAGAGAGTCCATACTCTCTTCGTCACCATAATTAAATCTATCCAAAACGAGTTCAAGTTTTGAAATGAAGATAAAACCCCTGCATAGCGAAAGCTCAAAACTGGAATAGTGTACTTCACCAAATCGTTGTGAAAACAAATCCAGTTAGGGACGGCGTATTTAGTAGGTCTTGCCTGTGGCACGACAGAGGGAAAATTGGTTCTTTGTTGACATCGAGTACTTGAGTACCTACTTGACAGATGGCGCTGTTGATGTACACCCCCACCTGTATAGCGATCGCTGGCGTATTCCGCCCGTAGGTTTTTTCTGTCGGGCAGCAGGGATGCAGCTATATGATCATCGGGTAAGTTTGATATTGAAAAAATGAGTATTCACCAAGAATAAGGGAAAGACACCTACTTGTGAAACCCACACAAACACCTGTGGAAGCCCACCAGCCAAAGTCACATAGTTAGTCTTTACTAGAATAACCAGAGAGCATATTTCCAAAGGAATTTAGGTGTAGCTCACACCTAAGGTAAAATTTTACCATTCCGGCCAGGGATGAAAAGAATTCTCTTTTATCCTTGTAAGGCGACACCAAGTGATTGCACAAGTAACACAAGTAAGATAGAAAAGACAGTGTTGTAACCTACTATATCATGGACTCCCTTGGTTGAATACACCACCAAAGAAAGGACTGATACAGTACCTGAGGGTGGTGTGCCGGCCGGCTATTGCCGGTCAGCACCCCCCCCCCCCGTTTTTCGAAAGGTAGATCTCAAGTACACAACATCAGATCACCCCTATTGGGGAGAACTCCAGATCCCATGCCTGAACCGGCCGGCAGTGGTTGCCGGTCCGCAGCCACCCGGTTTGCACTGCGTCGCCGGCCATCATTCTTAGTGGCCGGCTAACCGGGCAGTGTAGCAGGCCGGCCGGCAGCAGTAAGCAAACCCTGCCGGCTGGCCTCCACACCAGGCAGCGCTCGGCTGCCGGCCCCACTTATAGTGGCCGGCAGATGAGCAAGAGACCGGCCGGCAAAGGTATATAACCATCGCCGACCGACAGCAAGAGAACTGGAGAACACCCCTCCCCACCGACGGCCGGCCTGTAGGCCGCCAGACGGCAAGGACAACACATACGAAGACAACAGAATGAGTGCCGGGCTAAGAGGCTATGAGCCTCTGTGCCCGGCACCCGAAAGAGTGCCGAAAGGAAGGGGAGACACTAAGTCAGGCTTCCTAACCGCTGCTTACTGAATCTACAGACGGCAGCGATGGAGGGACCAAGAAAGGACCGGGCAGCACTCGAAGGAAGGGTCTCTGCCGGTCGGCACACTCTGCCGGCCGACAGGGGACCACGTCAGTTCCCCATCCTAACCTAGGCTAGGTACGGATGCGGACGACTGACACAAAGGAACGGAAAATAGAAGGGAAGGACAGAGGGTCCTATCCAACCTTGCCTTGGTTAAGGGTCATTCCCAACTAAGACAGCTCATCTCAGCCAGAGAAAAACCCGAGGGGGAGGCCGGCACTACTGGCTGCCTCCCTAAAACCACGGCAAGGAAGGAATTGCTATTCCAGAAAAGGGAACATATCCCGAATCCGGAACGGCAAGAGGACAAGTCTGAGGGGTCACCGAGCGAAGGGATCACTACTGGAACCCAACAAGGTGGACCAAGGGGGATAAACCCCTTATGCCCGTGTCAGTCAGCAAGGGAGACTCTGCCCCATGCCAGACCAACCCGGACTCAGACTAAACACTGTTGTACTGTCCCCCTCTGAACCAATTCAGTTGGAACGGGAAGGTACAGTACTACTCCAGCATAGATATATTTGAAAATTAATTCAAACAACGGATTTTGAGCGAAGCGAAAAATCTATTTTTGGGTGAGATAGCCATGGCGTCCTGATGGAAGGTTCCCTTTTGGTAGCTTCCTTGGGTATAAAACTACTAAGATATTCCCAGAGAATTTAACCACAGGTTATCACAGAATTCTAACTTCTGGAGCGAGTATCCCAAAGGTTTCTCTTTAAGACATCGTATATCAACAGGGGACGCATGTCTGAACGCGCCACATAGCTATCTTCACCCCGAACAGAGTTAATGCTTCGGTGTGTAAGGGTTGAGAATAGCTGGGAGCCGCTCCACAGCCAATCTCACTCGTGGCTACTACTGATACTCGAGACGTAAACAAACGGGCGCCATTGCTCAAATGACGTCACGCCCGTCTTCATCCTGAAGCCAGTTGCTTGCCCATCACCATGATACAGTAGAACAGGGTGGGATCTAAAACTGGACGAAGTAGCAGGGAGGGTCCATCAGGACGCCATGGCTATCTCACCCAAAAATAGATTTTTCGCTTCGCTCAAAATCCGTTTTTTGGGCTCAAGCCATGGCGTCCTGATGGAAGAATACCAGAGAATCAATGTATCGTGGTAGATTTTCCCCTAATAGTAAGTGCCAAGGCATTGACAAAACAGCATAGTAATCTTTGATAAAGGACCATAGGGAAGAAGCATCCTGCCCCCCTTGGCAGTGAAGTTCCCATGGGCCATGCCGACGTCAAAGTGGTATTGAAGGGCTATTCATCCTGATAGAAGAACTTGAAGAACTTGGAGATGAAGCCGAATGTTTGGTATTTGTATAGGAACATTCTGAAAATTAGACCAGTGGTGGTTGGGCACTGTGTATTGAGAGTGATGGTTCATCTCCCGGGTATTAAAAGTAAGTATTCGTGTTGGAACCTTACATAATCAGAGTGAATATAAATTAAGAGTTAGCATCTTAATTTCTTCATAACCATAAGGAAAAGGGGGGATAATAAAACTATGACAGGCATGTATTTCATAGTAAGTAGGAGCTGATTGAGACGCACAGGTAATAAAATAGAAATTTTATTTCACAAATGCAGAAATTAAATAATTTACAGCAATAAGTAAAGTTCATTTACAGTAATTATAATGTACATAGTAATAAAGACTTGCTCTAGAATCTGAAAAGGAATTTCAAATTTATTAGTAGGCACTCGTTCTCGAGGAACGCAAGTCTTTGATTAAAAAACACATCATGCTCAGGGCATGCGGCACTTGTGTGACAACTATGACATTTCACCTGGGATAAGAACAGTTATAAAAGCACTAAGTGTTTTCGACATCACTATGAATCGCTCGAGGGTCAACATAGGCACCCGAAGAGTTAGAGTCCCAAGTAACTCACTGTTCTACGCAGAGTTAGGTGCAGGTTTCATAACACTACCTGCGGCTACCACAAAATGTTTGACTTCGTGCACTTGTTTCGCATAATGTTTAAAGAAAACTCGCGAGGACTTCCAACCCGTGAAGTTTTTAAGGCTTTCAAAGTCCATACTCTGAAAGAAATTCAGAGATGATGCCACTTTTCTAGGATCATGACCAGCGGGTGTACTGTTAGGATCCGCTCTGCGAATGAAGTAGGTGATTTTCGCTCTTAATTGTTTCAGTGACAGGTCGCTGCCCGATGTTTCTCCTTTGAAGAGTTGGCCTCCACCAAAATTTGAAGTTCTGCGAAGATAGACCTTGAGGCTCTCTACTGGACATAGAGAGGCATCCTCCTTCAGGGGGCATATTCTCCAAGGGCCCCATCTTTTGGTGGGTAATTCATTTTTGGCGAGAAACGTCGGATCAGGGGAGAGGGTAACTTCTCCTGTATCGGTAAACAGGATGTGTCCATCCTCTCTTGATAATGCCACTATTTCGCTGACTCGAGCTCCTGAAGCGAGAGCAAAGAGAAATATAACTTTCTGAGTCAGATCCTTGAGAGGGCATGAATCATTGTCCAAGTCGGAGGCGAAATGGAGCACCTTGTCTAGTGACCAGGAGATCGGTTTCGGTGGGGGTGCTGGGCGTAGGCGAGCACATGCTTTCGGTAGTTTGTTGAAGATGTCGCTGGACAGATCAATTTGGAAAGCATATAGAATTGGTCTGGTCAAGGCCGATTTGCAGGTTGATATCGTATTGGCTGCTAATCCCTGTCCATGAAGGTGAATAAAGAAGGACATGCAGAAATCAATCGTGATTTCTTTAGGATTTTTTGTCTTGACGAAGGAGACCCATTTCCTCCAGGATGATTCGTATTGCCGTCTTGTGGATTCGGTCTTGTATTCCTCTAGGAAGTCCAGACTTTTCTTCGAGATCCCAAACCTCTTCTTTGCGGCTAGGGAGAGAAAATCATGAGATGAAGGTCCTTGATTTTCGATGATGAAGCGAAGACAGTCGACTTCTGTACTTGTTGAGAGAGAACTGGGCCCGGGAGAGGGATCAGCTTGGGCTGCAGCTCCAGGACCAGGGGGGTACCAGTTGCTCCGAGGCCACTTGGGAGCCACTAGGGCCGCTGTCCCTTTGAAGGTTCTCAGTTTGGAGAGGACTTTCAACAGAAGGTTGGTGGGGGGGAACAGGTAGATCTTGGACCATCTGTTCCAATCCAGTGACATGGCATCCACTGCTTCTGCTTTGGGGTCCTCGTACGGGGCCACGTACCGAGGAAGTTGATTGTTGTCGCTCGTTGCAAAGAGATCTATCTGAAGTTCTGGGACTTGGTGAGAGATGAAGGAGAACGATCTTGCGTCTAGAGACCATTCCGACTCTATCGGGTTTGTCCGAGATAGAGCATCCGCTGTCACGTTGCGGAATCCTTGTAGGTGAACTGCAGACAGGTGCCACTTCTTCTTCTCTGCCAGACGGAAGATTGGGAGAAGCACCTGATTTATCTGGGGCGATCTTGAGCCTTGGCGATTGAGACAACGAACTACCACCGAGTTGTCTAGGGTTAGACGGATGTGGATCGAGGAAGGCGGGGATAACTTCTTTAGGGTTAGAAGGACCGCCATGGCCTCCAAGATGTTTATGTGGAACGTCTTGAACAGGGGAGACCAGGTGCCTTGAGCCTGTTTTTGGTGGGAGTGACCTCCCCAACCCTCCAGCGAAGCGTCCGTGTGGATGTTGAGTGATGGAGGAGGGTGTTGGAGAGGAATGGACCTTTTCAGGGCCTTTGCTTCTGACCACGGCTTTAGGAGAAGTCGCAGTCTGTTTGGAAGCCGTCTCTTGAGGTCTCTTCGAGCGATGGATGCCGAACGTCTCCAGACTCCCGCGGCATCCTTTAGCTGTGCGCGAAGCACTGGGTTTGTCACTGAGGCGAACTGTAGAGAGCCTAGAACTCGTTCCTGCTGGCGTCTTGAAATGCGTTTGGATTTCAGCAGTCGCTTGACAGACCCTGCTATTTCCTTCCTTTTCTTCTGGGGGATGGAAAGGCGGTGTGACTGAAGGTTCCAGTGGATTCCCAACCACTGGAACTTCTGAGCTGGAGAGAGGCGAGATTTTTTCTCGTTGATCTTGAATCCCAGGTGTTCTAGGTACTGGGTGACTTTGTTGCAAGATTTTACACAATCTTCGGGCGATGGAGCCCAGACTAGCCAGTCGTCGAGGTAGGCCATCACCTGGACGTTTCGTAGGCGGAGCTGTTGTACTATGGCATCCGCCAGTTTTGTGAAGATCCGAGGGGCCACGTTGAGGCCGAAGGGCATGGCCCGGAAGGCGTAGCTTTTCCTTTGGAGTCGAAATCCTAGGTAGGAGGAAGCGTGGTGGTTCATTGGAATGTGCCAGTAGGCATCCGCCAGGTCTATGGAGACCGTGTAAGAACCTCGAGGCAGAAGGGTCCTTATCTGTTGAAGAGTCAGCATCTTGAACTTGTCGTTCGCTATGAACTTGTTGAGGGGGGATAAGTCCAGAATGACTCTGAGTTTGTCTGAGTCTTTCTTGGGGACACAAAACAGTCTCCCTTGGAACCTGGTGGACTTTACCTTCCTTATCACCTTCTTGTTCAAGAGATCTAGGACATATTCTTCCAGAAGAGGGGTTGATTGTTGGAAGAATTGCTGGAAGATTGGGGGTGGTTGAGTCCAACTCCAGCCTAGACCCTTCTTGACGATGCTGTGTGCCCAGGGATCGAAGGTCCAACGATCCTGGAATTGGCGGAGTCTTCCTCCCACCGGAAGCACTTCATTGCTTCTGGTGTCCCGAGGGCTTGCTGCCTCGGCCGCTAGCTCCCTTTCCTCCTCTGCCTCTGGAGGGACGGCGAGAAGCGTCTTTGCTTGCACCTCTGTATGAGCCTCTACCTTTGGGACGAAAGGTAGTTGACTGTTGCTCAAAAGCAGGGGTGAAGACCGGTGACTGTGACGACACCGGTTGGGGGACCAATTGAAAGGTCTGTTGTGGTTGGGCAACCACTTGGGAGGTAGCGGGTCCCGGAAACTGACGTCTTTGTTGACGTTGCTGGGGTTTCTGTTTTTGGGATTTCCTCTTAGGTTGAGGTCCGTCGTCCTGAGAGGGTTTCCTTTTCCTGGACATGCCCCACTTGTGGAGAAGGTTCCTATTCTCCGTGGCGGCTCTGTCGGTGATTTCCTTCACGAGGTCAGAAGGAAAGAGGTGTTTACCCCAGATGTTGGAGGAAATCAGCCTCCGGGGTTCGTGTTTCACGGTGGCACCTGCAAACACGAATTCACGACAGGCTCTCCGAGCCTTTATGAAGTGGTACAAGTCCTTCATCACGGTCATCAGGTGGGATTTGGAGAGTACCATGTAGTGGTCTGGTACTCTGGTGTCACAGGCCATAATTTCAAGTTGGACTTGATGAGATAAGGATGCTGCGAGCCTCTCCTTCGTATCTTGTTCCCGACGAAGGAGGTGATCGTTGAGCTTAGGGAGGTCTTCATTAAACTGACGTCCGGCGACGTCAGGATCTAGCTTTCCCACGACGAAAGTATGCTGGACATCCTTCCAGTGTCGAGCGTCAGGGGGAGTTACTATGGAGAAGGGTCTGCACTCCTCCAGTGCAGGGCAAGCTTTCCCTTCTTCCGCAGCTTTAAGGCACGCAGCTAAGGCCTTTTCCAGGAATGGAAGAATCGCACTTTCAGGTGCGACATAAGTAGGGTGCTTCTTGCTCAGGGCCGGAAGCTTAGAGCAGGTAAAGCCCCTACTCTTGAATGTAGTGGCTAGCATAGCCTGGGCCTTTGCGAGATCGAACACTATCTCTTCCTTCGGTTCGGTCTCTTCCTTCGAGGCAGGTTCAGAACGCAGGCGGACGTAACAGTCCGGGTAGGCCTCAAAGTTTGGGAAGAACTCCACGTCTTCCAAGGGGACCGTGCCGATCTTATCGCTGACGAAGATCCTGCCGGTCGCGATAACCATATGCTCAGCATACCTCCACGGGTTGGCATGTGAGCAAGCGGGGAGATCCTTAACCGAAATCCTCTTCGGTTCTCTGGATCCCATCATG
This sequence comes from Palaemon carinicauda, assembly GCF_036898095.1. Lineage (NCBI taxonomy): Eukaryota > Metazoa > Arthropoda > Malacostraca > Decapoda > Palaemonidae > Palaemon > Palaemon carinicauda. The sequence goes on along the minus strand of NC_090750.1, from coordinate 41,421,090 downwards.
GACCTGATGAACTCCTGATTCTCCTTCAACCTGTCGTCCATGACGGCTCTAATCAGTCGGATCATTTCTTGAGTGGAAGAAGAGGGATCCGGGGTCGAGGAGGTAGACGGAATAGACACTTCCGTCGGTGTAGGAGTAGGAGCGGGGATGGAAGGAGGAGCGACCTCTTGCTCCGACTCGGCGTATTCCACCTTGTCTTCGTCATCTTCGGCTCCTTGAGCCATAAGCGTCTTCTCCGTGTCTTCCGAGACATCCGACATCTGTTCATCATCTTCGGAATCCAGGCGGCACTCATGCATGGACTGAGCCATGACAACATCAGGTTCCACTGTAAGTTGGACAATGGGAATCACGTCTTTGGGTACCACTGAATCAGGGGAGGCCTTAGGGAACAGAAGTGACCTCAATTCTTCGGTGGCCAGGTAAGGTCCGGTGGCATTTTTCTGGAAGCCACGCACCCACTTGCGTAGCTTTTCACGAGAAATGTCTCTGACCTCCGCTGAGGGAGGGTTATGGAAGGCTTCAACTAGGTGAGCCTGGCAGACCGTACAGTTCAGTGGATTCCAAAACTTCAGATCCCCTTTCTTGTCGGCACAAGGGGCGTGAGTCCTGCAAGCCGTATGCCCGTAAAACTGCGGGCGTTTCACAGCGCAGAAGGCGAAGTCACACTTCATCTGCTCCTCCTGTGGAAGAAAGAGAAAATGAGTATGGGGGAGTCATAAGAATGGCTCTTAAACTAAGTTAATATTAATTATTAATTTTAACTTAATGAAGGGTGTGATGCATAGAGATTGAAATAGTAAAGGAGAACATACTCCATGCATCTCGCCCGGCTGGTTACCGTAAGCTTTGTCCTTGGATAATCCGAGAGACCGAAGGCACCGGATAGTATTCCTTAGGGTTCCATAGGGCAATGGAATTCCGTGGAAAAACCAAGGGTAAGATTGGGACCGAGATCATTCGGTCCCAAACTAGAGGCTATAGGGCCTCCTTTTAAGGTAACTGCTTCCGGCAACCAGCCGTGCTAAGATGCACGCAGCATGCTGGAATTTAGAAGAATGCAAAGAGACAGCATGATCCCTAACAGAACAGTACCAAGGTATTGATCTTAATAGTGGAAACAGCCCATCTGTTTGCGGTATAGGGCTATCAGTATCATATGATAGCTAGAAGAAGGGGGTGCAAGTATTCTTGACGCCTCCGGAGGTTTCCGGCAAGCCGCCGGCATGCCGGAGGTCGCTCCGACAGAGTTTCTGGCATTAAGACAGACAATATGTAAGTCAAGGGTATACCAGGGTGGCGGCCGCCGGTACAACGGCGGCACGCCGGTGGGGGAGCGGCGGCTCCGGCAGTCGGAGGATGCCAGTTTGGTGACTGGGACAATGTTATAGCGGCACCGGGTTGCCGGCAATAGATGCCGGGACAATGTTATAGCGGCACCGGGTTGCCGGCAATAGATGCCGGCACTCCGGCGGCCGACCGGCGAGCGGACGACAAGCTAGGAGGGAGGAGAGCCGCCGGTAGGAGCCGGCGGCAGTCGGCAGTCCCCCGGCACACAGGGGGCTGTCGGCAAGGGAAGGGAGAGTCACCAAGGTAGGAGGCGGGTATCGCCGACAGTGGAGGCGGCAAGAGACCAGCACCTGGATAGTGAGAGAGACAGGGGGGGGGGGGAAGGGATGCAGGAAGTTCAGTCATGGACTCCAGACATCCCCCCCCCCCCCCCCGAGAGGGTGTACCCATGATAGAGACAGGCTCTATCATCCAGGAGCAGGGGTCACTGAGGACCGGGAGCTAGGTAGCCCAAGGGAGGGCTAGGGGACACCCAAAGAGGGGAGCCCCCCATATGCAGAACACATCTAGAGACTAACCCCATAGGACACTATGAAGGGTATATGTACCAGAGCGGACTGCACAGGGAAGCTCGGGTAGCCCTACTACTCCACCCTAAGGAGGAGTTGTAGGACAGGGGACAGATGGGTATAGACTAACCTAAGCATAGGCTAGGCTATACAAGAGATAGGTGGGGAGGGGAGTAGAGAGAAGTCTTCCAAGGAAGGGTTTCTGTACCAGAGCGGCCACTAGGGAAAGGGAGGACACTCCCTAACCTAAGATAAGGCAGACCGGCTGAAACGGTGCATGGGTACAGTTTCAGCAGGGAACAGAGAAACCTTCCTAACCTAACCTAGATCAGGGCTAATAGTCCTGAACTAGGAAAGGTAGAAGACATATCGCTATCGCAGGATAGTCATAGACTAATCCTAGCCATAGAGGTAGGGCTAGCCTAACCTCACTCTCGGACGCAACCCTAAGGGGGGTTCATTCCCATAAGGAGGACTGAGAGGCGATAAATACTCCATTAGACACTTGATCCCTTTACTCAGAAAGGGAATCAAGGCTAATTAGAGGGAATGCCAAGGCAGGGGATGAAGGAAGCATATAGGGGTCCTACAAGTAGGTTAGGTTAGAAAGAGACACTAACTAACCTATCCCCTATATGGTCCCTGAAGGCGAAAAAACATTGCATCACGGTCGAAAGTATTGTAAAATAATGCCACTATCTTCATAACTTAGCCTAGGATCACTAATAAAATCATGCATGAACACTTATGTACAGGCGCTCTGGCCTGGGGGCTATAGTAGCCGACTGGTATGAGGTCAATCGATGACCGATAAAAAGCGTCGAAACACGATATAAAAGTTCCTAGCTATGAAGACTAATTAAACTAATGTATTCGATTAGTAAATAAGGCCGGAAGCGTTGTTGTAGCTAACTAAATAAGGCATGCATAACAACAACGACGCCATAAAATGGCGGGTCCGGTAGAGGCACAGCTCTGCCACAAAACAGCAATTATCTCGGAAAGTAATATTTACTTTACGGCCAGAGCTTAACTAAACAATACTGGAACCTTGTACTCAACTTTCCAGAAGATGGTGAGGCTGAAGGTTGCGACATAACGTAGATGCAAATCGATAAATGAAGCACAGGGAAAATCCGTCTAAGTAGGGCAGCTACTAAACAAAGGATGAAGACGGGCGTGATGTCATTTGAGCAATGGCGCCCGTTTGTTTACGTCTCGAGTATCAGTAGTAGCCACGAGTGAGATTGGCTGTGGAGCGGCTCCCAGCTATTCTCAACCCTTACACACCGAAGCATTAACTCTGTTCGGGGTGAAGATAGCTATGTGGCGCGTTCAGACATGCGTCCCCTGTTGATATACGATGTCTTAAAGGGAAACCTTTGGGATACTCGCTCCAGAAGTTAGAATTCTGTGATAACCTGTGGTTAAATTCTCTGGGAATATCTTAGTAGTTTTATACCCAAGGAAGCTACCAAAAGGGAACCTTCCATCAGGACGCCATGGCTTGAGCCCAAAAAAACCACTAGAGTTAAGCCTAAGGCTTAAACAGAGGGAAAGGGTTTGCCCCTTCCCCGAAGAGAAGGGAGCAAACGGGGAAACAGATAATATTATAATGACCTAAGACAACCTAGCCTAGGCACTAAGAGAATCGATTACCTAATTCACCGAAACTCACACCAATACTATCTTGGAAGGTACTCGAAAAGGGCTTATATGTATAACGTTGCCTAACGCTTAAAGCAATAAAAATCACACTTGGAAGACTAATTATCATGCAGGAAGTACATAGGCCAACAGCTAGCCTGCGAAGACTAGTGTTGGCAGCCTAGGCAAAACTTCGCCAGGCACACTACTATCGCATCATAACAGAATTCCTAAATAAGCTAAGTAGCTAATATTTAAGCGCAAAGGGGCTGGGAACGTCGCTCTTGCTAACAAATAAATCCTATTCTAGCGAGCGACAGCATCCATGATGCCTCCAGCAGGCAAAAGCTCTTGTATCAAAGATAACTCTTTTAATTACTTTAATTTTAACCAAGAGCCTACATTTATACATAAAAGAAATAGTACTCAACTTATCCGAGGCCGAAGAAGTTGGAGAAAGCATTATCACACGAGAAATTCCAAGATTGGGTAGAAATACAGGGAAAAAACACCGAGTCGTAGAGCTACGCAAAAAGGAATACAGATGGCGCCGCGAGCGGCGCAGGGCACGCTTTCGAAACGGGGAGGAGAGATGCCTTACGAACGGCTCCCCCCTTTCTTATCGTTTTCGTTTTCTTGCCATTTGACCCCTACGAAGTGTTAACTCTATTCGGGGTATAGATTGCTATGAGGCGTGTCAAGAATACGTCCACTGATATTTACGATATCCCTAAGGTCTTTTTTAGGGATACTCGCTCCAGGAGTTAGAATTCTGGGTACCTGAAGGTAAATTCTCTGGGAATATCGCCGTAGTTGTAATATACCCTAGGAAGCTGCCTTAAGGAACTTCCATCAGGACGACATGGCTTGAGCCCAAAAAAAGTGATATAAAGGTTTGGTGTAGGGAATGTGTTTCTTGTCAAAAGGCAAAAGTAAGTAAGCACGTAGATACTGGCGAGGGAAAATTTAAGTCATCAGCTAGACGTCTAGCCCACATCCACGTGGATATACTGGGTCCCCTGACTCCGTCACTCGAGGGATACTGATATTTATTTACGATAGCTGATGGAAATACAAGGTGGCCAAAGGCGGTCGCCCTCCGTCAGCCGACAGCTGAGAGTTGTGCAAAGGCTCTTATTCAGCGGGTGGCTCGACACGGTGTCCCAGAAACCATTGTGAGTAATAGAGGAACAAGTTTCACGTCACACCTCTGGGAGGCATTGGCCGCATCCCTGGGCACGTCCTTACATCACACTACAGCATATAACTCAGAGGCGAATGGCATGGTGGAACATTTCCATCGCACGTTAAAAGCATCTATTATGGCTAAGTGTCAAGGTCAACGCTAGCACCACAACCTATCCTGGGTGCTGCTGGGTCTCCGTACCAACCCCCATGCGGCACTTAATTCGTCGCCAGCTGAAGCATTGTACAGTCAAGTAATACAAATACCAGCAGATGTCCTTCCAGGCAGCAACGAGCCGCAGGGTTTGGCAGACATACAAAAGACCATAGAAAAGATCATGCCTGCAAAGCAGTTGTATTCCGATATCACAAAAAGATATGTGCCTCCGAACCTATTCAATGTCCCTAATGTGTTCGTTCGAGTTGATCACCACCGCCCACCTCTCTCCCCCCCATATGAGGGCCCATACAGTGTATAAGAAAAAAGTGAAAAAGCATTCAAAATTCAAATGGAGGGTCGTGCCCCTTGGGTGTCTATCGACTGTCTAAAAGTAGATTATCTACCTGAGCACGAAAACAGCTCTGCTAATTAGGGGGGGAGTCATGTACGGAATGAGTGTTGAGCACTAGATCCTCAAAGTAACTGAGGTCGTGTGTTTCTTCAATATACTGTAGTCCTTATTTCATATCAAACGAACACTTGCGCAGGTATTGTTATATATTGTTCTTAGAGAGAAAGAAATTATCTTTCCGTTAGGTATACTCACAAGTACACTATTTTTTCGAATTTACCTCACTGAACAGAGTAAAATAACATCCGGGTCATCAATGGCCTCCTTAAGAGACAAGATCGTGAAGAAGTCCAACTGAAATTCCCCTGGAATCTGGGTTCTGCTCACAAACTCAAGAGCAAAGGATACAATAAACTTCTTTGTACCCTCTGAAATGGAAAACAAGGTAAGATAAACCATGTACAGTAGTCCACTAATTCCTTAGCTAAAGGTAAGGCAAGGAAGAAAGCAGTCTTTAAGGAAAGATTCCTCCCTTAGGCTTCATGCATGGGATTGTGGGGGACTTTCTTCAGAGACTTGAGCACCCTTCTCCACATTCCGAGAGAATAATTTTGTTTTCAGGGGGGAAACAAGACTGCCCACTAAAAACCCAAGCAAGGGCTAGCATTAATCCTATACAGTACCACCTTGACTGACAAGGAATTTGTTCCTTGGGATCATCAAATAGCCCATACAGTATTCAGGGGAATGTGGCCTTGAGAAAGACAATATCCCTCATATAACCCTAATCAATAACGGTTCCATTTGGCCTGATAGACTGTTGCGGACAACTTTCAGGGGCATCTGGACAGTTGTTTCAAGATTGGGCTCAAACTCCCTTCTTTCAGTAGTACAGTCAATTGGTCTTCCGTTGTGACGTGGCAGGCAATGCACTGCGACTTAAACTTTCCCTAAGAGTGTTTGACTTATTAGGTTTTCGTCATTCTGGAGGTTTTCTCTGAGCTTCCGTAAGAAGTTCCAGTAGGTCTGGGTACCCCTCCTCTATGGTCTCCGAAGATACAATAGTTATTCCAACTCTTTAGGAGGTTCGAATTTCATTCACTCTGATGAATCAGACGAACCAGAGTCTGATTGTAGGAGTCCAGACTGTCTCAGGGATACTAAGAAGTACTGTATTGCCTATTACTGAAAATTTTTGGTCTAGGATGGATCAGCAATTCACTGGGAGTTAATAAACTGCCAGTGAGAGGTAATTACACCATAAGATCCAGAACCTTACAAGATCAAGTGTCTCATTTCCGCTAGGGGCGCAAAGGCCTTTCTGCGCCAATTGCTGTCCCCGATTAATTCTGATAGTTAGCAATAACCATTCTCCACTCTAAAATAACCTTACCGAGAGGGAGGATGTTTTCAGCTAACCTTACTCGTGTATCTCTATACCCAGGTGGCATGGCAGGAGTGAGGCTGTGCCGCCTTTGGCCAACAATTTGGATACTTCCCTCTAATAAGCGGAGGTCCTTTACTGAGCCTTTCATCTAAAATTTTTGGATTATCAAGAGTCCTAGTTAGAGATGGCGGACAGGGTATGGAAAGGGACTAGATATCCTGAATGATGGGCTACTACTGTCCAAGGGTTGGCCCTGAAATCTTGCCTCATTAGCCAAAAGCTTAGTTGGCATCTCCCCATGGTGGTAAGCTGGGGAGCATGTCCTTTATAGCATGAACCTCTGCGACCACGCCCTCTTCATCTGGAGGGGTGTCCTCTACGACGGAAGGTAGGTCTGGGGGCTTGTCTCTCGGACTCTTGTGAATCTGTTGAAGGCAGAAGTTGTCTTTGGTGTGGAACCGACTTATAAGGCAAGTTCCTTATCTGTTGCAGTGGAGAAGGCAACATTGTTGCCATTGCCCTTCTTATTATAGGAGGTTTTCTTAACCTCTCTATCTTTTCTTTAGCAGTAGCTACCTCTGAGAGAGGAAATAGAAAAGGGGCACTCGCCAAGTCTGAGTTTCACAGGGCCAACACATCCCTGGGAGATAGCTGTCTAAAGCTTTTGGCTAAGATAAGGTTGCAGCCCTTTAGGATACAGTTACCCAATAGGTAAATCTTCTGATGCAAAACGAATTCTATGGCTTTAGCCCCAGATCGAGATAATTCCTCAATTTGCTGAAGGGCCTTTTCTTCCCTTAAGGTTTCTGTCACTGCAAAGAGGGAAACTGCTTCAGACCAGTGGTCTAGTCACGAGGAGGCTTGGATTGCAGCCATAGCTGCGACCTCCATGCTTGCCATTTCGGGACCCGAAACAATGCACTATTTATTGGCTGATACCCATGGAACCAGATTTGTAATATCAACAACAATAGGGAGCGGGTTCTGAAATGCGCCAGTGTAAAAATTTCTGCCATGACAGGGGTAACGGCAATAGTTTTGAAGATCTATTGGACTTAAGTGAACTTTCTGACACTGAGACTTGATTATTAAGTAAGTCTAAAGTATCTTTACTGTAGTCTACTTAGAAAGCGCCACATCGAACCTGTGTCTGGGGCTTTGAGATTGTGGGAAGATGGAGTCTGTGCATGCAGGTGAGGGAGCTCATCCAGACCATCTAAACAACAAATGAGGCTCCTAATCTTAATAAAGTGTGAGGCTTCCGAACCTGATCTCGGGACCTTGAGGCGGATTGCATCAGCTGGCTGGTGCTTGTGCACAGCGAAGTTTTCTGGAGAGTCACTAAGAGTAATAAAGTCACTATCTGGATGTTCTACTTTAGTGATAATTAGCTGTTCTGTTTCAACAGTCACTTGTTTCTTATCTCTTTCTCGAATGTCTTTCCTTTCCCCTGCATCATTCATATTGTGACGGGAATAAGAGGCAGAGAAGGAACGGGAGGAGTCCAGCTCACTCCCGTTATAAGAGCATTTGCCTCTAGCAAGAGTGCGAGGCAGAACAGTTGAAGTCTCTCTCAGAGCTTGATTTATGAGAAAAGAGAGAATTTTCTGTATGCTGACACACAGGATGCCTATGGCGCGGGCCTCGTCTACAACATTTAACAAAAGTCACTTCATCTGTGTCAGAAGGAGGTGCGACTTGTGGGAAGAAGGAAAAAGTTCATACCTCATCCTTCCTCTGTACCTGCAAAGAATGGTCTGAAAAGTCATTCCATAGAACTTGTTACTTGGTATGAGGAATTATGAACAGTAAGCCCAGAGCTAGTGTGTGGTTGATCATGAACATTAATGGGTTTGCTATTAGTATAAGTCAAAGCTTTGCCCTCATGACTCCTAGCCAATGTTTAAAAAAGTACAGAAAACTTTGAAATATTGGGGTGTCGATCTACCACACCCTTGCATTGATTGTAATCTAGCTTGTGAGGTTCTGGTAAAAATATGGTGTGTGTTAGTTTTGTTATGTTGCGGAGGAATACTCTCCCGTGTTAAAATATTTGCACATGATGGGTTTTCATTGCTGATGGGCATGACTACTATACTTGATTTGTATTGTTGGCTTTCCCTCAATGTGGATAAGTCTCATCACACGCAGGAATGGCAGCGTGTGGGTTGACATCATCATGCGTCAGAACAGCGGCGTATACAGCTCCATGGGGCTGAACGATATGCCTGGCTGAACCGCAAAAAGTGGTAGTCTGCCTTTGTCCCACTCAATTTCCTACCTCTCAAAGGCTTGGAAGGAGAGGACAAAACAAAAATGCATGATCTTGGCAAGGTTTGGGGTGTGGACACAGCCGAAACAGACTGACCCCCTTGTTATATTCTGCTGAAGAGTCCTTAAGACTCTGTAGAAGACATGACAGCTTAGGACCCCTATAAGTACAAGACAAGCCTAATTCGTAAGAACGGGTTGGAGACTGAAAATAATCGTCTTCCAACAAGGCTGCTTCAGGACTATGGGAAAAAGTTTTCTCAACTCTGAATGCTCAAGTTTGACATGTTTCCAAGAGCGGAAAGGCTTTCTCTGAAAAATCATTCACATGGTTACCTTTCGTAATCGTGGTTACTAGGCTGCAACCTGGCTCATAGCACATGGCTACTGTAGTCAGTGTTTTCTACAAGTGTCGGCTCCAGGTCCTGCCGTGTATGATCACCACTATCAGGATTACTATGGGTGTCGTCTTCTGTGATTAAAGTTCGGAGGACTTACAACGCAAAATAATAGTGGGAGGCTATAGTCGCAAAAAGGAAGCTTCGTCTCTTACTCCTGTTAAGAGGAGACGAAATAGGAGAGAAATCTCACTAGTTTTCTGCAACGGGAATAATATCTCTCTCATTGGGAGAATGTACACTCCCTACAGTACTTACATGATAATTTCATTAAACATCTCTTGTCTAGGCAAGAGGGACAAAATGGATGAGGATCTACATCTGCCTGGCTCAGGAGAATGCCACATGGCCAGCCATCAAGCAAGGTAAGGAATGCAAATTCCTAGTCTAACTAGCCATAAAGCACTCACTTATAATTCACAAATAATGAAGAGTAATGCAAGTGACTGTGAATGAAGAAGATACATAAGTCACAAGCACTAAACACTAAAAGGGTGAGAGTTGAATGCAAAAGTCTCAATCGTAAAGAGAAGTATGTCCCATAAACTTTGCGACCAGTGATGTTGTGAGGAAACAACCAAGCATTGTGAGCAGCCTTCCAAGGACGCAAACGTAGAGGTTGCTTAGCAACAAAGTATGGCACAATCACTTTTCTTTGATTGTCTGATCGTAGAAAACAAAACTAGGAGTAACCCATATAAATGACTCGGAAGTTTGTATCAACGTAGGAATAAACATGAAATTAATAAAACTCACTATTAGTGAAAACTTGCAGGAAGGTAAAAGAAACAGCCTACTATCAAACACCAAAGCGGGGATAGAAAAGAAAGGTGGTGTATCGCAGTTGTAACTCTGCAGTGAAATTATGATTTTGTTTAATTGTGATTTTTATGCAATTTATGCAAGACTACTGTATCCTTATGGAAAAAATAGTGCTATTAATGGAATCTATACCTTTATGAAAAAGTAGCAAAACCTTTCTATACGGACTTACAGTACATCACAGGCCTATGAAGTAATTTATCACAATTTGTGCTGCAAATGTTTAAAGTTACAAAATTGTGCAGCGTGCATCCAAAAAACAAGTTACTGTCATTCACTTTGGCGGGTGTTGTTATTAAATTTACACTTACCATCACAATACTTTATAATCTCTTTATATCTATGGTTATCTTCGGATATGTCCCTGATTATACACAAAATCTTTGATTAGTTGTTCCGGGGATTAGAACCCTGTGATACCCGATGGTAATTCTCTTGTAATATCACTTGCAGAAATAATATACAGTACGAAGCTGCCGAAGGAAACTTCCATCAGGACGACATGGCTATCTCACCCAAAAATAGGTTTTACCTACGTCAAAATCCGTTTATTCGTTAACATTATTTATTGACAAAACATATCTGCGGGAGAAATTTAGGTTACTAAATAAATTTTGTTTCACATTACTTGGGAATTATTTGAAAACAATGATGATATTCAGACAAAATACTTCCAACCAATCAGCTACTAGGAAACTTTACATTGCTAAAAAGGCACCCCTGCAAGTGAGTGCAAAAGTGCCTCATTATACATGTTGCACAAGATTTTTCATAAATCTGACCATCCTTGACATTCAGATCTTCCTGGACAGTTCCATCCTGTACATAATAATAGGCATGCAGTTAATATCACAAATTTTAAGTAATTTGTATTTTTCCTAACAGTACTTACCTCGAACTACTTTCTTAGGAGTATCTGGGATCTCCTCCCAACCGACCAGAGTTTTGTGTAGTTTACCCTAGTCCCGTTTTCTATGAGGGGTAACCTCAGGTGGAGTGATAAGCGCCCTGAGGCTAACCCCGGGTCAGAGAGCATGCTTGCTCAGGTCTCGATCTCCAGTAAGTTCTTGATAGCTTAGGTATCTATGAGGTCCAGCAAGGCACTTGGGGTAGGATGGGCGGGCCATTACCCGAAAGTAGTTCGAGGTAAGTACTGTTAGGAAAAATACAAATTACTTAAAATTTGCGATTTGTTCCAACACGGAGTACTTACCTCGAACTACTTTCTTAGGAGACTTATACCTTAGGAGGTGGGAGTGTACTTCAGGACCTAGAGACCGTGACGAATATAGAAGAGGAACTTAGGTAGGAGACTAGGTTCTGCTGACCTCAAGGAAAACACGAGAAAATAGGGAAAACTACGCAAAAAACCATCTTAGTATCTAAGTAACTCACTTCTGCAAGAATCCTAGGAGACATGTCCTTCCAATGATAGTGCATCCCATGGCAGTTTCAGGGGGCTACCCGAGTCATTTCCAGTAAGGGAATAGGGGAAGGAAGAACAAGGGGGCTCAGGAAGGAACCTGTGTCTCTTGGACTTACTACCCGCAGTTATCACTGGGGCTACACCTTTAAACCGTTTGAAACGCGGAAATGACGGGACCGAGCGAGAACCCGTCCAGGGATTTTCTCGAGTAGTCCTTCAAGTAGTGAGCCGTAAAGGTCGACTGGCTAGACCAAGTACCTGCCCTCAGGATTTGGCCCACTGCCATGTTTTTCTCAAACGCCAATGAAGTATTTAGACCCCTAATGTCGTGGGGTCTGGGCTTTCCTGGAAGGGGGACCCCTGCACTACTGTAGGCCCTGACGATCACTTGCCTTAGCCAGAAGGAGATAGTGTTCTTGGAGACTGGCTTCTTCACAGTCCCGAGGAAAATGAACAGACTCTCGATCTCGGGACGAAGTCTAGCTGTCCTCTCTAAATACTGCCATACTGCCCTGACAGGGCACAGCAGCAAGTCCCTCGGGTTGTCCGAACGAGAGATGGCTGGCACTGAGAACCCTTCAACTTTGTGGTCCCAAACAGCTGGATTCTGAGTCTTGGCTACGAAGGAGGGTAAGAATCTGAAGGTAGCTTCTCGCCAGCCCTTCGAATGTGAGATCTCGTACGATAGGCCATGAATCTCACCTACTCTTTGCTGATGCCAGAGCTAAACGAAAGACTGCCTTGAGGGTAAGTTCCTTGTCTAGAATGTCTTTTAGAGGCTCGAAGGGAGGTTCCGAAAGCATCTTCAGTACCCTAGCCACATCCCCCTGGGGCACTCTAGCGGCTTGGGGGGAACACGACTGCTCGAAGCTCTTGATGAGCGTCGAGATATATCTGGAGGCACCTAGGTCTATCTCCTTCAGGAGAAGACTTGGGATGGACGTGCCCACTTCGTCCCTGAGATAGACCAGGAAGTCTGCTATCTCGTGAATGGAGGCCCCTAACGGCCTGATGTTCTTCGAGGAGCACCCCCTTAGAAAAGGTAGCCCACTTCGCCTGGTACACCTCGACTGACGAACGCCTCAGGTACCCTGACATCCTTGATGCCGTCCTCGACGGATATCCTTCCTTTCTCAGGAGACGCGCGATAACCTCCACGCGTGAAGGCGGAGGGACCGAGGGTTTTCGTGGAACCTATGGAAGTGAGGCTGCCGAAGAAGGTCTGGTCTGTCTGGAAGTCGCCCAGGTGGAAGGCGTGCCAGTTCCTTTAGATCCGCGAACCACTCTCTCTCTGGCCACCAGGGCGCTACCAAAGTCACCCACAGGTTGGCCGTCCGTCTCACCCTGTGCGGACCTGTCTGAGCATCCCGAAGGGTGGGAAGTCATTAACGTCGAGGTTGTCCCAAGGGTGATGGAAGGCGTCCTCGAACGCTGCTGCTGGATCTGGCACAGGAAAATAAAACACGGGGAGCTGTGCGTTTAGTCTCGTGGTGAAGAGGTCTATCACCAGCGAGCCCCACTTCAGGAAGAGGGTTTTGACCACTTCTGGGTGTAGGGACCACTCGGGCCCTACCACTTGACCCATCCTGCTGAGGCCGTCGGCCAGGACGTTCCTCTTCCCCGGAGAGAACCTAGCTGAAAAATTGATTTGTTCCACTTTGGCCCATTCTAGGAACTCCATCGCGAGACTGCACCGATCCTTCGACTTCAGTCCTCCTTGCTTTTTCACGTAGGCCACCACCGTGGCGTTGCCGCACACCGCAGCCACGGTGCTTCCCCGGGGTAGATGGACGAACTCTAGGCACGCCCTTTGTACGGTCCTCATCTCCAGCACGTTTATGTGCAGGTTCGTCTCCTCGACTTCCCATTTACCTTTTGCCGTTTTGTTGAGAAGATGGGCACCCCACCCCTCCTTGGATGCGTCCGTGAACAGGAGCATCTCCGGAGGGTCGGTTGCGAAGGGCATTCCCTTGAGGGTGTTCGTTCTGACGTGCCACCACTCCAGGACTTCCTTCGTCTACGGGGACACCAGGACTATCTTGTGCGGGGAGTCCTATCAGTCTTTGCCAGTCCTTGGCTCTCCTGGGCTGGCCCGACAGGAAGGGCCAGAGTATCTGTTTCAGGTTGTCCAGTCTCTCGGCGGAGCGGAAGGCCCTCGCCATCCGGGAGTCTAGGACCAACCCTAGGTAAGTCATCCTGGTGGAGGGTATCAGCTGGGACTTCTCCAGGTTGATGATGATGCTCAAGACGTTGCGGAACTGCAGGAGCTTCGCGCCTTGCTCCCTCAGTACTTCCTCTGAGGCTGAAAGCAACAACCAGTCATCTAGGTACCGAATCTGGCTGACGCCCCGTTCGTGTGCCCAGTCTGAAACTGTTGCGAAGACCCTCGTGAAGCCCTGAGGGCTGTCGACAGTCCGAAGCAGAGGGTTTTGAACTGCAACGTTTGGGTACTCCATTTTACCCTTAGGTACTTCCTGCTGGAGGGATGGACAGGGACCTGGAAGTAGACGTCTTTGAGGCCTATGGACCTCATGAAGTCCTCCTCCTTCAAGGCCGCTAGGACCGACTTCGGAGTGTCCATCTTGAAGTCGGTGTTGCACACGAATTTGTTGAGGGCTGAAAGGTCTATAGCCTGTCTGACACTTGCACGCATTCGTGGCACGCACTGGCACGCATTGATGCGCGAACTCGCGTGAACGAGCCGTGAAAATGTCGTGAACAGTGCGGGAACTCGCGTGCCAGAGCGTACCAATGCGTGCCCAGAACTTTGAAATGTTTAAAGTTTGTGGCACGCATTGGCACGCACTAAATGGCCGTGAAATAGTCGTGAACGATGCGCCAACTGGAGTGAACTGGAGTGAACAGTGCGGGAACTGGCGTGAACTGGAGTGAACGATGCGGGAAGTGGCGTGAACTTTATAATGAAGAGAAACAAAAAGGAAACGAAAAAATTAATGAAAAAGAAAAATAAACCTAATAAATTTTTATATTTGCTGTTTTAATGTGAAAAAAAAAATGATATCTTATTTCAAACTATTTCTATAACTTTATAATGAAGAGAAACAAAAAGGAAACGAAAAAATTAATGAAAAGGAAAGAAAAATAAACCTAATAAATTTTTATATTTGCTGTTTTAATGTGAAAAAGAATGATATCTTATTTCAAACTATTTCTATAACTTTATAATGAAGAGAAACAAAAAGGAAACAAAAAAATTAATGAAAAGGAAAGAAAAATAAACCTAATAAATTTTTATATTTGCTGTTTTAATGTGAAAAAGAATGATATCTTATTTCAAACTATTTCTATAACTTTATAATGAAGAGAAATAAAAAGGAAACAAAAAAATTAATGAAAAGGAAAGAAAAATAAACCTAATAAATTTATATATTTGCTGTTTTAATGTGAAAAAAAATTATATCTTATTTCAAACTATTTTTATAACTTTATAATGAAGAGAAACAAAAAGGAAACGAAAAAATTAATGAAAAGGAAAGAAAAATATAAACCTAATAATTGTTTATATTTGCTGTTTGAATGTAAAAATAAAATGATGTCTTATTTCATGCACACACTTATTTTCCTCTATTACCAATCAAGACCCAAAACTTTTGTTTTAAATAAAAATGAACTGAAAAATAAACCCAAGAAATTTTTAAGTTTGCTGTTTGAATGTAAAAATAAAATGATGTTTTATTTCATCAACATACTTATTCTTCTTTATTACCTTAAAATGAAGAGCAAAACAAATTTTTTCTGTTTGCTGTTTTAATGTAAAAATAAAATGATTTCTTATTTCAACACACTTTTTTCTCTATTACCTTAAAATCAACAGCCTAAAAACTTTTCATGTTTGCTGCTTTTAATGTTAAAATAAAATGCTTTCTTAATACTAGTACATATTTTATGTCTGCTATTTATATGTAAATCAAATGCTTTCTTATTGAAACAAAAATAAAGGGCAACAAAAAATACAAACGAAAAAGATACGTTTCTTCTCCTCAATACAATGGTGTCTCTGACAGAAAGCATTGTTGTCTCTTCCGAAGCCAATCCAAGAATGTCCTCGGGTTGGAGAAGCCCCGTTTTTATATGGAGTGGCCAATTCGTGGACTGGCGTGAACTGGCGTGAACGATGCGGAAACGATGCGGAATGATGAGTGAACTCGCGTGAACGTGTCGTGAACTTCTTGTGAACTACGCGTGCCAATTCGTGCCATCGCGTGAACGTCGCGTGAACGATGCGCGAACTGGAGTGAACTGGTCGTGAACAGTGCGGGAAAAAACACCAGTGCGTGCCACAAAGTGGCACGCACTGGCGCGCATCAATGCGTGCCAGTGCGTGGCAAAAATGCGCGTAAGTGTCAGGCAGGCTTAAGACCGGTCCCCAGACCCCTGTCGCCTTCTCCACCAGGAAGAGCCTGCTGTAGAACCCTGGACCCAGTTTCTCGACTGGTTCTACTGCCCCTTTCGCCAGCATTGCCGAGCCTTCTTCCTGCAATGCTGCTACTCTTAAGGGGTCCTTGGGTGCCAACCACTCCGCCTGTTGATCTGGGATCCGAGGTGGGGGCCTGCTAGGAAGGGCAGCCTGTACACCTCCTTTAGTACTGCTACGGTACACGGATCCGCTCCGTGGTCCCGCCATGCTTGCCAAGATCGTTTAAGGCATCCCCTCACCTGAGGCGTCGGCAGGAGTAGGGGGCCTCCCCTCCTATCTCCTTCGAGAGCCGCGGCCTGAACGCCCTCTCCTGGAGCCCGAGTAGGAGGGTCTGAAGGCTAACTGTGGAGTCGAAGCTCCTCTACGGGGGGCAAGGCAAGGGAAAGATTATGTGTGCCAACTTCTACATCCGACGGGCAGACAGAGCCGAAGAGACACTGGGCAAAGGTGCAGGGGGGGGGGCCTCTCCAGCGTCCACTGAGGCAGGCACTGGAGAGGCAATAGCCCTGTTCGACCCGCTAGGGGGACAACCACTTTGCCTTCGTCACGGATGGAGCCGTCATGGGTCTACCCCCTCCCGGGGAAATCCGTGGGGTTTAAGTACCCTGCCATGTCAGCGGCCGCCTCTGATGCTTGGATGGGGCTGGCCGGGACAATGGCACGGATGGAGCCGCCAGGACGGAGGTAGCAGTCATGGGTGTGTCAGCGGCCACCTCCAATGCTTGGATGGGGCTAGCCGGGACGATGGAGCAGCTAGCTCCATCACGGATGGAGCCACCGGGACGGAGGTATCCGTCATGGGTCTACCCCCTCCCGGGGAATCCGTGGGGTGTGAGTACAGTACCCTGGTATACCAGCGGTTGACCACGAAGCCTGAATCTGTTGTGGTACAGTACTGGGTATGGATGCCATGCTGCCGGGTCAAGTCAGCGGCTGCCTCCGCTGGACGGATGGAGCTCCTGCGGAGATCCATGGAGCCGCGGGCTTCCCTGTGCTGGCTGGTTGGTTCCTTCGTTCAGGGCGGGCCATCGAAGAACTGGAGGCCGGGACAAGGCTGCCAGTCCGAAGGGGCGACTCTCTCCGCTGGGCGGGAGAAGTCGGAACCTTCACGGGCTTATGCCTGGCGACCGAGACCTGCTGTGATGACTTCCGTCGACGATCGGGTCTGCTGGAGGAGACGTACCGCAAGGATGGCGAAGGAGCTCTAGGGAGCCAGCTAGTGAGGGCCTCTGCTGCACGGGGATATCTACCAACCTGCTGAGGCCCGAGAGCCAGTCCTCATCCGTCGCGGGCTTCGGTTCGTCCAGTCTGCGGTGCCGTTTGATGAGGGCTAGTACTTTTATGCTGAGCCTTCCGTCGGATGCTCTTCTGCCTGAGGAGCACCTACGACGGGGGGCCCCTGCTTGGGGTAAAGGCATCCTTTGTCGTGGTACGACTTCGGCGGTTGTGGATGGAGGACAGGCATCGCCGCTGGGACGGAGGCCTCCGTCCTAGACTTGTCTCTCCCCATGGAGGACCAAGCTGCTGCGGGCTTCCTCGTGGCTGCTGGTTGTCTTTCACGTTCTGGCCGGCCTGTCGAAGTCTTGGAGGCTGGGACACGGCTGCCAGACCGAAGGGGCGACTCTCCGCTGGGCGGAAGGAGTCAGAACCTTCGCGGACTTATGCTGGTCTGCCAAAGCCTGCTGTAGGGGGCGTACTTCGGAGCGGGAGAACGAGCCCTTGGGAGCCAGCCAGAGGTACCCGGAACTGCTGAAGCTCCCAGGAGGTGTCTGCATGGGATGGCGACACGCACCCATTCCTCCCTAGGGGGACGACTTCTTCTGTGCCTCCTCCTGGGAGATCTAGCGTGCCTCCTGTCACGGCGAGATCTGGAACGGGAACGGGACCTCCTTCTGCGGGACCTCTCTCGCCTCTACTGGTCCCTCGGGGCTCCATCCTCCAAGGAGAAAGAGTATGACTCGAAAGAGGAGCCCGAAGATTTGTAGGGCCGCACCGAAGGGTCCGAGTCGTCCCGCATGGACGCTCTTCCGTGGGGGACTAGGTCCCGAAGCCCTCTTCCATCCTCAGCGGCGACCTGTAAGGCGTCTTGGGGGGAACCCACGCAATGGGGTCTGACGGCGGGGAAAGCTCCTTCTCGGCGGCGCCCTCGGCTGTAGAAGTGACTGAAAAACACGTCAAAGAGGCTGGAGAAGAATTAGGGACATTTTTCCCCCACATGGGGTCATCAGAGGAGACGTGGCCTGCTTGCACCAGGACTCCGTCTCCCGTACACACTCCCGCCCCTCCCTCAGGCCCTTCACTCGCCTGGAACAACACCACAACCCCACTATCCTGAAGATCAGACTCTTAGGGAAGGGCCTCGGGCCTCTTCCCCGCAACGGACCTACCTCGTCCCTTACTCTGGGTAGGGGAGGGTGGTAGGGAAGCTCGGTCAGACGAGACGCCCGGCGAAGCAAGGGAGGAAGGGACGCTCGGCTTCTTAGGCGACCTCTTTGTCGCCTACTACTTCTTGGTGCTATACCGCACCCACTCAGACTCCTGGGGAAGAGCAATGAGCCTCTTCCCCACAACTGACTTACCTCGTCCCCTACTCTTGGAAGGGGAAGGTGGCTGAGAAGCTCTATCCGACGAGGCATCGGGAGAAGTAAGCAGTGAGGAGAGGCTCGGCTTCCTATGTGACCTATTGGACGCCTTATTCTTCTTGGTGCCGTAGCGCACCCACTGCACCTCGTTCCAGGACTCGCACTCCAGACACGTGGCTGTAGGAGAACATAAGCTGCCCCTACACAACGAACACAGAGGAGAAGGGTAGGAAAGGTTATAGAATGAACACAATGGGTCCACGTGGGGACCGCGTGAGACACAAAGGGGGTCGGGGATACAAAGGGTCGCACTGGGTAAGGAGAGAGCGTAGAGATGTTATCGCGACGCAACCAGAGAACTTACTGGAGATCGAGACCTGAGCAAGCATGCCCTCTGACCCGGGGTTAGCCTCAGGGCGCGTATCACTCCACCCGAGGTTACCCCTCATAGAAAACGGGACTAGGGTAAACTACACAAAACTCTGGTCGGTTGGGAGGAGATCCCAGATACTCCTAAGAAAGTAGTTCGAGGTAAGTACTCCGTGTTAGAACAATCTAATATTCAGGCCTTTTCCATCAGGAGGCTTAATACTACACAGTATTCTAGAAGTTTTATTCCAGCTTTTCCCAAGTTGTGGAATGTTCTTCCTAATCGGGTAGTTGAATCAGTGAAATTTCATAAGTTCAAACTTGAAGCAAATTATTTCATGTTGAACAGGCTGACAAGTTTTTTTTATAACTTATATATGAAATATATTTTGTTGTTACTGTTTTTGAAATATTTTATTGCTAATTTTTTCTCCTACCTTTTATTTCCTTATTTTCTTTTGTCACTGGGCTATTTTTCTCTGTTGGAGCCCTTGGGCTTTCAGCATCCTGCTTTTCCAACTAGGGTTGTAGCTTGGCTAGTAATATTAATAATAATAATAAAAATCACAAATTTTAAGTAATTTGTATTTTTCCTAACATACTTACCTGAATGAAAATAAGGGAAACTACCCAAAAAACTGACTTAGTGTATGAGTGGCTTACCTCTGAACCATAGCTTCTGAGACGTATTTCTTGTCGAAGACGTATATCCTGGCCGCCAGAGCCTCTTGATTCACACCCACGTTGGGGATTAAGGGTAAGGGAAAGGATGATAGGGGGGAAAGGTAAGGGATGAACTTGTGTCGCATGGCTTACCACCCCCGGTTTCCCTGGGGCCATGACCTTTAAATCTTTTGCAGGGCTGATAAGACTGGGCCAAGGTTGAACCCGTCCCAGGATTTCCTAGAGCAGTTCTTCAGGTAATGTTCCGTGAAAGTGGACTGTCTGGACCAGGTACCCGCTTTCAGAATCTGGCCCACGGCCATGTTCTTCTCAAACGCCAGGGAGGTGCCTAGACCCCTAATATCATGAGGCCTTGGCCTACCTGGAAGAGGGATTCCCGAAACCTCGTAAGCTCTCTTGATTACTTGTCGCAACCAAAAAGAAGATTGAGTTCTTAGAGACTGGTTTCTTCACCTGACCAGTTGAGACGAATAAGCTCTTGATCTCCGGTCGAAGCCTGGAGGTCCTTTCAAGGTATTTTCTTACTGCTCTGACCGGGCATAAGAGTAAGTCTTTAGGGTTGTCTGACCTAGGGATCGCTGGGACCAAAAAGCCCTCGAACCGAGGATCCCAACAGGCTGGGTTCTACGTTTTGGCCACAAAGTTAGGGACGAACCGAAAGGAGGCCTCCCGCCACCCTTTTGAGTGTGAAACTTCGTACGATAATCCGTGCAACTCACTAACCCTCTTCGCTGAAGCCAGGGCTAAGAGGAAGACCGTTTTGAGGGTGAGATCCTTATCCAGGATGTCCTTGAGGGGCTCAAAGGGAGGTTCTGACAGGACTTTAAGTACTATGGCTAGGTCCCACTGTGGTACCCTCACCTCCTGTGGGGGGCACGACTGCTCAAAACTCCTGATGAGCATCGAGATGTGCCGAGAGGATCCCAAGTCAATGCCCTTCAGGAGGAAGACTTGACCTAACGCTGCCCTCACTCCCTTTATTGCCGGAATGGACGAGCCCAAATCGTCCCTGAGATACACCAGGAAGTCCGCCACGTCGTGGATCGAGGCCCCCAAGGGCTTGATATTACGGGAAGTGCACCATTTCGAGAAGACTGCCCATTTTGCTTGGTAGACAGCGATAGAGGACCGCCTTAAGTAACCTGACATCCTCGTTGCGGTCCTCGATGAGAATCCATCCTTCTTCAGAAGCCGCTCGATAACCTCCATGCGTGAAGGCGGAGGGACCGAGGGTTTTCGTGAAACCTTTGGAAGTGGGGTTGACGAAGAAGGTCCGGCCTGTCCGGGAGAGGCCAAGGAGGAAAAAGGGCCAGTTCTTTTAAGTCTGCGAACCACTCCCTCTCCGGCCACCAAGGTGCGACCAAAGTCATCTGAAGGTTGGCTGTTGTCCGTACTCTGTTGAGGACTTGACGTATCATTCCGAAGGGGGGAAAAGCATACACATCGAGGCCGTCCCAAGGGTGCTGGAAGGCGTCCTCGAATGCCGCTGACGGATCTGGAACTGGAGAACAGACACAGGGAGTTGGGCGTTCAGACGTGTGGCGAATAAGTCTACTACTGGGGAACCCCACTTCAGTATGACTGACTGAGCTGTTTGGATGTAGAGTCCACTCTGACCCTATTACTTGGCCTACTCTGCTGAGGCCAGGACGTTCCTCTTTCCCAGGATGAACCTTGCTGTGAACTCGATCCCTTCTTCTGCTGCCCATTCCAGAAGTTCCGTCAATAACGAACATAGCTCTTTCGACTTTAGACCCCCTTTCTTCTTTACACAGGCTACTACTGTGGCGTTGTCGCACATCAACGCTACCGTGTTCCCCCGGAGGAGATGAACGAATTCTCGACTCGCTCTCAGCACAGCCATCATCTCTAGCATGTTTATGTGGTGCTTTGCTTCTTCGCTCGACCATTTTCCCTTTGTCGATTGGTCGAGTAGGTGAGCGCCCCAACCTTCCTTCGACGCATCCGTAAACAATAGGACTTCCGGAGGGTCGGGTGCGAAGGGCATCCCCAGCTCGGTGTTCCTCCTGTCGTGCCACCACTGCAAGGCTACCTTCGCTTCTGGGGAGACCGGAACCAGTTTGTGGGGGTTTCTCCCCTGTGACCAATGTTCTTTCAGGTTCCACTGCACTGCTCGAAGTTTGAGTCTCCCTTGTGGCATTAAACTTTTCCAAGGACACTAGGTAACCCAACAACCTCTGCCAATCCTTGGCCCTCCTGGGAAGGTCCAACAGAAAGGGTTGCAGAACACGCTCTAGGTTCTCCAACCTCTCCAACGAAGGAAAAACTCTCACTAGCTGGGTGTCCAAGACCATCCCCAAGTAGGTCATCCTGGTGGAGGGAGTCAGCTGGGACTTCGCTACGTTGACCGTGATACCCAACTGCTCGCAGAGACGAAGTAACTTCCCTCCTTGTTCCTTCAATTCTTCCTTTGAGGCTGAAAGAAGCAACCAATCGTCCAGGTACCGGATCAGACGGATGCCCTGCTCGTGAGCCCATACAGAGACTGTCGTGAAGACTCTTTTAAACACTTGAGGAGCCGTCGACAGCCCGAAGCAAAGGGTCTTGAATTGTAGCACTCGGGAATCCCACTTTATCCTGAGGAACTTCCTGCTGGAGGGATGGACGGGGATTTGGAAGTAGGCATCCTTGAGGTCCAGGGATATCATGAAGTCCCCTTCCCTCAAGGCGGCCAACACTGTCTTGGCAGTGTCCATCTTGAACTCGGTGTTTGCCACAAACTTGTTGAGGGCCGACAGGTCTATTACTAGTCTCCATCCCCGTTGCCTTTTCCACTAGGAAGAGCCTGCTGTAGAACCCCGGGCCAGGCTCCTCGACTAGTTCCAACGCTCCCTTGGAGATCATGGAAGACACTTGCTCCTGTAGAGCAGCCCGTTTCAAGGGGTCCTTGGGAATCAGCCACTACGCTTGAAGGGCTGGAATAAGCGGGGGAGGTTCCGCTAAGAAGGGTAGTCTGTAACCTTCCCTCAGGATTGTCACCGTCCAGGGATCCGCACCGTAATCCCGCCATGCTTGCCAAGAGTGTCTGAGGCATCCCCCCACCTGAGGCTCCAGTAAGGGTAGGGGGCCTCGCCTCCTATCTTCTTCTGGAGGAGCGGCCGGACCGACCTCTTCTTGCGTTCCCGTAGGACGGTCTAAAGTTAGACTGCCATACGGGGGGGCCGAGTTGACTGCTGCCAGGGAGTCGCAGGTGGAGGACCTCCTGGGAGGTGGGCGCCTCATAGGGGGAGGTCTATGGTCTCCCACGTCCTTCATCTTCCTCACCCGTTCCATCGTCTCATCTACCAACTTAAGGGGGAAGATAGCCTCATCCCAGATTGAGGAGTTTCTCAATTTCCTTGCTTCCCGGTCCGGGAGTTTTCTCACAAGTTTGCTCAGAATAGTGTCTCTCTTCCTCAGGACCCAATTGGTAGCCTGGGAGAGAGATTGATATGACAAAAATTTTAGGGCCTTGCCCCTGGTGCTAATAAGTTCTCTCAGTAGGGTTTGATTTTCAGGCAGGGACAAATCATGAGGCCTGAAAACCAACTAACGTGCAGGCCCACCAGTCCAACCAGGAGGACACGTAGACTAGGTCCTGAGCCATGTCCTCCATCATGGAGGTCTCCGACGGGGAAAAACACACAGGGGCCGTGGACGCTCTGTCTTCCGTGGCACCCTGGTTCAATGAGGTAATGGCTGTCTCCGTCGCGCGGGGCCCTCCCCGACGACCTTCCGGTATGTAAAACCTCTTCTGCGCCTTCAGTCCCGGCAGCAGCTTCGAGGCACTTTGACTCCTAGGGGCGTCTGCTAGGCCGTCCAGGAACTTATCAATATGCTCCATACCCAGCCTTACGTCAGGAGCTAAGGGTAGAGCTAAGGAGGGCCTTTGTTGAACTCTCCACCAGCCTGCTAAGTCCGGAGAGCCAGGCTTGTTCAGTGGTGGGCATCGGTTCATCCAGCCTATGGTGCCGTCGTATGAGGGCCAACACTTTGCGGTAGGAGGAGATGTCATCGGACGAGCACTCCCCTCCTTCCACCAGGGCCTCCGTCACCCCTCCTTCCTCACGAGTATCATCAGTGACAGTAGGGAGAGCAACGTTGGATGGGACTGCCCGTGTCACAGGCGGACCCGCAGAGGCGAAGGTATCCGCCATGGGAGTACCTTGCCCTGCGGGCATCCTCGTATCTGTGGGAATATTCCTGGCCGAAGGGCGCCCTTGGAGCTTAATGAAGGCAGCCAAGGAGCCCGCGGCTGGCGTAACGCCTTCCACTTGACGGAGCGCCTCCCTCCACAGAGTAGGGGGCGCGGAGGCCTTTGACAACTTCGGAGGCTCACGGGGAGCTAGGAAAGGCCTCCCTCGGTGAGGTTCTTGTCCGTAGGAGGAGCAGGAGGGGAGAGGCGGTGAGGACGAGGCTCTAGGGAGCCACCCGGAAGCGGCCGCGGCTGTGGTGACCTTAAACAGCTTGCTCCGGGGAACCGTGATCCTCACCCAATCTTTGGACTTACTCCTCTTCGCTTTCTTCTTAGAAGGTCTGGACTCCTCCTTCTTTGAACAGGAGCGGGATTTCTTCTTCTTCCTGGACCTCTCGCGCTTCCTCCTCGCAGACCTGGAATCGTCCTCTGAAGATGAATCCACGGACGAGGAAGACGAGGAGGAGGAAACGGAATCAGCTGAATCACCTGAGGCGTCCAACTCCGCGGGGGTTACTCCATGCCGAACCTCTGTTTCCGCAGGCTGCATGAAGACGGGCGGAAGAGTCGCCGCGGGCGCTGGGGGGTCCGAGGAACGTTATTGCGGCCGATCCAATGGTCAAACTCCTCTTCTAGTCTGAAGGGTGATCTGCAGGGTGTTCTAGGAATATCCCAAAGGACGGGGTCCGAATTTGACGAATGGCCTTTCTCGGCATCCCCCCCCCCCGCGGCCGAAGTACCTGAAACACACGCCCAAGATGGGGTAGAAGAGGAAGTACCTGACTTCCCCCACATCGGGTCTTCGGTAGAGATGGGCCCTGCTGGCACAAGGACCTCGTCTCCTACACACACTACCGCACTTCCCTCAGGCCCCACACATGCCTGTAACACCTCAGAAACTTCCCCCCCAGGTAAATCAGACTCTTGGGGAAGGACAATGGGCCGCTTCCCCGCAACGGACTTACCTCGACCCCTACCCTGGGTAGGGGAAGATGAAAGGGAACCACGTTCCGACGAGGCATCCGGGGACACCAAAGCAGAGGATGCGGTAGCTTTCTTGGGCGATTTCTTGGCAGACTTCTTCTTCTTAGTCCCATAACGGACCCACTGAATCTCGCCCCAAGACTCGCATTCCAAACACGTGGCGGTAGGGGAGCATACTTTGCCCCTACATGATGAACAACACGAGTGTGGATCAACCCCGGGCTTCGAAAGGAAAGCCCCACAAGACTTACCGGCCACAGGCCAAGGGCAACGGCGTGGATGCTCCATAATAAAAACACTAACACCAAGAGACACAAGGATACAAGGGAAAGGGGTAAGGATACGGGCACAGGAACCACGTGGTAAACACAAAGGGTCGCACTGGGTAAGAGAGAGCCCGGCGGGATGTGAATCACGTCGCGACCAGAAACTTACTGAGGAGCACGACCTAATCTAGCACGCTCTCTGACCCCGGGTCGCCTCAGGGCGCGTATCACTCCACCTGAGGTCACCCATAGAAAATGGGAATAGGGTAAACTACACAAAATTCTGGTCGGTTGGGAAGAGTTACCAGTAACTCCTAAGGAAGTAGTTCAAGGTAAGTACTCTGTGTTGGAACAAACAATAGTAATAATAATAATAATAATAATAATAATAATAATAATCTAAGTATAGTGCAGTACCTCCATTTTAATTGATTGGTTGGCTCATTTCACAACACTTTTACTCTTTTACTTCTACAAATTAACCCTTGAGATTACTTGCATATGATAGGTATACTACTCAAGTGCTCTCTTTAATCCTCTAGATCCTCACAGGATATCTAGAGCAGTCAACGTCCCAATCCTCTACATAAATTATGATTCAAGTACTTGATAACAAAAGACAAGTATGTCTTGAGGCACTCAAGGATGCAAAGGTGGCAGTCTGACCACCAAAAAGGCAATGTCTCTGGATATTTAAGACTGCAAATGTGAGCACAATAGAATTATTGGAGTTCCTTGAAATAATGAGATAATGTCTGTTTTACATTACCAGAGCTAAATTTTTGAAATTATAAATAAAAAGCAAATTTTTCTTTTGTTATACTTTATATATTATATACATACATACCAAACAAAGCATAATATAATAACTCAGGACAAAATATTATTACGATGTAATAGCATTTATATACAGAAACATACACCTGAAAAATACAATCACATTATTCATATGATGATTATTTCTATTGCAACACATGCAATGTATTTTCCTTCATGAACTCAAATCAATACCCCCAAAAGAAGTTAACAAAACAAATTAAATTAATCAAGGTAGAAAATAATACAAATATCACTTCGAATTTGAATGAGTTGCATAATGCCATTGAAATATCAATACTAATTTGGTCTAAACAGTACAGTATCTCAATTACTAAAATACCTCTCAATTGTACGATTTATTAAATGAATAACGTAACTGCATGGCATTAGTTCCAAATTTGAGAGGCTGTCCAACCATAATATTTGAAGAAGGAGACTTCATATTTTCTTTTTCACTTTGTGTAATTGCAGCCTTGAGGAATTGGGAACAGGTTTCAAAAGACATTTTTTGGATTGGAGAGGAACATGTAGATATAGCTGACCGTGAGCAGGCTTTGTATATCCCTTCACAAGTAAAATAATCAGCTAACAGACTTAGATGACGGAAGTCAACTTTTATGTCATACGCAGACTGCACAGCTCTTATTTCTCGAATGATAGAACGCTGCGCAGCTTCAATGCCATACATCTGGGCCACTTCATGGATATTATTAGTGTAAAGTTTGTTGACATCAAGTAAATGTTCATAAGCGAACATCTTTAACACATTAACGCCTTCTGTTCTCAATACCAGCTGGTTATCCTTTTCAACTACAAAAACTCTACGAATTCCACTGATATTCCTGACCAACGACTGCTCTGAAAGTTCTCGCACAATGGACACTATATCATAAGCACCATCTGCCACGGGCAACATGAGCTCTACCTCACACCATAACTGCTTTTCTCTGTCTAGATCATAATTACTGATGCAGGAAGCCTTACATTTCAAGTTTTCTATTCTATTGATGGCCTCTTCGTTGCTCACCGAACACTTTTCCCTCTTTCTAAAAGTGCCAAAATTTTCATTGATATCTCTTTCCGCCTTTTCATTTCCTTCTTCATTACTGTCAGCATCAGACTTTTCATCTTCCCCCTCCTCTTCATCTTCCTCCTCCTCTGAGAAGTCTTCACCTTTCCCCTTAAAAGTTCTGTCTTGATCATCATCATCATTAT
The DNA here is from genome assembly GCF_036898095.1 of Palaemon carinicauda. Classification (NCBI taxonomy): domain Eukaryota; kingdom Metazoa; phylum Arthropoda; class Malacostraca; order Decapoda; family Palaemonidae; genus Palaemon; species Palaemon carinicauda. The sequence continues at coordinate 41,394,031 of NC_090750.1, read as the reverse complement.
CACTACTGGCATCACTATCATTTTCTTCAACTTTATCATCCAAATCTTCAACCTTCTCCTCCTGTTGTTCTTCTAGCCCTTCCTCACTCTCCTTACTAGGCTTCAATATCTTCTTCTTTATTTGCTTCATTGAACAATGAATTTTTTCACGTTTAAGAGCTTTAAAGATTTCCTTTAATAATTTTATAAAGAAATATTTTTCAACATGTGCCAGTACATCAGCAGGAGTCACAGCATACAAGTGTTTATAACTTTTATGTGGGAGGAAACTCAACTTAACCTTCACTATTCTCTCCAATTTCCCACTACTACCAAATCCTAGTCTTGATACAACATTCATCTTATGTAATACTTTGGCCAATGAGACCTCTGATAGTGTCAATCGAAGCTTTTCTGCCTGCTGCTTTGTTACATGTGAATAGAAGGGAACTTCCATTATGGGAGTAGATATGCGTTTAGATCCAGTCCTCAAAATCTCTATCATACGAGGAACACCAAGGGTGACATTGAGCTCATCTTTTCCAGCAAAATGGAAAGTATTAAGAGTCATCTGTGTTAATGGTTCACCAAGTGCTTGAGCACAAAGTGCTCCAACTGCTTCTCCAGGATCAACTTTAGACATCAAAGCTTTCACATGAATGGTTTGCTCAACTTCATCCCGGGACAGTTTTTGTTCCATAGCTAATTGTGACAAATAATGTGCATTGTAATATTTTTCAATCAAATTATCCATAGCTTCTGAAACAACACCTAAATTTGAAGCACTGGAAAATATAGAATTGACTGGGTCCGGAACTTTCTTTACCTTTTTATTGTATCGTTTCTTTTCATCCAAAGGCAATTTGTGCCAAAGTTGCTGCAACCTTAAGCTAACGTGTGTACGACCGTTATCATGAGAGTAGCCTTTCAAATCAACAGAATCTTGGATTTTCAAATCAACCGAGTCTTGGATTTTCTTGCAAAATCTTAGAAAACCATTTTCGCGTCTTTTTTTCAAATTAGACTTATCTATCAATTTCTTCTGTTTTTGTAAACGTTTCATCTGTTCTTGGCTTGTCAAAGATAACGCAGTTGACAAAGTATGGCTGTCCAAAAGGCGACTGTAATTATTAACTAGTACATCCATTGTGCCCATGTTAGATAGGAATGGAACTTTAGTGACATCTAAACCATCTTCTCCATAATTAAATTGTAGTACCAAACCATCACTATTACGAACTGTCATGTCATAGTCAACATGAATCCCCTCCAGGTGTTTAATAAGGCAGCGTTGTACATAACCACTATTGGCTGTTTTCACAGCAGTATGTTGTAAGCTATCACGTCCAACAATACACAGAAAAAAGTAAGACTTGGGGTTAATTCCTGTCATGAAACGATTGGGAATATACCCACCAGAACACGGATCAGTGTCGTAAGATTTGAATGAGGGAAGAGATTTGCCTGTTACACTGAGAGGCATTCTTTTTCCATCTACAGCAACAGAACCAAAAAGTGAAGCCATTTGATTCATATTAACCTTTGAACCCTTGGCACCTGTATCAACCATCATTTTCATTTGATTATCCAAGTTTGGCCGTAAGAGCAGCTTTTCATTTCTAGCAGTTATTCGGGATGTACTTGGGCCTAAAGCAGATGTGTAGGCACCATCAATAGCAGCCATGTTCTTTTCATTATGAGACATGTGAGCTGATTCATAGAAGTCCTGAAATTCAGCTTCATGTAAATCTAACTTCTTAAAAACATCAAGTGGTGCATTATTAACCAACTGTTTCAAAGATTCTCTACGAGTGTGAGAAGCATAAAATGGTGTTACAAAATCTTTGGCAGTAATTGTATGACCAACCCACTGAAGGTAATACACACACATACGATTTACTGCCGTCATTATTTTGTAGGCGATAGGGCCACCATAAAGCTCATAACAAATGTGGATTAACCCATGACTAGTAGACCCAATAGCACACTTATCTACAACACCACATAACAATTCACCATCTCTCATGATAAATTCTGATTCAGTTAATGCCTCTCGCCTCTTTTCAGGTACTCCACCACCTCTCCACTTTCTGGCAACACTGGTTTCCCAAATATCAACCTTAACAGACGTTTTAAAACTAAATGTGGGCCTGGCTTTATTGGATGGAATAACGTTATACAAAAGAGTGGATATTACTTGTTTCCCTGACCATAACTGTTGAGGTTTCAGTATACATGGAGGCAACAAGACAATTCTACCCATGTGATTTGGAAGAGCAGAATACACTAGTTGATGGTAATCTTCTCTATTGAAAAACTTGCCTCGCATTGAAATTTTCACACTGGAAACCACAGAATCTTGAATGAGACCAGCAAGTGGAGAACCATCTTTGGGCGTTAGATATTGATTGTGTGTTGTTACTATGTGTTTTGCCTCACTTCGTGCAAGTTCATTCTGAGGAAAGTGCATATTGAACTCATCTCCATCAAAATCAGCATTATAAGCCTTACAATTAGCATAAGGCATGCGTAATACCCGATCTTTTGCCATCACACGGGCACGATGAGCTTGTATGCTAGGCCGATGAAGAGTGGGCTGTCTATTCATTAAAATGTAATCCCCATTCTTCAATTGCCGATAAACAATCTTTTGAGCATTGACTTTCCTAGTACACGATTCAAGTGGAGTTAAAAGTTTTTTGGCAAGAGCACTTCTCTGAGCACTATCCATTCGACCAAGATGTACCTTCTTCCCTTCTTCATCCTCAACCATCAGTGCTCCTGGATACTTTTCCGGTCCATTCATAACAAGCACTCTCATTTCTTCTACATTCCAGTCATTGACAGGAACAGGATATGAAAGTTTAATTGCAAAGTCCATGGGCACTCCAACTTCATCAAGAGCAATGTGGGGATCTGGGGCAGCTACGGAACGGGCTGAGAAATTAACTCGTTTACCCATAAGATTATGTCTCATTAATCCTGCTTTTTTCTCTATAACTTGTCGAATACCTTTCAAATTAGTTTGTTTATTATTACTTAAACCAGCATCATACAAAGCATTGACATTACACTGTATTTGATACCACATGTTCTGACACTTTTCTTCAATGGAATCACCTGAAATTTCCTTATAAAAGAGGGTCAAATCTTCTGGAATTTCCTTCAAAGACCCATTCAAGACTGAAATGAGTGGCCCCATGTACACTGACAGTTTTATTATGTTCTTTAAAACGGCAACACTTTCATGTTCAATAATATACCCATCCCTCCTTTTGTCGTAAGGATGAAACTTTGGAGGAACCACTAACAAAGTGTTCAGAAAAAAAGTGTCTGTAGGATACTCTATATTTGTAGCAGACAACAAGGGATATAAGCAACCTAGAATAATTTTATCTGTCTTCCAACACTTTCTTAGAGCAATCTGTATTTGCTTTGGAGTCAAGAATAACTGAGGAGCCTCATTGTCATTCACTTTCTCCTTGTCCTTTTTTAATGAACCATTTTTCATGACAAACTGATAATTCTGCAAAGCAATTTTCACTAATGGCTCGCCACAAAATGGGCAACTTTTAGGAACTTTAGTACTATCCCAGAACTTCTTTCTAATTGTTTCTCGTACAACATTTTCGCTTGATGTTACTTGTGTGTGAGAGGTACCTTTCTGAACTGCCTCAATCAAGTAAGAATCAAGTTTCATTGTTACGACATAAAGCATGGATGACGGGAGTCCACCTTTCTCTTCCTTATTTTTCCCACTAGCAAGAGCCACTTCCTCTGCTTCAATTGCTTTAGAACATGCAATTACCTGTGAAACATAGTCTTCCAATTCTACAGCTTCTGCTAAGAAACCCATATTCAAAAGTTTAATTTGATATGTGAGTTGTAGAATCCTTTCCTTCTTTGCAACAAATTTATAACAAGAAAAACAGATATGGGAAATAATTTTCCGTAACGTATCATAAAAGATAGGGTTATAAACAGGAAGAGGTAATTCAATGTGACCACAATGACCAGCACAATTGTAAGCATTTAAACGGCACGTGCCACAAATATCATCGCTGGGCATTATTGGCCCTAACCGAAGATCATACAGTCCATTTGTCGAGATATGACCAAGACGATTAAATGTTTCTGGATTAGATATTCGCATTACAGCTATCTTCTTAATTTCGTCATCAGTGTATATTCGAAAACCAAGATTTTCGATCTTTACATATTCTTGACCAGAGCCTCCCATCTTCTATATCTATAGATTCAGTGCTCAACCTAGAAAGGAAAGACAAAAACAAAAATTATATTACTGGACTTCTATTCAGTAAACAAAACATTACATTTCTCTTAGAAAAGTTGCTAATTTTTAATAGCAGTAACCAGTAGTTTTCAAAATACAAAACTAATCTTTTATGCAGGAATATCTTTCAGCACAAGGTGGATCATCCAAGCTTTTAATAACAAGGAATACAATAGTCGTTGCATGGTAGAGGGCATTATCTAGCCACTTTTCCCTTCAGTATCTGGACTAGAGAAAGATGATTGAGGTGGGATTATGATAAAAAACTGGTTTACATATCTGGGGAAAATGCAAATTACTTCTAAATATATTTCTTCTAACAAGAATGTAAACCACTTCTTTTATGTATCATTATTACTATTACTACCTAAGCTACAACCCTAGTTTGAAAAGCAAGATGCTAAAAGCCCAAGGGCTCCAACAGAGAAAATAGCCCAGTGAGGAATGGAAATAAGGAAATATCACAAATTTTTAAAGTAATTTGTATTTATTCTAAATACTGTACACAAACCAGAGTCCTTTACTATAGGAGAATAGAAAACAGCGAAGCTGAAATATGGCAGTTAAAATTATAGCATGGTGTGAACAACCGAAAGGTAATTACCTATCGATAGCAGGGAGGCAACCACTCTCCCGCTGGCTCAATGACAATTCACTTAGATCGACACTTGGCACTTTCTTGGGGGCTACTGATGGCAGGCAATTTTGAATAGACTCAGGTTTGTATAGTTAGGAAAAACTGATTACTTTGTGTTTTATTCCTACACGAATACAAACCATCCTCCTTTACTATAGGATGCCTATTTTCCAATTTGTTGGAAGCTTAACCCTGAAATTTTTAAGCTTGAGCATCTTAGATGCACAAGAAAGTAAGGGTTCATTGCATGTCGTGAACTCCTGCATGAAAATCAGCGGGTTTTATGGCCAAGGCTGTTAAAATTACAAATTTGGAGATAATTTGTATTTTTCCCTGACTAATATAAACCTGGAGTTATTTGTGTGGATATTCTAAAGCGGTAGCTGGAGGTAGCCATTAGACTTTAATTGAGAGGTGGCAACCCTGCCTGACTGCTTAGCGGGTAGGCCGGGGGTGGCTGGGGGGTACCCACCCGCCTCTATATTTACTCTCACAGCAGTGAAAGACGTCACTTTTTTATTGCAAGCAGGACTTCTGGGGGACAGGTGACGGTATGTCAATTTATATAAATAACTCCAGGTTTGTATTAGTTAGGGAAAAATCACAAATTTTAAGTAATTTGTATTTTTCCTAACAGTACTTACCTCGAACTACTTTCTTAGGAGTATCTGGGATCTCCTCTCAACCGACCAGAGTTTTGTGTAGTTTACCCTACTCCCGTTTTCTATGAGGGGTAACCTCAGGTGGTTTGATACGCGCCCTGAGGCGACCCCGGGTCAGAGAACATGCTTACTCAGGTCTCGATCCCCAGAAAGTTCTTGATAGCTTAGGTTTCTATGAGGTCCAGCAAGGCACTCTGGGAAGGATGGGTGGGCCATTACCCGAAAGTAGTTTGAGGTACGTACTGTTAGGAAAAATACAAATTACTTAAAATTTGTGATTTGTTCCAACACCGAGTACTTACCTTGAACTACTTTCTTAGGAGACTTATACCTTAGGAGGTGGCAGTGTCCTTCAGGACCTAGAGACCGTGAGGAACCTAGATAGGAGCCTAGGTTCTGCTGACCCCAAGGAAAACACGAGAGAATAGGGAAAACTACGCAAAAACCCATCTTAGTGTCTAAGTACAGTAACTCACCTCTGCAAGAAATCCTACGAGACATGTCCTTCCAAAGATAGTGTATCCCATGGCAGTTTCAGGGGGCTACCCGAGTCATTTCCAGTAAGGGAATAGGGGAAGGAAGAACAAGGGGGCTCAGGAAGGAACCTGTGTCTCTTGGACTTACTACCCGCGGTTATCACTGGGGCTACACCTTTAAACCGTTTGGAGCGCGGAAATGACGGGACCTATCGACAACTCGTCCAGGGACTTCCTCAAGAGTCCTTCAAGTAGTGAGCTGTGAAGGTCGACTGGCTAGACCAAGTACCTGCCCTCAGGATTTGGCCCACTGCCATATTCTTCTCAAATGCCCATGAAGTACTTAGACCCCTAATGTCGTGGGGTCTGGGCTTTCCTGGAAGGGGGACTCCTGCACTACTGTAGGCCCTGACGATCACCTGCCGTAGCCAGAAGGAGATAGTGTTCTTGGAGACTGACTCCTTCACTAGTCCCGAGGAGACGAACAGACTCTTGATCTCGGGTCGAAGTCTGGCTGTCCTCTCTAAGTATTTTCATACCGCCCTGACAGGGCACAGCAGCAAGTCCCTCGAGTTGTCCGATCGAGGGATTGCCGGCACTGAGAACCCTTCAAACTTGGGATCCCACACGGCTGGATTCTGAGTCTTTGCCACGAAGGATGGGACGAACCTGAAGGTAGCCTCACGCCAACCCTTCGAGTGTGACACCTCGTACGACAGTCCGTGCAACTCCCCTACCCGTTTTGCTGATGCCAGAGCTAACAGAAAAACTGTCTTGAGGGCGAGTTCCTTGTCCAAGATGTCCTTTAGGGGTTCGAAGGGAGGTTCTGACAGCATCTTCAGGACTCTGGCCATGTCCCACAGGGGCACCCTACTGGCTTGAGGGGGGGGGGGCAAGATTGTTCGAAGCTCCTGATGAGCATCAAGATATGTCTGGAGGCACCCAGGTTGATGCCCTTCAGGAAGAAACTTGACCCAGAGCAGCCTGGACTCCTTCGATGGCTGGGATGGACATGTTTACCTCGTCCCTGAGATGTTCCTCGAGACGCACCACTTAGTGAATGTGGCCCACTTTGCCTGGTATACTGCCGCTGATGAACGCCTCAGATACCCTGACATCCTTGCTGCCGTTCTCGAAGAATATCCCTCCTTCCTCAGGAGACGCTCGATAACCTCCACGCGTGAAGGCGGAGGGATCGAGGGTTCTCGTGGAACCTTTGAAAGTGGGGCAGCCGGAGAAGGTCTGGAAGGCACGCCAGTTCCTTTAGATCCGCGAACCACTCTCTCTCCGGCCACCAGGGCGCTACCAAAGTCATCCACAGGTTGTCTGCTCGCCTCACCCTGTTGAGGACCTGTCTGAGCATCCCGAAGGGATGGAAGGCGTAAACGTTGAGGTTGTCCCAAGGGAGCTGGAAGGCATTCTCGAACGGCGCTTCTGGATCTGGCACAGGAGAACAAAACACGGGGAGCTGTGCGTTCAGTCTCGTTGCGAAGAGGTCCAACACTGGCGATCCCCATTTCTGAATGAGGGTCTTGGCCACTTCCGGGTGCAAGGACCACTCGGATCCTACCACTTGACCCATTCTGCTGAGGCCATAAGCCAGGACGTTTCTCTTCCCTGGAATGAACCTTGCTGAGATCTTGATCTGTTCCTCTTCGGCTCATTCCAGCAGTCCCATCGTGAGGACGCACAACTCCTTCGATTTTAGTCCTCCTTGTTTCTTTATGTAGGCCACCACCGTGGCGTTGTCGCACATTAGTGCCACGGTGTTTCCCGTAGTCGATGGACGAACTCTAGGCACGCTCTTCGCACTGCCATCTTCTCTAGTACGTTTATGTGCCGGCTTTTCTCTTCGTTCGTCCAACTTCCTCTTGCTGTCCTGCCGAGGAGATGGGCACCCCACCCTCCTTGGATGCGTCCGTGAACAGAAGCATCTCCGGAGGGTCGGCTGCGAAGGGCATTCCCTTGAGGGTGTTCGATCTGGCGAGCCACCACTCTAGGACTTCCTTCGTCTCCGGGAACACCGGGACCACCTTGTGGGGGAGTCTCTCTGGTTCCAGGTCTCCTTCAGGTTCCATTAAACTCCCCTGAGTTTGAGTCTCCCCTGGGGGACTAGCTTCTCCAACGACACGAGGTGGCCTATCAGTCTTTGCCAGTCCTTGGCTCTCCTGGGCTGGTTCGACAGGAAGGGCCGGAGGATCTGGTCCAAGTTGTCTAGTCTCTCCGCGGAAGGGAAAGCTCTCGCGAACCGGGAGTCCAGGACCATTCCGAGGTAGGTCATCCTGGTGGAGGGTATCAGTTGGGACTTCTCTAGGTTGATGATGATACCCAGGAAGTTGCAGAACCGCAGGAGCTTCGTGCCTTGCTTCCTCAGTACTTCCCCTGTGGCTGAAAGCAACAACCAGTCGTCCAGGTACCGAATCAGGCGCTTGCCCTGTTCGTGTGCCCAGGCTGAGACTGTTGTGAAGACCCTCGTGAAGACCTGAGGGGCTGTGGACAGACCAAAGCAGAGGGTCTTGAACTGCAATGCTTGGGTACCCCATTTCACCCTTAGGTATTTCCTGCTGGAGGGGTGAACAGGGATTTGGAAGTATGCGTCCTTGATGTCTATGGACATCATGAAGTCCCCCTCCCTCATGGCCGCTAGGACCGACTTCGGGGTGTCCATCTTGAAGTCGGTCTTGCACACGAACTTGTTGAGGGCTGAGAGGTCTATGACTGGTCTCCAGCCCCGTCGCTTTCTCCACCAGGAAGATTCTGCTGTAGAACCCCGGGCCCGGGTTCTTGACTGGTTCTATCGCCCCTTTCGCCAGCATCGCAGAGACCTCCTCTTGTAGGGCCGTCCTTCTCAAGGGGTCTTTGGGTGCCAACCACTCTGCCTGTTGATCTGGCATTAGAGGTGGGGGTCCACCAGGAAGGGCAACCTGTACCCTTCTTTCAGGACTGCTACGGTCCACGGATCTGCTCCGTGGTCTCTCCATGCTTGCCAAGAATGTTTGAGGCATCCCCCCACCTGAGGCTTCGGCAGGAGTAAGGGGCCTCTCTCCCTATCTCCTTCTAGAGGCGCGGCCTGAACGACCACTTCTGGCTGCCGCATAGGAAGGCCTGAAGGACGACTGTGCTGAAGACGTTCCTCCACGGGAGGGCTGCGAAGACTGAGACCAGGCCGTAGTAGGGATGTCTCTCGTGGGTTGACTAGGTGAGGCGCGAGGAGGATGGGAGGCGTCGGAGGGTGCCCTTCTATGGGTAGGTCTTCTCGCTGGAGGGGGTCTGGAGTCTCCCGTATCCTTCAGCTTCCTGACCCTCTCTACCGTCTCTTCCACTGCCTTCAGGGGGAAAACTGAGTCATCCCACAGGGGTAGGCTCCTCAGGGACCTTGCTTCTCTGTCCGGGAGCCTCCTTACGAGCTTGTTGAGCACTGTGTCCCTTTTCCGCAGAACCCAATTGGCGGCCTGCGCGATGGATTGGTATGAGAAAAACTTAAGGGCTTTACCTCCCGAGCTAATCAGCTCCTTCAGTAAGGCCTGGTTCTCTGGGATAGTGAGGTTGTAGGAGGACTGGAAGCCTACCAGCGTGGAGGCCCACCAATCCAGCCACGAGGAAACGTTCACCAGGTCCTTGGCTATCTCCTCCATCATGGCAGCTTCTGAAGGGGAGAAACAGATCGGGGCAGTAGTAGCCCTCTCTTCAGCTGCTCCTTGTCCCAGGATGGCGATAGCAGGCTCCACAGTACAGGGACCTGCGCGATGCCCTTCAGGAAGGTAAAACCAGCTCTGGGATTTTAGGCCTTGAAGAAGCTTGGAGGAGCTCTGGGTCTTGGGGGCTTCTGCATGGTTGGCCACGATCTTGTCCACGTGAGCCCTACCTAGTCTAACATCCCTAGCCAAAGGCAGGGCTAGCGAGGGTCTCTGCTGCACCGGGGCATCAACCAGCCTGCTGAGGCTCGAGAGCCAGACTTCGTCGGAGGAGGGCACGGGTTCGTCCAGTCTATGATGCCTCCTAATGAGTCCTATTACCCTCCTGTAGGCCAAAACTTCTGCTGCTGAACCTTCTATGTTGTCGTCCATTTCCTCCGTAGGACGCTCCGCTGCCTGTGACGGAGGTCCTCTGACGGAGGTCGCCGCGTGGGGGGGAGGAAACATCTAGGAATGGTCCAACTTCGGCGGCTCAGGGCGTAGCACGGGCATCACCGTCGGGACGGAGGCCTCCGTCCTGAACTTATCCCTGCTTGCGAGGTCCACGTAGATGCGGGCTTGCTCGTCGAAGGGAGCTACTTGTCTCGTTCCTGCCGACTTGACGTTGACTTGGAGGTCGGGATGCGGCTGCCAGACTGAAGGGCGACTCTCCGCTGTGCGGATGGAGTCGGAACCTTCGCGGACTTATGCCTGTCCGCTGAGACCTGAAGAGACGACTCCCTCCGTCGATCGTATCTGCTGGTGGATACGTACCTCACTGGTGAGCGAGCCCTTGGGAGCCAGTTCGAGGGGCCCGGAACAGCTGACATCTCGAAAAGTTTGCTATGAGGGATGACAACCCATTCTTCCCCTGGGGAGTTACTTCTCCTAAACTTCCTCCTGGGGGATCTAGAGCGCCTACCCACGTGGCGGGATCTGGAGCGGGAGCGCGAACGAAAACGTCTCCTGCGGGACCTCTCACGACGTCTCCTATGCTCCCTTGGGGCTCCGTCTTCTGAAGAGCCCGACGACTTGTATGTTCTCACCGGCGGGCCCGACTCTTGCCGCGTTGTTGATGGGTCCACGATGGGGGGGCCAGGTTTCAAAACCTTCCTCCATCCTCAACGGAGACTTGAAGGGCGTCTTCGGCGGCACCCACGTGAGGGAGTCCGACGGCGGCGAGTCTTCCTTCTTGGCGGAACCCTCGGCTGCGGAAGCACCTAAAAAACACGCCCACGAGGCGGGAGAAGAAGTAGGCACAGTTTTTCCCCACATAGGATCATCTGAGGAGACGGGCCCTGCTTGCACCAGGGTTCCGTCCCCCGAACACACTCCCGTCCCTCCCTCACTTGCCTGGAATGACGCCACAACACCACTATCCCGTAATTCAGACTCCTGGGGAAGGGCCACAGGCCTCTTCCCGCAACTGACTTACCTCGTCCACTACTCTGGGAAGGGGAAGGCGGCAGCGAGGCTCTGTCTGACGATACGTCCGGCGAAGTAAGAGGAGAATAGACGCTCGGCTTCTTAGGCGATCTCTTAGACGCCTTCTTTTTGGTGCCGTAACGCACCCACTGCACCTGGTTCCAGGACTCGCACTCCGGACATGTGGCTGTAGGGGAACACACACTGCCCCTACACGAAGAACACAAGGAGTGCGGGTCAACTTCAGGTTTCGACAGGAAAGCACCACACGATTTACCGGCCATAGGCCCAAGACAACGGCGGGGATGCTCCATTACGCACTAATAAGGCACCGCGAGACACAGGAACACAAAGGGAAAGGATAAGGGGGAGTACAAAGGTACCACGTGGGAGCTGCGTGAGACACAAAGGGGGCGGGGACACAAAGGGTCGCACTGGATAAGGAGAGCGTCGTGATGTTATCGCGACGCGACCAGAGAACTTACCGGGGATCGAGACCTGAGCAAGCATGTTCTCTGACCCGGGGTCGCCTCAGGGGGCGTATCACACCACCTGAGGTTACCCCTCATAGAAAACGGGAGTAGGGTAAACTACACAAAACTGGTCGGTTGGGAGGAGATCCCAGATACTCCTAAGAAAGTAGTTCGAGGTAAGTGCTCAGTGTTGGAACAAATACAAATTATCTCCGAATTTGTCATTTGTTCCCATACTAACAAACCTTCCGTTATTTATGTGAATGACTTACTCTTAGGTGGGTGGAAGTCTTAGATCTGGCATAGACATTGACCTGGTTTTACCTAGTACAGTATATGACTATGATCTACAGAAAACTTTGACACTTCGCTGAAATATACAAAGTGAGTGAGTATATTCGCGGCCTGTGCAATTTAGTAAGATAGAGGTAGTTATTTGTATGGACGTCCGAGTTTAAATGGGAAAAACCACAAGACGAATCCCATTGCTCCCTCGCATAAAGCAATGGGGACGTGGACAGTATAATAGTATAAAAATGTTATGGCTTATACTAGGCTACATAAGGGAAGTGATAATTACCTGCAGAGGTTAAAGCCACCTTACAGAGGGACCCATGGTGCTGTACTCAAAGAGAGGGAAGATGAAGGAAGGAAAGCCAGACATTCTCTCATTCATCCAAGTATTAACCCGGGTAACCAATGCCCTCACCCAACTGAGCTTGAGGTATCTTAAGCCACTTGTTAAGCAGCCACTACAGGACCGATAGTAAACGTATCGAGTCTCCTGTGGGTCATGTCTTTGAGGTAATGGGCTATGAATGTGGTTAGTCTTTTCCACACACCCGCTCGGAGAACCTGCAACACAGAAAAGTTGTGTTTAAATGCTAGGGAAGTACTGATTCCCCTGACGTTATGGGCTCTAGGTCGACGAACCTGAGGAGGATCCAGGAGGAAACTGTGTTCTTTGTGATCCACCTCTTTACTCTCTCTGAGCTAACAAAGAGATGTTAGTCTGGGATGTGTTGCTGCAGTGCATTTAAGATAGTATCTCAAACTCCTCACTGGGCAAAGTAACAACTGATCTGGGTCGTTGGTTACAGAAAAAAAGACTTGACATATGAAAGGGTCCGAATCTATGATCCAGCACCTCTGGATTTTGAGTCTTAGCAATAAACTCACAGACAAAGCTGAGCATCCCTTCCCCCCATCCCCTTGGGTGGGCGATGTCATATGAGAGGCCCTGAAGTTCACCGACTCTCTTTGCCGAGGCTAAAGCGAGCAGGTACGCCGTCTTCAAAGTGAGATTTCAGTCAGTTACATGGCGTAATGGTTCATAGGGAGGTCCTTTTAGGGACCTCAAGACGTGAACTACACTCCAAGGAGGAGGCCTGATCTCTGATTGGGGGCAAGTGATCTCATAACTCCGTATGAGTAAAGAAAGCTCCAAAGAAGAGTAAATGTTGACTCCTTTAAGCTTGAAGGCAAGTCTTAAGGCTAAGCAGCGATATCCTTTCACCACTGATACTGAAAGGAGCTTTTCTTCCCGAAGATATACAAGAAACTTCGCTATTACTGAAATAGTGGCATCGAGTGGAGAGATGTTCCTTCCACGACACTAACCACAGAAGACTCTCCATTTAGCCTGGTAGTCCAAGGCAGAGGACCTATGCAAGTGTTCGGACATTCGTTCTGCAACTTGCCGTGAAAAGCCCTTTTGAGAGAGTAGACTCTGGATACTCTCCACGCGTGAAGTCGAAGCGACGGCGCGGTCTTGTGGAAGATGTTCGCGTGTGGTTGTTTGAGTAGATCTGGTCGTGGAGGGATTTCTCTCGGTAGATCTACGAGAAGTTGCAGGAGGTCTGGGAACCACTCTGCGTGATGCCATAGCGGAGCTACGGGGGTCATCGTTAGATTTTTGGCCGCTCGTTTTGTTGAGCAGTCTTCTCATCAGACAAAACGGGGGAAAGGCGTACACGCTGATGTTGTCCCACCGTTGTTGGAATGCATCATGTCATAGTGCCTGAGGGTCCAGGACTGGAGAATAGTACAGCGGAAGCTTGCTGTTCAGAGATGTTGCGAACAGGTCTATACAGTAGTCAGGGAACCCAACAAAGACAGGACTTGTTGGCTGTCTGACGATTCAAAAACCATTTGGAGCCTACTATCTGAGTCGCTCTGCTCAGAATGTCCGCAAGCCCATTCCTCCTGCCAGGAATGAAGCGAGCTCATAGAGCCACCGAATGTTCTTCTGACCATCTGAGGATCTTTACTGCAAGATGGAATAGCGGCTGCAAGACAGTACCACCCTGTTTGTTTATGTAAGCCACTACTGTGGTGTTATGGCTCATCAACACCACAGAGTAACCTGCCAGCAACTGTTGGAACCGATAAAGAGCTGGGTAAGCTGCTGTCATCTCTAGAAGATTTATGTGCTGGTACCTTTCTGATTCTGACCAAAGGCTGGAGATCATATGGTGCAGCAGGTGAAGAGCATCAAATCCGGAGGGAGAACGAGAAGATTCTGACCTTGTCAAAGATTTTCGTCTACCATCTACCAACTCAAATCCGTCACCTGATCCTGAGTTATTAGAACTCGGGTGTCCGGTGGGTCAGAGTGTTGGTTCCACACGGTCTTTAGTTGCCACAGCAGGGATCTTATCCTGAGGCGGCTGTTTGGAACAAGATGGATGAGAGAGGTTGGGTGGCCTAACAGACTAAACGAACGAGCGGCCGGAAGAACTTTCCTGAGGAAGGGAGCAGCCACTTCCTTCAGCCTGTGTACTCTTTCGTCTGATGGGAAGACTCTCTCGGAAGGTGTCTATGACCATTACAAGGTATACCAATCTCTGTGAAGGTTGCAGTGATGACTTCTCGTGATTTATCAGGACCCCTAGATCCTGACAAAACTCGAGAAGCATATCTCGGTGATGAAGAAGGGTCGTCTCTGAGTCTGCTAGGATCAGACAGTCGTCCAGATATCTGAGAAGACGGATGCCATTCCTAAAGCCCAAGATGACACTAAGGCAAACACTCCGATAAAAACATAAGGGGCTGTCGCGAGACCAAAGCATAGAATGGATGTATTGGGATCTGGAAGTAAGCATCCTTCAGATTCAGTGTGCACATGAAGTCCCTTGGACGTACCGCTTGAATGACAGTGTCTGCTGTATCCATTCTGAACTGAGTATGTTGGACAAACTTATTCAGAGGGGAGAGATCGGTGATTGGTCTACAGCCTTCGGTCGTCTTTTTCACCAGAAAAATTTGACTGTAAAAGCCTGGAGACCTGTCTACTACCTCTTGGAGGGCACTCTTCTGCAGCATGGTCTGGACTAAGCCCCTGAGGGCCAGCTCCTTTGCGGATCCTTCACATAGAAGCCTAGATGCAATGGATCCCGAGTCAGAGGAGGGAGAGATTAAATGATCGGGACTGATACCCTAGGGTGATTACATCGACTGTCTAGGGATCTGTCCTGTGAAGCTGCCACCTCTGCCAGCGGCGCTGAAAGCATCTTCCCACAGGTGTTCGGTGATGAGGAATGCCATTCCTAGTGGGAGCGGCCACCTTGGCCACCTCCCTTCTTTCCTTTGAAGGATTTGAACCGTTTTTGTCCCTTGGACTGATAGGGCCGCTTAAACACCTTAAAAGTTCCCGAGGACCTAGAGGTTGACTAGTTAGAGGAAGGTGCTTGCTGAGGCCAAGAAGACTGAGAAGGTCTACCATAGGACCGAGATATCATGGTCCTATGTATGAGAAAATCGTTGGACAATCTCCTCCATCACTCAGCAGCTCTCTCTATCTCCTCCGGAACAAAGAGAGAAGGACCCTTGAGAGTGGAACTCCTCAACCGAGAGACCTCCACTTTCAGCACTTGCTTATGGAACTGACCTATGGCGGTATCCCTCCTCTTGAGTATGGCGTTCACCCACAGGTTGACAATGTGGTGCGACAGGAACTCCGGAGTCTGGGTACCTGACATTAGGAAGGACTCCAACGTCTTCCTAGCCGACTCCTTTGACAGGTCGTGGAAGTGAACCATGAAGCCTAGGGATCCCAACCATAGATCCAGCCATGAAGCAGCCTGCATGGTATATTTCGTGCCTCTCTCTATGTTTAGGAGCTCAAACGCAGACAGTGAGGTCATCAGAGAGGAGAGGGTTTGAGTGGAAACTCCCTTCATTAGGGACTCTACCGAAGGGTTGAAGGTCATAGTGGAATGTGGTTCCCCCTCGATCTCGTAGTACTTCCCTTGTAACACAAAAGGAAGTGGCAGAGACTAAGAGGAGGAACCTGCGTTCAAGGAACTAGAAGTCCCAGCTATCTAGGAGATAGCTTTCCTCTTGGCAGCTGTTAGACATTTGAACCAGGGCAAAGCCGCACTGGACCTGGAAAGCTTCTGGGTTTCGAATAATTCATCGAAATTCAAGGACCACTCAGAACCTAGTATGTGTCTTCCTGCTCAGTTTACCTGCCAAAACGTTTTTCGTGCCAGGGGTGAAACAGGCTAATAGGACTACCTTATTTCTACAGCTAGATGGCATGGTTGCTGTGAAAAGGTACCTCCTTGTTTATTTACATACGCCACAACTGGAGTGTTGTCACTCATCAGCATGACGGAGTGTCCTGAAGAGCTGTTGGAATGGATTGAGAGCCAGAAAGGATGCTCTCAATTTTCGTGGGTTCATGTGACACTTCTGTTCAGATTTGATCCAAAGTCCGGAAGCCGTGTGCTGCAACAGATGAGCCCCCACTCCTTTTTTTATGTATCTTAGAAAAGCATCAAATCTGGGGGAGGAGTGACATGGTCTTCTTCCCTAAGGAGATTAATGTCTGGCACCCACCAACCAAGGTCTCTCTTCTGCTCTGGCTCAATCAGAACCTGAAGGTTCAGAGGGTGATAGTGCTAAGACCAAAATGGTTTTCAGCTGCCACTGGAGAGAACGGATGCAAAGATTTGCGCCACTCACAAAGTATTAACAACTAAGTTTGACAAGTGTGCAGCACATCTCCTGCCGTTGGCGAGTGCTGGGTTAGGTTCCAAGAAAAGTGTAAGCACTGAATTACCTTGTGAAGAAACTGTGAGTACTACTAAAGTAGCGCAAGAAGAAACTATCAGAGAATAAAGTTCTGTGTCGTCGTCAATGAAGAGCGCACCGCAAGGTAGCACACACCTGTGCACTACCGAGGTCGCGAACGCACACTAGCGTTGATGAGGTACTGTTACTTTCTGCTCTCAACAGAAGTCTAGCGAGTATATCCTTGAACGAGCTACTGAGATAACGCACACTCGCATCAATAAAGTAGTGCTCACTTTTGCTCTGCGCTTGAGGAAATAGCGCAAGAGAGTTACGCGCTAGCGCATGCGTCTACTGTCCTCTCGCAGTAAAGATTGTAGGTGGTGAGCTCAGAGCTCCTCGTGATAGGCTCGCAGAGATCATCGTTCTTATGGAATCCCCTGGAACATATTTGCGTCGCTCATCACTGCTGGTTGGATGAGAAAGGTCGAAGATCGCCAGTTTGTAAACCCCCTTTGTCGACTGAGATTTCCCAGAATGAGAGGGTGCGTCATCGTCAGCGCTGAAGAAACCAAACTGGGAGAGACCTAACCCTCAAATGGTAAAGATGTCCCAGAGAGGAGCAAGGGCATGCTTACGTCCTTTGCACTCCCTCCATCGGCTGAGACATCTCAGAACGAGGGAGGGTGGCGTTGTCGGAGCTGAAGGGACCGCTCAGAAGACCTAACCCGCGAATGGTAAATGTGTAACCTGTGAGCAGCAGGAACCATCTTTCGCCTTTGCACTCCCTCCGCAAGCTGATATCTCACGAGGGAGTGCGGCATAATCGGAGCAGAAGAAACCACTTAGAAGACCTAACCCCCGAACAGAAAAGATGTACAAGCCTTCGTCCTTTGCACTTCATCTGCAGGTTGACATTTCAGAACAAGGGAGTGCTGCATCATCAGCGCTGAAGGCAAGACTCTGGGGGGGACTGAACGCCATATGGGAAAGGTGTTCTCCATGAGTAGCAGGAACATGCTTTAGACTTTGCACTCCTGTCATTGGCTGTCATCGCAGAAAGAGGGAGTGCGCTGTCGTCATTTTCGAAGACAACCAGTCAGGAGAAAACCTAAACTGTGAATGAGAGTGGTATGCCCTGAGAGGGGCAGGAACATGCTTCAAACTTTGCACTCCCTCCGCCAACTGCCATCGCAGAACGAGGAGTGCATAATTGCCAACGAAGAGGAGCAACACTGAAGTCGAGGTCTGGGTCGGGTGTAAGCTGCCTTCCCGGCGTTGAACTCGCAGGGTGCGAGCAACATCTTCAAGACGGTGAAGGTGCATCCACACGGAGAACAACTCTCCCATGGAGGAGGACAGAGCTGCTACACTAGGGGAAGTGGGAGAGTCCTCCAGTCTAAGAGTTGTCTGGTGTCAAAGGGGAGAGATCGTAAGAAAAAGGTTTCTCCGGGCCCGAGGAAAAACCCAGCACTATGCCGTCTCCTAAAGAGTAATACTCACACCTGAGAAAAATAAACAAAAACTGAGAGAACAAATTAGTCAAAGGCCAGTCAAAAAAGGTTGGGCAGTGGATAGAGACAAACATCCAACCTCCAACGACCCAAAACCAAAAGTGAGGAGACAATACAGGTGTGCGAGAGAGGGTGGTAGCCAGTACTACCCCCCTAATCCCCCATGCTAACTAGCAACGGGGTAGTTAATATTTCGCTAAAAGTCATAAGGCTAGTTTTCCAACTTTGCCAAAAGTAATTTAAATAGTTTATATTTAGACAGGTACTATGTATATTTCAAGGAGTTTCTAAACGTAATTGGTGACAATACCTAAGGCAAAGCTATAGCTTTGCAGTTATGATAGTTGTCTCACAATAACTCAGAAACTATGGATTTCCACCTGAAATCATTATCAAAAACAAAGTAAAAATCAAAAATTTTAAGTAATTTTTATTTTTCCTAACATACTTACCGAGAATTACTTCCTTAGGAGGGTCCTTGACCTCTCAATCTCGACCAAGATATCCCGCGTTACCCCCCCTATCTCGCTCCAGATAGTTTCTACCCCCGCCGCCAGGATAAGTCCTGCGGCCCGGATTAGGGCAGGTCACTGCTTTTCCCGGGTCAGGAGCTCATTAAGTTCGCCGTTTAGCCCGACCCGGCAATGGAAGAATGGCACTCGGGGACGGAAGGGAGGGCCATTACCCGGAAGTAATTCTCGGTAAGTATGTTAGGAAAAATAAAAATTACTTAAAATTTTTTATTTGTTCCAACACGAATACTTACCGAGAATTACTTCCTTAGGAGACTTATACTTTAGGAGGCGGGAGAGCCATTCTGCCACTTGGTTAGGCACATGGTGCCTGGAGGGCTACGGAATGCGGGGGTACAGAGAGCGGATAGGGGGTAACAGCGGAAACCTTACGCTTATAATTTAAGGCTTACCTCTTGACATCTTCTCTACTGAGTCTTCTCCTGAAGAAGTAGGGACGAGTCTATTCACTGTTGGGGACGTCTTCCAGCCTGCCACTACACAGCTTGGAGGGCGGCGATGACTGTCCCAATGGAGAATCCATCCAAAGACTTTCTTGAGTAGTCTTTGAGGTAGTGGGCCGTGAAGGTCGACTGGTGTGACCAAGTGCCGGCCTGTAGGATCTGCCCCACTGCCATATTTCTCTCAAAGGCCAAGGAAGTGCTCAGGCCTCTGATGTCATGGGGACGGGGAGTGCCTGGTACTGCCACCTTGTCTTCTTCATAAGACCTAGTGATGACTTGTCTCAGCCAGAAGGAAATAGTGTTCTTGGACACTTGCTTCTTATTAACGCCTGAAGAGACGAAGAGGTTCTTGGCACCTGGGCGGAGATGGGCCGTCCTTTCCAGGTATTTCCTGATCGTCCTGACTGGGCATAACCTCAGGTCTTCCGTATTGCCTGTCTTGGGGATGGCCGGAATTGAGAAACCTTCAAACCTCGGGTCCCAGACTGCTGGGTTCTGAGTCTTTGCTACAAAGGAGGGTACGAACTTGAAGGATACCTCCTTCCACCCTTTGGAGTGTGCCACGTCGTAGGAGAGACCGTGGATCTCACCTACTCTCTTAGCCGAAGCCAAGGCTAGCAAGAAGACTGTCTTGAGGGTGAGATCTTTGTCCCCGATATCTCTGAGTGGTTCAAAGGGAGGACGACACAACATTTTCAGGACCTTGGCCAGGTCCCATCTGGGCACTCTCCTGGCTTGAGGAGGACAGGATTGTTCGAAACTTCTAATCAGCATCCCTATGTGTCTTGAGGTCCCCAGGTCGATGCCTTTCAGGAGAAAGACTTGGCCTAAGGCTGCTCGTACTCCTTTAATAGCTGGGATTGACATCCCTATTTTATCCCTAAGGTACACGAGAAAGTCAGCTATGTCAGGGACCGAGGCTTTAAGAGGTCTTATGTGTTTTGTCGCGCACCATTTCGTAAAGGCGGCCCACTTCGCCTGGTAGACCACGGTAGAGGATTTTCTTAGGTATAGGGACATCCTCTTAGCTGTGGAGGAGGAGTACCCCTCCTTCTTCAGGAGTCGCTCGATAGTCTCCAGGCGTGAAGGCGAAGAGAGAGAGGGTTGTCGTGGAACTTGAGGAAGTGAGGTTGACTCAGAAGATCTGACCTGGGGGGCAGAGGCCATGGCGGATGGCTTGCCAGGTCCTTCAGATCCGCGAACCACTCTCTCTCCGGCCACCAGGGCGCTACCAAAGTCATCTTTAGGTTTTGGGAGGTTCTTACTCTGTTGAGCACTTGCCTTAGCAGCGTGAAGGGGGGAAAGGCATATACGTCCAGGTTGTCCCACCTGTGCTGGAAGGCGTCTTCTAGGGCTGCTCCTTCGTCTGGTACCGGGGAGCAATAAACCGGTAACTTGGCGTTGAGCTTCGTTGCGAAGAGGTCCATCACCGGGGAGCCCCAGCGTTGAAGGATGAGTCTGGCCACTTCTGGTTGTAGGGACCATTCCGTCCCTACTATCTGACCTATCCTGCTGAGGCCGTCGGCTAGCACGTTCCTTTTCCCGGGGATGAACCTTGCTAGCAGTGTTACCTGGTGCTCGTCCGCCCAATGCAGGATGTTTACGGTGAGGTCGCACAGTTCCTTCGACTTCATGCCACCTTGTTTCTTGATGTAGGCTACCACCGTGGCGTTGTCGCACATTAGGGCCACGGTGTTTCCCTTCAACCGACTTGCAAAGTGCAGACATGCCTTTTGTACTGCTTTTAGCTCCAGGACGTTGATGTGGAGTTGCTTTTCGGTCTCCGACCAGGTCCCGCTTGCTGTTTCCTCCCGCAGGTGGGCTCCCCACCCTAGGCTGGAGGCGTCCGTGAACAGGAGAAACTCGGGGGGACAGGACCCGAGGGGCATCCCCTTGAGGGAATTCGACTGGCATCGCCACCAATTTAAGGCTGCCTTCGTGTCCGGAAGGACCGGAATCGATGTTTTCTGAGAGCCTGTCTGGGACCATAGAGCCTTGAGGTTCCATTGTACGGGTCTGAGCCGTATCTTCCCTTGGGGAACTAGCTTCTCTAATGAGACCAGATGGCCTATCAGCCTCTGCCAGTCTTTCGCTTTCCTGGGAAGCCCCGACAGGAACGGCTGAATGATCTTGATGAGGTTCCGTATCCTGTCTTCCGAGGGGAAGGCCTTCCCCTGCACGGTGTCCAACGTCATCCCCAAGTACCCCATTCTGTTGGATGGAGTTAGGTTCGATTTCTCCAGGTTGATAATGATTCCCAGACTCCTGCAGAACCGGAGGAGGTCCTTTCCTTGCTCTTCCAAGAGGGCCTTTGAACTGGAAAGGAGCAACCAGTTGTCCAGGTATCTGATGAGGCGGATACCTCGTTCGTGAGCCCATACTGAGACTGTCGCGAAGACCCTCGTGAACACTTGAGGGGCCGTCGACAGTCCGAAGCAGAGGGTCCGGAACTGCAGGATCTGGGAGCCCCATTTTACCCGGAGGAACTTCCGACTCGACGGGTGGACCGGAATCTGGAAGTACGCGTCCTTGAGGTCGACCGTCATCATAAAATCTTTCTCCCTCAAGGACATCAGGACGGATTTTGGGTGTCCATCTTGAAGTCCGTCTTCTTGACGAACTTGTTGAGGGCCGACAGGTCTATCACCGGTCTCCACCCCCCCGTTGCTTTCTCCACCAGGAACAGGCGGCTGTAGAAGCCTGGCCCTGGGAGAAGGACTTCTTCCATGGCTCCCTTCTCCAACATGGAGGAAACTTCTTTTTGCAGGGTAGCCCTTTTCAACGGGTCCCTGGGAGCTAACCATTCTGTTTGGGTGGCTGGAATAAGAGGGGGTGGATCCGCTATGAAGGGGATCCTGTAGCCTTCTTTCAGGACGGACACCGTCCAAGCATCCGCCCCATGCGTTTTCCATGCTTGCCAATAAGGTCTGAGGCATCCCCCAACCCGAGGCTTGGGCGGGAGTAGGGGGCCTCTCCCTCTACCTTCTCCTAGAGGGGCGGCCTGATCTGCCCCTTTTCGAGGCGGAGTAACCCGACCTGAAGGAGCTGGCAGAAGCTGTAGCTCCCCTGCGGGAGGGCTGTGGAGTTGATGTCCAGGAGGAGGCGGGGGCGTCCCTCCTCGAAGAGCTGGGGATAGCCTGAGGGGTCACGGCACTATCCGAGACTGACCTCCTATAAGGAGGCCTCCTGGAGGATGTTTGCTTGGGGACGTTGGCCTCTCTCCTCTTGGACACCTTCTCCATCAGCACTTCTAGTTCCTTCAACGGAAACAGGGACTCGCCTCCTAGGGGTAGGGTACGAATCACTCGCGCCTCTCTGTCCGGGATTTTTCTTGTCACTTTGGAAAGCACTGTGTCCCGCTTTCGAAGGACCCAGTTGGCCGTCAAGGAGAGTGCCTGATACGCCATAAACTTGAGGGCTTTCCCCCCGGAGGTGAGAAGGTCTGACAGGAGACCTTGTTGCTCAGGGTCGTCGGGGTCTGTGGAGGCCTGTACATTAACCAACGTGGAGGCCCACCAGTCCAGCCATGAGGAGACGTTAACCATGTCTCTCGACATCTCCTCCATCATGCCGGCTTCAGAGGGCGAGAAGGACACAGGGGCTGAATAGGCCCTTTCGTCCGAGCCGCCTTGTCCTAGGATGTCCAAGGCTGGGTCCACCCTACAGGGGCCTGGGCGCCGCCCTTCCGGGATATAAACTTTGCCCTGTAGTTTAAGACCCTGGAGGAGTTTGGAGGCACTCTGGGACTTGGGGGCCTCCGCACTGCTGGCCACCAAGTTGTCGATGTACTCCTGTCCCAGTACTAGGTCTGGGGCGAGAGGCAGGGCCAGGGAGGACTTCGGAAGGACGTCCCGGTGAGTATATCTCAAGAGGCTCGACCTCCAGGCATTCACCTTCGGCGCCGAGGGTTCCGGAATTCCATGGAGCCTTCTGACGAGGCCTACCACCCTTCTGTAGGCGGAGTCCTCCGACGGGGAAGCCTCGCCTCCGTCGACCGAGGTCTCGGCTTGGCGGAGGGGAGCCGTGCTTGGGCAGTAAATGGCCGTTCTCTTCTCGGTCCCAGGGAGGACGTCCCGCAACCGTAGGGCGCACCGTACGCGGTTGGGTCTCGCCGTAGGGCGGGGGCCACCGACTCCGGGAGGCCTTTCGACTGCCCCAAGGCTCTGGAAGCGGAGGACACGGTCCCGGTGGGAAGACCCGACCCCGGAAACCGGTCCTTCCTGCTCGACGCCCGACCCAGCTGGGCTGGTTCGGTCGGGCTGTCTTCTCGGAAGCGCGCTTCCCCCCGCTGGGCGGGGTGAACCGGAGGCCTCGAGGACTTGTGCCTGAGAGTGAGGTCCTTCTTGCGTGGCAGGTCGAGTGGTTCCATGTTGTATGTAGGCAGTGACAACCTGGAGGCTCGTTCACTGGACCGAGAGTCTGGAGAGCGGTGCTTCCTGGACTCTCCTGAGGGGACGTAGACCCATTCGCCGCCGCCGGGAGAGACCTCCCTCTTGTACTTACGGGAGTGAGAGCGTGGGCGCTTCCTACTGTGCCGCGACCTCGACCTGGAGCGGGAACGATCACTATCGGTCCGCTCTCTCTTCCGGTGCCGTTTCTCCCTGCGTTCTCCCCCGGAGGATGAGTCTGCTTCCGAAGAGTCCGAGGGTGCCACGTTCCTCGCGTAACGACTGCCCGAGTGATGCGCGGGGGAGGCTCTTCGCTGTCGACCGTCCGAGACAGGGTGCTGGAGGAAGTCCTCGGGAACTGCTGTAGATACCGAGGGTACCGAGTCTACTCTGTCCCTGCTAGAAGGCCAGGGACCCAGGGATACGTCCATCCTTAGCGGTGACCTCCCCGGAGTCTTCGGTAATTTCCACCCGAAGGCATCGCTACTCGGGCGACGAATTCTAGAGTGGTTGTCTTCTGGCGGGGGGGAACCCGACGCACCGGCCCACGAGGGCGGGGGGGAGTCTGAAATAGCCACACTGCCCCACACTGGGTCTTCTGAGGAAGCGTGATCCCCTGCCACGTGGCCCGATTCCCCCGAAACACTCGCGGTCCTTCCGTTCTCTCCAGAGGGGCCAGCCCTTGGTTCCTCCCTCACACTGGGTTCACCGGGGAGAACACTATGGCTAACAATCACACTGGGGGCTTGTTGCCCACTCCTCTGCGAAGGAGACGGAGAGGCCGAGGCTTCGTCGGACCGATCACTGACCGACTGTAAAGAGGACACGCCACTCACTTTCTTGGGGGAACGCTTCGACGACTTCTTTTTCTTGGTACTATACCGTACCCACTGAATGCCGTCCCAACTCACGCACTCGGGACACGTGTCCGAGGAGGAACAAACTTTACCCCTGCACGTGGAACAAAGGGAATGAGGGTCCACTTCTGGTTTAGAGAGGAAAGCCCCACACGACTTTCCTGCTCTAGGACCAGGACAACGACG
Source organism: Palaemon carinicauda (assembly GCF_036898095.1). Lineage (NCBI taxonomy): Eukaryota > Metazoa > Arthropoda > Malacostraca > Decapoda > Palaemonidae > Palaemon > Palaemon carinicauda. Next base: position 41,369,474 of record NC_090750.1, on the reverse strand, counting down.
CACATGCTCCATCGTTCGCACACGAAGGGCCAACACTAACGAGTTACAGAAAACCCTGGATAAACGCAAGGGGAACGTACTGAGAACACTTTGCGAAAACGCACTATCGCAGAAAAACACAAGTCCGCACACTGGAAACACGTGGGATCACAACGCGCCAAAGGATCGAGAGTTAAGCGAGAGGGTGAGATGTTTCGCATCTCACGACCAAGAACTTAATGAGCTCCTGACCCGGGAAAAGCAGTGACCTGCCCTAATCCGGGCCGCAGGACTTATCCTGGCGGCGGGGGTAGAAACTATCTGGAGCGAGATAGGGGGGGGTAACGCGGGAAACCTTGGTCGAGATTGAGAGAGGTCAAGGACCCTCCTAAGGAAGTAATTCTCGGTAAGTATTCGTGTTGGAACAAATATAGATTTAATAAATCTTATTTCCTACAAACCATTTATTGCATTGTTCTATAATTATACACAAAACTATGCATTTCTGCCAAAAATCATAATTAAAAATCTTCAAAACACCACAAAATCCATTAATAATAGTCTTTTTTAAATATGTAACTTCCCTGGTAGTTACATATATATAGCTTAAATCCCGCGTTTCGACGCGGCATACCAGAAAATGACAAATTCGTAGGTAATTTGTATTTTTCCTAACTATGCAAACCTTAGCTATTTAATATGGGTAATTACTGAAATGACGAGCCATTAGAATTTTAACGAGGGTTAACTACCCCACCGCTAGTTAGCGGGGGGTAGGGAGGGTAGCTTGCTACCCCCCCCCTCACACACACCTGTGATGAGCTCACTTTGCTTAGAGGTAAGACTTCACGGGGTATAAGGCTGGCGGGCAAGTTTGATTAAATAGCTAAGGTTTGTATAGTTAGGAAAAATACAAATTACCTACGAATTTGTCATTTGTTCCGAAACTGAAATACAAACCACGCTATTTAATATGGGTGACTCACCCCTTAGGAAGGGTGGTAAGTCCCAGCCAGTACTGGCTTTTGGCTTTGCCCGGGGACTCAGTATCTGAGTGTGTCAGCACTCAACAATAAGGAGTCCCTGCACCTTGCTGCGCAAGGACTGCGGCCTACTTACAGTAAGCTGTGTGTGAAGGTTTGAAGAGTGACTCGTCCTAGGAAGTTGACCTGTAGTCCTTTAGATGGAAACTTTAGGCTAGGACTCTCCCAATACCACCTCGTCAGGGTATGGGGACGTGACAGTATTAGCTTAATACTAGGAACACAAGGAGATATGGTTTACCTGCAGTGGTTCAAGGTCAGCTGTGCAGAGAACCCAGGATGCTGCTTTCCCCAAGAGAGGGGAGGATAAAGAAAAGAATACGGGCCAGACAAACCTTTTCATTCATGCAGACTAAAACCAGGTAACAATGCCCTCAACCATCTGCTACTTGTCCATTAAGGAGCCTGAGGTTTAAACCAGCTGTTGTGCAGCCACCACAGGGCCGATAGAGAACGTATCGAGCCTCCTGTGGGTCACGTCTTGCAGGTAGTGGGCTGGGAAGGTCGTCTGACGCTTCCACACCCCTGCTTGTAGAACCTGCGTCACTGAGAAGTTCTTTTTGAAGGCCAGGGACGTAGCTACGCCCGACATCATGTGCTCTAGGGCGACGTGACGGAGGAGGGTCAGGATTCAGGGACAGATGGATTACCCCACGAATCCATGCTGAGATAGTATTCTTGGTAACCATCCTCTTTATTCTCCCAGAGCTCACAAACAATGCCTGCACTTGGGGACGAACTGCAGCTGTTCTTTTGAGATATAGCCTCAGACTCCTTACTGGGCACAGTAGGAGATGGTCTGGGTCATCTGTTACAGAACGAAGACTCGAGATCTGGAAAGAGTCGAACCGAGGGTCCGGCACTCCCGGATTCTGAGTCTTAGCAACAAACTCAGGGACGAATCTGAACGTTACCTCCCCCATCCCCTTGAATGGGCGATGTCATACGAGAGACCATGAAGTTCACTGACTCGCTTGGCCGAGGCCAAAGCTAGTAGGAACACCGGCTTCCAAGTTAGGTGGCGATCTGAAGCCTGGCGTAATGGTTCGTAGGGAGGTCTCTTAAGAGACCTGAGAACTTGAACCACGTTCCATGGAGGCGGTCTCACTTCCGAGTGAGGGAAGGTAAGTTCATAACATCGTATGAGTAGGGAAAGTTCCAGCGAAGAAGAAATGTCCACTCCTTTGAGCCTGAAGGCTAGACTTAAGGCCGAGCGATAGCCTTTCACTGCCGAGACTGAAAGGCGCATTTCTTCTCGCAAATACACAAAGAACTCCGCTATTGCTGGCATAGTGGCATCGAGGGGAGAGATACTCCTTCCATGACACCAACCACAGAAAACTCCCCACTTTGCCTGGTAGACCCCTGCGGATGACCTTCGCAGGTGTCCAGACATCCTGTTCACAACCTGTTGCGAAAATCCTCTCTCCGCGAGGAGATGCTGGATAGTCTCCAGGCGTGAAGTCGAAGCAAAGGTACGGCTTTGTGAAAGATGTTGGCATTTGGTTGTTTGAGTAGCTCGTGTCGTGGAGGGAGTTCTCTCGGAAGTTCCGTTAGGAGTTGCAAAGGTCTGGAAACCATCCCGCGTGATGCCATAGCAGAGCTATAAGGGTCATCAAGAGATTGACTGATATTCTGGTCTTGTTGAGTAACCTCCTTATCAGACAGAACGGGGGAAAGGCGCATGCGTCGATGTTGTCCCACCGTTGTTGAAAGGCATCTTGCCAGAGTGCCTTGGGATCCGGGACTGGGGAGCAATACAGCGGGAGCTTGAAGTTCAGCACTGTAGCAAACAGATCCACAGTCGGGGAACCCCACAAAGTCAAGACTTTGTTGGCTACTAGATGATCCAAAGACCACTCGGTACTCACTATCTGAGACGCTCTGCACAGACTGTCGGCAAGCACGTTCCTCTTGCCTGGAATGAGGCAAGCCGATAGTGGAATCGAGCAGACTTCGGTCCATCTCAGTATCTCTACTGCGAGATGGGATAGCTGCTCTGAAAAGGTACCTACCTGCTTGTTTATGTAAGCCACTACTGTGGTGTTGTCGCTCATCACCACCACAGAGTGACCCGACAGGTAACGTTGGAACTGTTGAAGGGCCAGGAATACGGCCTTCATTTCTAGCAGATTTATATGGAGGCACTTTTCTGATTCTGACCACAGGCCTGAGGTCCTGTGGTGCAGAATGTGGGCCCCCCACCCTTTCTTTGAGGCGTCCGAAAACAGCATCAAATCCAGGGGGAGGACGAGAAGATCCACTCCCCTTCGTAGGTTCTCATCTGTCATCCTCCACTGAAGATCTGTCCGTTCCGCAGGACCCATAGGGATCATGACGTCCGGGGAATCATGTCCTTGATTCCACCGAGACTTGAGTCGCCATTGCAGAGATCTCATTCTGAGGCAACCGTTGGGAACTAGACGGGCCAAGGATGAGAGGTGACCGAGGAGACGTAACCATGATTGGGTTGGGAGCTCTTCTCGTCTGAGGAAAGGACTCGCGACCCTCCTCAGCCTTGCTATCCTGTCGTCTGATGGGAAGGCTTTGTGGAGATTGGTGTCTATGATCATGCCTAGATATACCAGTCTGAGTAGGAAGCAGAGAAGACTTCTCGAGATTTACCATGATCCTCAGATCTTGGCAAAGTCCCAGAAGTTTGTCTCGGTGTCGAAGAAGGGCTGACTCAGAGTCTGCTAGGATTAGCCAGTCTTCCAGATAACGGAGGAGACGGATGCCGATCCTGTGTGCCCACGATGATATTAGGGTGAACACTCTGGTGAAAACCTGAGGTGCTGTGGAGAGACCGAAACACAGTACCTTGAACTGGTAGATCTTGTTGTCTAGGCTGAATCTTAAGTACTTCCTTGAAGACGGATGGACTGGGATCTGGAAGTACGCGTCCTTCAGGTCCAGTGTACACAAGAAATCTTGCGGTCTCACTGTAAGTCTGACCGTGCCTGCCGTCTCCATGCTGAACGGGGTCTGCTTGACAAACCTGTTCAGAGCTGAGAGGTCGATGACTGGTCTCCAGCCTCCAGACGTCTTCTTTACAAGAAAGAGTCGACTGAAGAAGCCTGGGGACCCGTCGAGGACCTCTTGGAGAGCGCCCTTCTTCAACATGGTCTCGACTTCTGCCCGAAGGGCTTGCCCCCTTGCCGATCCCATGGCAAGGGAGCTCAACGACACTGGATTCGCTGTCAGGGGAGGTAGAGATATTGTGAACGGGACGAGATATCCTTGACTGATTACGGAAATTGTCCAGGAATCGGCCCCAAGTTGCTGCCACCTGTTAGCGCAACTTTATAGGCATCCCCCCACTGGTGGACATGCAGGGGGACTGCCAATCCTAGTGTTTGCAGCCTTGGCCACTCCCTCTAGGATTCTTTCCTCCCCTGGAGGATTTTTTGCCTTTCTTGTCCTTGACAGGAAAGGGCTTCGACACCGATGTCTTTGCTGCAGCTGCCGGTTTCGTGGTTTTGGAAGGACGTGGTTGCTAGGTTGCTGGAGGTTTATAAGGCTTCGATGTTAAAGCCCTATGTAGGAGAGAGTCCTGGTTGGACTTCCTCCACCTCTCAGCCGCCTGCTCCACGTCCTTAGGCTCAAACAAACTCTTCCCCAAGATGGAAGAATGTCCGAGTCTGCTGATCTCGGTACTGGGGACCTTCTGGTGGAATCTCTGACACCGCGTCTTGATGCTTCAAGATGGTATTAGCCCAGAAGTTCGAGACTTGGTGGGCTAGAAACTCGATGGTACGAGTGCCTGAAAGTAGAAAGGTCTCCATGGCCTTCCTGGTACTCTCTTTGGACAAGTCCTCAGATCGTAACAGGATGCCCAGAGACCCTAGCCAGATGTCCAGCCACGAAGTTGCCTGCATGGCACACTTCGCCACCTTCTCCTGGCTAAGGATCTCCGTAGCCGAGAACGACACTTGCCAGTTGGAGTCTCTCTAGAGGGACTCCCCTGGTAAGCTCTTCCAAAGAGTGGTGTAAGGGAAGAGCTAAACAAGTCTCCTCCCTGATGTCAAAGTACCTCCTCTGATGGACACGAGGAGGCGGGAGGAGTTTGTTACCGGCGCTGAATCGGCTGGAGGAGGCAAGCTCGGAGAGCTGGCCTTCGACCTTATCTCTGGCACTCTTAACCCCTTGGGACCAGGGCAAAGCCGCGCTGGCCTTAGAGGGTTTTTGAGTACCAAAGACTCGGTCCAAGACTGTGTCCTTGCCCTCAAAAAGGGGGAATCTCTGGATCCGCGAACCCATTGAGATTCATCATAAGGGTCAGAACCTGCCAGAACGCATGCTCTGACTCCTGTAGCTCTCCTCCTGAAGGGCTGGCAGCGAAGTCTCCTGTCCCCAAAGGCTCTTCTTGGGGGGACTCGTGGACATTCTCCGAGGGCTTGGCTGGCTCTGGTCTAATCCTTGAGGATGACTTCGGTAAAGTCTTGGAGTTCTTCGACTCCCTCCTGGGAGGGATGCAGGACTCAAACAGTGATGGTGGGAGGCTCTTCTCCACCCCTACCCAAGAAGACTTCTCTGCGCGAGGTGGGGTTTCCCTCATTGGTGCGATGGGGGAACGCCTCACCTCACGTGACTCCCCTGAGGACGGGAAATCTTTTTCCGAAGGGGAGGGAAAGTCGGGGGGGGAGGAGGCCTTCCTTAAAGACTTCCGAGGAGTCAGCTTCACCCTTGGAGAAGTTACCACGTCAGCTACTCCTCTCTTCTTCTTCAGGGGAGTCGAAGCTGCCACTGATTTGTGGCCCAGCTCAGAGAGAACAGGCTTAAAAGCCTGCATGACTGCTCTGACTAGGGACCCAAACCAGGGCTGCAAACTGACAGCTGTGCTGTCAGACACTCCCTCTGGAGGGAAGGGGATCGTTTGATCCCTAGGAGAGTCACCAAAGTAGGGTCTGCCTGAAAGGAAGAAGGAGAAAAGTCCCTGAACCTATCCGGAATTCTCCCTCCCTCCGGCGAGCGCGCTGTTCTGCGCTTGCGGGGGGGGGGGGGGGGGACCGCGATGACGATGAGCTGGTCACGCGGCGTCCTGCAGCCTCGCGCTGGGGGTCGCGCTGACGTTCGCGCAATAGAATTTCGCCTGGATCACGCGCGCGGGCGGGCGATGGCGCGCATGCAAGGGCACGCGGGTGAGCAATGGCGCGCAGCAGGTATGAGTGAGCGCTCGCACGAAGGCGATTGTTCGCGAGCGCCCGGGCGCGCAGGATCCCGAAGAGCCCGTGAGGGCGATAACGTTGGGCGCGGACAGGAGATATATCCCTTGAGCACAGCCGCGCATGAGGGCGCACATCCGGAAGAATAGGTGAGCGCTCTGGGCACGCGTTGCACACGCAGGTGACGGATGGCGAGCAGGCGGGGTCCGATGTCGCGTCGGCGTTTGATGGCGCAATGGGGAGCGCTGGCAAGCAGGGGAAGAGGTTATCTTCCCCTTTGCGCCCAGATCAGAAGATCGTGGGCGGGCTGGAGATCGTTGGCACGCAGGCGAGCGCTGGCGCGCATGGCACACATCAGGATGAGGGCGCGGAGTAGCGCGCTGGCGAACAGGTGAGCGTTGGCGTACAGGTGAGCGTTGCCGCGCAGGTGAGCGCTGGCGCGCTATAACAGGATCAACAGCAGCTGGCGTGAACAGCAGCTGGCGAGCGCTTGCACGCAATTGCGAGCTGGTGAACAATGGCGCGCAGGGGATACCTGGCGCGTAAGGGACTTAGACACATTGTGTGAAAGTCCCTTATGCCCCAAAGGGACCGTTGCCCGTTTAAAAATAGGGTGAGTAGGCGCCCACAGCGCATCAGCGGCCAGGAACGGCGACGGCAGGTCAGCAGGTCTGGCAGGTGGAAGGTCGGCGTGTCCTTTGCAAGGACAACCTTCAACCGAAGGAGATGGCGAACGATCTACGGAGAGGTCCAGGGATGTAGCTGGTAGTCGGCGAACGATGGCGAGGTTCCTCTGCGGCGGACTGCGGAGATGATGAACCAAAGAGGCGCCTCCTAACATCCTTGTGAGGTGAAGGAAGGCCTCTACGGAGAAGAGGAAGGCGGGCTTTACGCCTTATACGCCCTCTGGGGGCCGTGGGGTCAGCAGGCTGACCATCAGCAGTCCTCCGAAGAGGAGTCTCTATGAGTGAACTCCCCCGAGGAGGAGAATCACCGGCAGGAGAGACCGTTGGACTTAGTTCCTCCCTCGAAAGATGTTCGGAGGGGGAATTAAGCCATCAGCTACATCAGGAGCAGAGGTTTGTTACAACTCATCGGAAGTCTCTGCCCCAACATCATCAACGATAGACAGAAGATCAACCTCTGCTAAAGTCGGCGATTGTTTGACAGCTGCCCCCAACCTGATCATATCAAGCAAGGCTTCCTTGGAGGGTGAACCCTCAAGCCCCAAGGATGCCCAAAGCTGCAACAAATCATTATTAGTCACATTTACATTTACATTTAAATCCTTAGACGCCCAAGTTCGCTCTCTAACTATCGAAAAAGAAGTTATGTGGGGTGCAGTGCGTGGTTTACAAAGTAAAATAGTGAATAGTGACAGTGAAGTGGAGGGTGCGTCCGTTCGTGTCCGTCATAATCCCAGCCGGGGACCTCTTCCATGCTCCCCAACCCCTGGGAGAAGGAATGTTGAAAGGCAAAAGGATATGGCAGACTTTAATCAGCGAGCGAACGTCCCCTTGAGCGTTATTGTTGTCGATTCCCATTTCACTCCCCCTTACCACAGTAAAGGTGAGGTTAATTTGTCTGTGACTTCTTCCAATGACGTAAAGTCACGACGTGGTTGGCGTCAACCACTTAAGTCAAGACCGCTCAAGAGACATATGTCTCCTAATATGTTATTTTCATTAGTAAAATAAATTTTTGAATATACTTACCCGATAATCATGTAGCTGTCAACTCCGTTGCCCGACAGAATTCTACGGAAGGGATACGCCAGCGATCGCTATACAAGAGGGGGGTGTACTCACAAGCGCCACCTGTGGCCAGGTACTGCAGTACTTCTTGTTGACACCACTTCAATTTTTCCTCGGTCCACTGGTTCTATGGGGAGGAAGGGTGGGTCAATTAAATCATGATTATTGGGTAAGTATATTCAAAAATTTATTTTACTAATGAAAATAACATTTTTCAATATTAAACTTACCCGATAATCATGTAGCTGATTCACACCCAGGGAGGTGGGTGAAAACCAGTGTACATGTATATCAAGAAGCTAAGTATCCCGTATTTCATATTATCAGTTATTCAAAATAACAATGAAATTACAAGTACCTGGTAAGGAAGTCGACTTGAGCCATTACTCTGCCTTAAATAAGTTCGTCTTCCTTACTGAGCGCAGCGTTCCTCTTAGGAGGCTGAACAACTCTAAGGTGCTGAAGTATCAAGGGCTGCAACCCATACTAAAGGACCTCATCACAACCTTTAACCTCGGAGCTTCTCAAGAAAGAATTGACCACCCGCCAAATCAACAAGGATGTGGAAGGCTTCTTAGCCGACCGTACAACCCATAAAAAGTATTCAAGAGAAAGGTTAAAAGGTTATGGGATTATGGGAATGTAGTGGCTGAGCCCTCGCCTACTACTGCATTCGTTGCTACGAATGGTCCCAGGGTGTAGCAGTACTCGTAAAGAGACTGGACATCTTTGAGATAGAATGATGCGAACACTGACTTGCTTCTCCAATAGGTTGCATCCATAACACTCTGCAGAGAATGGCTCTGTTTGAAGGCCACTGAAGTAGCCACAGCTCCCACTTCATGTGTCCTTACCTTCAGCAAAGCAAGGTCTTCTTCCTTCAGATGAGAATGTGCTTCCCTAATCAGAAGCCTGAATAGTAAGAAACTGAGTTCTTAGAACTTGGAAAAGAAGGTTTCTTGATAGCACACCATAAGGCTTCTGATTGTCCTCGTAAAGGTTAAGACCTTTTTAGATAGTACCTAAGAGCTCTAACTGGGCAAAGTACTCTCTCCAGTTCATTCCCCACCAAGTTGGACAGGCTTGGGATCTCGAACGACTTAGGCCAAGGACGTGAAGGAAGCTCGTTTAGCAAAAACCGAGCTGCAAGGAACATGTAGCCGTTTCAGATGTGAAAACAATGATCCTGCTGAAGGCGTGGATCTCACTTACTCTTTTAGCTGTTGTCAAGCACACGAGGAAAAGAGTTTTTAATGTGAGGTCCTAAAAAGAGGCTGATTGGAGAGGTTCAAATCTTGATGACATAAGGAACCTTAGGACCACGTCTAGATTCCAGCCTGGAGTGGACAACCGACGTTCCTTTGAGGTCTCAAAAGACCTAGGGAGGTCCTGTAGATCTTTGTTGGTGGAAAGATCCAAGCCTCTGTGGCGGAAAACCGCTGCCAACATACTTCTGTAACCCTTGATCGTAGGAGCTGAAAGGGATCTTACTTTCCTTAGATATAACAGGAAGTCAGCAATCTGGGTTACAGTGGTACTGGTTGAGGAAACTGCATTGGTCTTGTACCAGCCACGGAAGACTTCCCCTTGAGACTGATAGATTCTGAGAGTGGATGTTCTCCTTGCTTTGGCAATCGCTCTGGCTGCCTCCTTCGAAAAGCCCCTAGCTCTTGAGTCTTTCGAAAGTCTGAAGGCAGTCAGACGAAGAGCGTGGAGGTTTGGGTGTACCTTCTTTACGTGAGGTAGACGTAGAAGGTTCATTCCTAGAGGAAGAGTCCTGGGAATGTCGACCAGCCATTGCAGTACCTCTAAGAACCATTCTCTCGCGGGCCAGAGCGGAGCCAACCAACGTCAGCCGTGTCCCTTTGCGAGAGGAGAACTTCTGAAGTACCCTGTTGACAATCTTGAACGGCGGGAATGCATACAGGTCGAGATGGAACCAATCCAGCAGAAAAGCATCCACGTGAACTGCTGCTGGGTCTGGAATCGGAGAACAATACAACAGGAGTCTCTAGGTTATCGAGGCAGCGAACAGATCTATGGTTGGCTGAACCCCACAGGGCCCAAAGTCTGCTGCAAACATTCTTGTGAAGGGTCCACTCTGTGGGGATGACCTGACCCTTCCGGCTGAGGTGATCTGCCATGACATTCATACCGCCCTGAATGAACCTCGTTACCAGCGTGAGCTTTCGATCTTTAGACCAGATGAGGAGGTCCCTTGCGATCTAGAACAACTTCACGAAAGAGTCCCTCCCTGCTTGAAGATGTAAGCCAGGGCTGTGGTGTTGTCAGAGTCCACCTCCACCACTTTGTTAAGCTGGAGGGACTTGAAGTTTATCAAGGCCAGAAGAACCGCCAACAACTCCTTGCAATTGATGTGAAGTGTCCTTTGCTCCTGATTCCATGTTCCCGAGCATTCCTGTCCGTCCAAAGTCGCACCCCAGCCCGTGTCTGATGCGTCCGAGAGGAGACGGCGGTCGGGTTTCTGAACAGCCAAAGGTAGACTTCCTTGAGAAGAAAGCTGTTCTTACACCACGCGAGAGAAGACCTCCTCTCTTCGGAAACAGGAACTGAGACCGTCTCTAGCGTCATGTCCTTTATCCAGTGAGCAGCTAGATGATACTGAAGGGGGGGAGGTGGAGTCTCCCTAACACGATGAACAGGGCCAGCGATGAAAGTGTCCCTGTTAGACTCATCCACTACCTGACTGAGCATCGGTTCCTTCTCAGCATGCTCTGGATGCATTCTAGGGCTTGGAAGATCCTTGGGGCCGACGGAAAAGCCCGAAAAGCTCGACTCTGAAGATCCATACCCAGGGAGACAATGGTCTGGGATGGGACGAGCTGAGACTCCTCAAAATTGACCAGGAGGCCCAGTTCCTTGGTCAGATCCATAGTCCATCTGAGAATCTCCAGACAGCGACGACTTGTGGGAGCTCTTAAAAGCCAGTCGTCTGACGGAGCCGGACACAAGATCATGGTACTGCTGCACAGTCTGTGAACTGTCAACCATGGGGAAGCGAGGAAGTACAGTGACAACCCGAAGCTGTCTAGACTGTCTGGGTCGTACAGACAACTCCTTATCGGGTTGCTGAGGTTGCCGCACTGCGTCACAACAAGTCACTTCTGTTGGTTGTTGAACGTCTTCCCAGTGACACACTGACTCCGTAAACAAAAAATCCTTTAACAAGGACTAAGCTTGGACTGCATGTCTTGCAACACAGCTCAAGGACTATGGGAGCAGGTGTGGTAACAGACGGGGTTAGTGACTGAAGTGGAACCATTACCTTCCCTGGAAGCATGTTATGCTTAAATAAAAGTCCATAGGAGGCTAAGCAGCTAAAGGCTCCTCTCCAAATGACAGAGTCCTCAAGGGAATATCAGAAGGAGGGAGAAAAGCACTTTCTCATCTACAGGGACCATATCCGAGAAAAGCTAAGTTCTCTCAGTGAGGGTTTCACTGGTGCAAAAGCAGCAGACTAGAAGGCAACGTTATGAAACTGCTTGACAGTCTAGTGAGTTGGCAACAACCAAAGATGTGTGACTGAGAAGCATGCGGTAAGGTATGCAGAGCATGTTGTATGCAGAGCATGCTGTATGCAGAGCATGCTGTATGTAGAGCATGCTGTAAGGTAAGCAGAGCGTGTTGCATGGCGTGTAACATTTCTCAGAAATTCCATGACCAGTGCTAGAGTGAGTAATATCGCATTACTGTCCATTGAAAGTGCACGTGCCGAGGGATTTGATTTAGACTGTTTTGTTGATGAATTTGATAGCCGGCATGATAATCGTAGAATTAAGCTGCACTAAATGTACTATAATCTACTTCACCTCAGGAAAGGGAAACTCGCCCTGTTGGCAACACTGCATTACTTCATGCATGCTTGCATGGGGTTTTAATATCAACATAATATTTACCTTACATTCATAACTCATGATTCATTTTTGTTTTGAAGATATTTTTGCCATATTTTGCGATTTTGTTAAAAATATATTGCAAGGAATACATATATATTTTATATTAAGTAATACAAATAACCTCCATTATCATAAAGTTTGTGTAGGCATACATGTATCTGATTACAAATGCAAGTTATGAAAGTAATGAGGTGTTATTATTGTCATTTGTTATTTCCAAGTTGAATGGGAAGAGGCTCAAGTTGAGGAGAAAGTGGCAGATGCATGCGTTGAGGTGGCTGACTCATAGCATGAGGTTGCTGCCTCAAGAGTTGCGCTTGCTGTAAGGGTTGCGGATGCGCAATAGCAGGTTCCTGAGGTGTGAGCTGCGAGAGTTGAGGTAGCGGCTGCGCAGAACGCAGTTCTTGTCTCGCGAGTTGAGGTTCCTGAGGTGCTAGCCTAAGGAGTTGAGGCTCTCGCCTTAAGGAGGGTTGAAGTCGCTGCAGCGAGTGCTGAGGTGGCTGCCTCATTGATGGAAGAGGTTGTCGTACCTCAAGAGATTGTTGCCTCGCTGGTGGAACCGCAAGCGGAAGCGGAGGAAGTAAGGCATAAGATTCCTGCTCCCATTGCTGAGGTTGCCTTAAGGAAGGCGGAGGTTGCTGCACACCGCTGGTAACTGGCAACTCAGTACGCGGTAAGGTATCCTGAGGAACCTCAACATCGTACGCCTGGCAGACTGGACTGCGGTGAGGCGGAGCGATCGCAGGAGGAGGTGTAACCTTCTCAGCCTGACACTCACGCATTAAGACCGCAAGCTGTGACTGCATGGACTGCAGCAAAGTCATCTTGGGGTCGGCAGACGCTAAGGTCTGCTGAGGCAAAGCCTTAACAGAAGATGAGGTCTGTTGCGGCATCACCTTACCTCTCTTAGGAGGTGTGCAGTCACCTGATGACTGCGGAGAGTCAGAGCTAACCCAATGACTGCATCCGGGTTGTTGAACTCTAGAGGTCTGGACTTTACGTTTAAGAGGTCTTGAGACCTGAGTCCAGCGTTTTCTCCCCGAAATTTCTTCTGCAGACGAGTAAAATAAGGGCTCAATCGTCTGCGGGTGGGAGTGACGGTCTCTGTAAGACACGCCCGCAACCACCGAGGATACTTCTGTGCGCCGATCAAGGCCTGCCGAACCCTTTTGCCCTTCGACATTGCTTCTCCCCTGGGCTTGGGAGCTTGCAAGAGGTCCCGGACTGGGAGGACGACTGGCACGCACAGAAGTACCCTCACGCACAACACTGACACACTTTGCGCTAATCACTTATCACTTTTGAATTTCTGTTTGCACTTATTTCACTGAACTCGAAACTTTAAGTGGTTTGTACAGTACCTGAAACACGCAATTCTATCCTTCCTTAAAAGTTAGTAATTGCGAAAACAGAATTACAATGTAACAGAAAAATCTAATGAAAGATAAATAATTCAGTGGCTGGAAAGAGACTAAACACTAGATCAAATAAACTACGTTTAAAATCTCTCACCGCATAAAGCTTGAGAACAAGAAAAAACTCTAGAAACGTTACCTTCTTCCCCTAAAGAGACTAGGGAGAAGAGCAAAAACGATAACAACGTTACTCGCTTGAACGAAACGTTTATCCAGCTCTCTCTCCCTCCGTCTCTATCTCTCTCTCTCTCTCTCTCTTGACTTAGAACCTGAGAGAAGAGCCCAATCATATATACTCGTTAAAACATATTATTGTTAAAGGAAAAAAACTGAAAGATTTCCCAAATAAAAAGTTCCTTTATTAGAATTAAAACCATTAAGCTAAGAAAGAATGAACAAAACGCTATAAACGGTTTACTCTTACTGCAACGTGACACCGTGAAAATTCTCTCTCTATCGTAACGATAGAGCGCAAGTTGAACGTTCTGAACGTCAACAACTGCAGAGACAAAACAAAACGTTAGTTCAACTTTGAAACAGTACGAGACTATCAAAGAAATTCTTTCAAAAACATTAAAATAGCATAATATGTTAACAGGTAAAACCGAAATGACGGGCTCAATGTTAATTAACTTCGGTACAAGAAAAGACCGCCTACTATTAGGAAAGGTCGAATATAAACAAATATAAAAATTAATTTTAATAAATTTATAAAAAAGGAAGTTAATCGAAGAGGCCTATAAAAGGCGGAGAGATATAAAATAAATCTATAACTTTTGTTAAGCAAAATTAAGAAAGAGAGTCTATACTCTCTTAGACACCAACACTTCCGTCTAAGGGAAGGGTCGGCCATTTAAAGGTGAAAGAGAGTTCATACTCTCTTCGTCACCATAATTAATCAAATTAATTCCAAAAGCTAGCTAAGCTAATAATAAAACTTCCTGAATAGCGAAAGCTGAAATCTTAGAGCAATACTTCACCAAAAACCGTGAACAAGACTCCAAAATTATAAGCGTATCCATGAACGTCTTGCCGGAAGCACGACAGAGGAAAAATTGAAGTGGTGTCAACAAGAAGTACTGCAGTACCTGGCCACAGGTGGCGCTTGTGAGTACACCCCCCTCTTGTATAGCGATCGCTGGCGTATCCCTTCCGTAGAATTCTGTCGGGCAACGGAGTTGACAGCTACATGATTATCGGGTTAAGTTTAATATTGAAAAAAACCATCTTGTAGTGCCTGGTGTTTACCGGAGGTTTTCCTTTCGGACGAAGACGATATGTCAACACCGAAACAGGCACGTAAGACGCATAATTCGTCGGAGGGAAAAGGTGCTCAGTTGACGTCGGTTCACGCTCCTTCTTTTCCCCCAGATTGGGAAATGTCCCAAAAAATTTCCCCTGTTGTTTTCCCTAAGTCTATTGACGCTCCCGTAAGTCATTCGATACTCGGTTTAGATCGCGCACAAGACGCGCTGGAAGTATCGACAGTTGACAATACCTCGCATCAATCATTACATAGTTTTGTTGACGCACACGGCGTTCGTTCTATTCCTTATTTATCAGCATTATTACAAGAAAATATTTATTTTCTGTTTAAAATGTTGTCCCGTCTGTAAATATAATTTTGCCACAGAAACTATGCCACTACCCAAGACTAGAGAACAATGGTTTGATTTTGGAGTGTCCTTCTAGAAGAGCTGCTTACCATAGCTAGAGTCTCTTCTACCCTTACCAAGAGGAAATTCGCCACTTAACAATTACAGTACAAAAGTTAACCCCACCATGAGTGAAGAATTGTTTGGTAATCTCAGTGTTGTTAGGTGTATGAGGGCAGAGGAGAACCTGGAAAGAATAGACCAGGCTATTCGGTGTATGTGTAGGCAAAGGGAAAGTGAACCGTAACCAGAGAGAAGGATCTAATGCCGTCCTGTCTGGCCAGCCAAAAGACCCCATAACTCTCTAGTGTTAGTATCTCAAGGGGTGACTGGTGCCCTGGCCAACCAACTACCTTAACGGTAATTAAGTTAAGTTCAGGTAGAGTTACTCTGGACTGAGTGTAAGATACTACTGTACCCAATGAAATATTATCATAGATTATTATTGTTATTAATATTATTAAGAACCTGTAATACAGTAAAACTTTACCTATCATTATTATCATCACTAAGCTACAACCCTAGATGGAAAAGCAGAATGCTATCAGGCCATGGGCTACAAGGAAAAAAAAAGCCAATTGAGGGAAGGAAATAAGGAAATAAACTAAAAGAGAAGTAATTAAGAATTTGAAATTAAACACTAAAATAGCAACACCATTAAAATGGATCTTACATATATAAACTATAAAAAGATGCTTGTGGCAACATGTTTAAAGATAAAAACATTGGCTGCAAGTTTGAACTTTTAAAGAATTTGTATTCTTACCTCAAAATAGATTAATATTCCCAATGCAAGAAGTCCTGATGCAGCGATTATTATTCATTAGTGAAGATGGTAATTTAGAAAACCACTATAACATACTCGAAACGCAATACACGTGACGTGCACGGTAGCGGTGCATGAGTAAATGGAGAAAAACATCACATTCACTCTTCTTCTCTACTAAGTTTAGTAGAAATTAGAATTCCAATATTTGTTTTTTTTTTTTATCTAGTCCTTGTGGGTTCATGTCCCCATTATATATGGGTAGACGAATATATGTACATTATTGTATAGATATGTGAATATAAGTAGTTTTTCTTTTTTTACTGCCATCTTGTACTATTATTTTAAGTCAAATTATAATTTTTTATATTTTGTAATGTACTCTCATACCCTGAGAGGGGTCGCTAGAGTTAATAAAAATCCTTAAATCCTTAATCCTTACCTGATCAATCATAAATGGTGTTTACTCTAAGTATAAAAAAAAAGTGGATAGAATAGG
Organism: Palaemon carinicauda; assembly: GCF_036898095.1. Taxonomy (NCBI): domain Eukaryota; kingdom Metazoa; phylum Arthropoda; class Malacostraca; order Decapoda; family Palaemonidae; genus Palaemon; species Palaemon carinicauda. The sequence goes on along the minus strand of NC_090750.1, from coordinate 41,353,281 downwards.
CGAGTGGGCAATGAGCATCAATATAGGAAGTTTAATTTTAAAACTAATTAGCGTAGGCTAAACCTGGCCTAGGATTAGTTTTGGAGAATAAGACTCGCGGGAAAGGAGATACTGAGTTGTTTATTTATAGATAATGTAATATTCATAACTAATAGGTTTAATTGATATCCTGATAAAGGTAGGTTTGGGGATGCAGTAAAGTTTGTTGATAAACTGTGTTTGAAAGATAGTATCAAAGAATTAAGTATGATGGTACAGAAAGATGATACGAGGTGATGTATAGATTAAATGAGGAAGCTAAAGCAATTATCAAGAGCTCCGTTGGATATACAGAAGAAATAAGGATAGAATGAAACGTAAAACAGGAAACAGTATTTGGACCAAAGTTATGTCCAATAGTCACGGACAAAGTTAATTCAGTAAATAAGAAGACGACAACCCTGATAAGAAACATTAGGATAGAAGCCTTAATTTATGTAGGTGATATAATGTTCCTTAGCAACAATCGATGCAAAGTAGAAAGAGCCATTAGCAACTGCCGTAGTTTGGAAGAACTAACGAAATTTACGTTTAGCACAAATCCACAGAAGTCTTTGGTGTTAGTAGTTAGACACAAAAAAGAAAGAGGTTAAAAATGTGAATGGAGTGGTTAGAAATGGAAGGATAGAACCAGTTAAGTAATATAAATACTTAGGAGAATTGTAGGCCTACTCAGAAAAAAAAAGGAAACCATAGTCTCAGAATAAGCAGAATGGAAACAAAAAATAGAATACATGGTACAAGAAGTTAGGAAGTATGGAGACTAACAGTGTAAAGAGATTTGGCGTTGATAGTGAGAGTTAATATCTATGACAGAGTAGTAGTGCCTACAATGTTTGCAAATATTGAGACATGGGGTGTAATAAAAGAAAAAGAAATGAAATAACTAGAGATTATACAGTACAAAATTATGAAAGGAATGTTTGAACAGGTTGCTACCACACCATATTTGAGTTCTAATAGCAGAAACGGGAATATGACCAGTTGAAAATAGAATAAAAGTATAACATCATATAACATCTTATAACATCATAACATCAGATGACAACCGGCTAGTTAAGGAGGTAGTGGAAGATCAAATAAGAGAACCATATGAGGAGTGTTGGGAAAAAAAGTATCATAGAAATATGCAGTAAATATTATATTAAAATTGAAGATGTAAGAAAGTATAAAAAGTAAGAACTCATAAAAAAAAATAAAAAGTAAAGTAGCAAATGAAATTAAAAGAAAATAGAAGAAAAAAGGCAGAGATGACCAAACTGAAGTTTGTGAATAGTAATGGCAGAATAGACTACAAAGGAGAACTTAACACTAACGAGGCAGTAAGGGCCCGGCCAGACCAAGCGCGGCTAGCGGCGAGGTTAGCGGCAAGAGGTTCCAGCTGATAATTGAAACCTTAGGTATCTTATGTAGGTGGCCAGATAGGAGTAGCGAGGCTTCCCGCGTCTCCTATCTGGCCGCTAACCTCGCCGCTAGCCGCGCTTGGTCTGGCCGAGCCCTAATAGTTATAAAAACAAGGTTAAATATGCTAAAATTGAAATAAAATTATAGAAACAGGATTAATAAGGATAGACTTTGTGTGTTGTGTAGGAAGGCAGAGGATACTACTGAACATATTTTTAACAGTAATGAGGTAAGAAAATTTAGAAATAATCATAGAGAAATCCGGAATTTAGAAACTCCAAATAAGGAGGTTACCTGGTATATTGGAAAGGTCCTAGAAGTTAGAAGCAAAAGTATGCAAGCTGCGCTATCTGTGTAGAAGGTAACTAATGATAATGAATTTTCTGCAGATTGCAGCGCTTTGCACCTACTACGCTTCTTCTAGTAGTGTGCCCACAAGCCACAATCACACAGTGTTGTGGAGAGAGCAACGAGGATCCTGGAACATAAATTTAAAATTTAGAGATACAAAATATAGCCAACATGAAAACAAAGAAGAAATTAATCCATTGAATCACATTTCTGTTACAACATTCTTAACGGTTACGCTGTGAAAAATATGGAATGTGGCGGAAAATAAGTGAGTGATTGTGCTGAAACAAACAATAACAAATTTTGGCAAATTAATATTATATGAAATTGATGATTTAACTGCTACTAATATGGCTTGTACCACAAGAAAGGGGGATATCTTTTCAGAAATTATCCCTTGATATATACAATATACATATATATATATATATATATATATATATATATACTGTATATATATATATATATATATATATATATATATATATATATATATATATATACTGTATATATATATATATATATATATATATATATATATATATATATATATATATATATATACTGTATATATATATATATATATATATATATATATATATATATATATATATATATTATCTTTTCAGAAATTATCCCTTGATATATATATATATATATATATATATATATATATATATATATATATATATATATATGTGTGTGTGTGTATTATCTTTTCAGAAATTATCCCTTGATATGTATATATATATATATATATATATATATATATATGTGTGTGTGTGTGTGTGTGTGTGTGTGTGTGTGTGTGAGTACATATGTGTATAAAAATCTGGAAGACTTACATAGAACGATTCAAGGACTGTAGAGTGGTAGGAGCCTTTAGGGAGGGGTGGCTTGAGGATAAATATGGATAAGACTGAGTTTATAATTAGCCTATTGGTGAGTAGTTGAGCTGTAAAGAAGGTAGGGACATGATAATTATACATGAAAGTTGATGCTCGGTTGTAAAACAGGCGGACAATTTACATTCTTGGAGTCTACTATATGTCAGGAAGGAGGATATGAGGCTGAAATTGAGAACAAGTTAAAAATCGGCCTTGGGGAAGTGGTGAGAGGTAGCAGGAGCGGTGTGTGATAAGAAAATGTCAGTCAAGCTAAACGTCAAGATCTACAGCAAAGTAAAAAAAAAAATAGTGTTTATGTATGATTTCACCAGTAATTAAGATTGACAGCCTGTCCCTGACGTGTCCTGCTTCAACTGAAACGGAATACAATTTGGCTATAAAAGAAACCCTTTCTGATACAACCAAGGAACATAAGCACCGAGCTACCCTTAAATTTGCACTATTTAGTGTAGACGTAACAGTTTCTCCTTTACTTAAACCAGGTGGCTTTGTCATTCACTGTCTAATGGAAAAGGCAACCCTTTGGGCTGATGTTTGACAATAAGAGTAAGAATGAGAAACTTGATCTTCCTCATTGTTGTTTTCTTGAGGCTGAACTATCTACTTTAGCTGTTTGGTACCGGGAAATTAAAAATATTATTGTTGGAAATTGACGCTTATGCAAATGGTGTTTTTCCTTTGTCTAAAGTAAAGACCACTGATATCTTAACTCCTAGGTTGACTGCTATTTTCCGTAAGTTAACAAGAAGGGGTTCTTTTAACACTTAAAATAAATTGTTCACATATAATCTATAAAAACTTGAAAATAACTAGAGGATAAAAACTTCAAAATAACAAGAGGAAGAGAAACAAGATTGAATGGTGTACCCGAGTGTACCTTCAAACAAGAGATCTCTAACCCAAGACAGTGGAAGACCATGGTACAGAGGCTATGGTACTACCCAAGACTAGAGAATCTTGGTTTGATTTTGAAGTGTCCTTCTCCTAGAAGAGCTGCTTACCATAGCTAAAGAGTCTCTTCTACCCTTACCAAGAGGAAAGTAGCCCCTGAACAATTATAGTGCAGTAGTTAACCTCTTGAGAGAATTAGAATTGTTTTATAATTTCTGTGTTGTCAAGTGTATGAGAAAAGAGAAGAATGTGTAAAGAATAGGCCAGACTATTCTGTGTATGTGTCGGCAAAGATAAAACGAGCCGTAACCAGAGAGAGGGATCTGATGTAGTACTGTCTAGCCAGTCAAAGGACCCAATAACTCTCCAGTGGTAGTATCTCAAGTTTTGGCAAATCGTCTATATAGGCAAGCTGGATTTAATACTTTGTTCCTAATTGGGTAGTTGAATCGATGGAACTTCAAAAGTTCAAACTTGCAGCCAATGTTTTTAAGTTGAACAGGCTGATATAAGTCTTTTTATAGTTTAATATGAAATATCTGTTGTGATGTTGTTACTGTGTTTAAAACATTTTATTTCAATTGTTCATTATTTCTCATATATTTTATTTATTTCCTTATTTCGTTTCCTCACTGGGCGATCTTTCGATCGCTGTTGAAGCCCTTTGGCTTATAGCATCTTGCTTTTCCAACTAGGGTTATAGCTTAGTTAGTAATAATGATAATAATAATAATAATAATAATAATAATAATGATAATAATAATAATAATAATAATAATAATAATAATAATAATAATAGTAAGAGTAGTAGGTTAGCCAGGGAACCAACCACCCATCGAGGTACTACCGGTAGAGAGTTATGGAGGCTTTTGGTTGTCCAAACAGTACTAAATTGAATCCTTCTCTCTGATTATGGTTTATTTTTCCTTTGCCCATGAATACACCGAATAGTCTGGCCTATTCTTTACCGATTATCATCTGTCCTTATACACTTAACAACATTGAGATTACCTAACATTTCTTCTTCACCTAAAGTTCGGGGGCTACTTTCTTCTTGGTAAGGGTAGAAGAGACTCTTTAGCTATGATAAACAACTCTTCTAGGAGAAGGGAACTCCAAAATCAAATCATTGTTCCCTAGTCTTGGGTAGTGCTATAACCTCTGTACCATGGTGTACCACTGTCTTGGGTTAGAGTTCTCTTACCTGATGGTACACTTGGGCACACTATTCTATCTAGTTTCTCTTCCTCTTGTTTTGTTGAAGTTTTTATAGTTAATATAGAAAATATTTGAATTAATGTTGTTACTGTTCTTGGAATATTTTATTTTTCCGTTTCCTTTCCTCACTGGGTTATTTTCCCTGTTGGGGCCCCTGGGCTTATAGCATCCTGTTTTTCCAACTAGGGTTGTGAGTTAGCAAGTAATAATAATAATAATAATAATAATAATGATAATAATAATAATAATAATAATAATAATAATAATAATAATAATAATAATAATAATAGTTTGTAATTTGGCTTTTGCAAAGGCCTTGGGGCATTTATTTCCAATGCTGTACAGAAATCTCCTTGACTGTGGTTGGGAAGTTCGTGTGATTGGGCTTATTTTAGTACTGCCTTCACTGTGCTAATTAAGAGGCCCTTATTTTCAAACTTCAATGGCTGAGAGCAGGAGGTATTTTCTTAGCATCATCATTGAATTTCTCAGCAATAGATTACAAAGAGATGTTGCTGATGGGCTGCATAGTATTATTGTAAGGACATCGTCTTACCCGTCATGTTTCCTCCCCCTGGACTCTTTCCTGATAATTGTAACTTTATTATTTGTTCCATGCAGTGGATTTTTGTATCATGATGTTGCGCTCTTTGAGAACTTTATTTTAATGTATAACACTGTATATTTCCTTAGGCTACCGCCTTAGTATTTGTTAATTTGTATTGAATAAAAATACAATGATTTTGGAGGTTGGAAATGTTTCCCTCCCTGGCTACTTTTCCGTCCGCACTCTGTAATATAGTGAACGTTGCAAGTTCAGTAAATTGTCAGTCTCTCTCCACTTGTCTTGCTGTCCTCACAATATGTGACCTCGGAGATGTTGATAAAACATAGCAGTTTTAGCTTGCCATTAACGGACTAATTACGGCTGCGTTACCTTCGAATATCTCCTTTTGCCATTAACGTTTAACAACGTCTTTTGGCTTTATCCCACACTTCAGTTTCATGAGGCAGCAACGATGAGTATATCTGACATAACCAGCTCATGCCCTTGGCCCGATGTATCAACTGACCAAGACGAAACCACCCAGCCCATCGTGCCTAGCGACCACTCAGCTGTGCCCAAAGTCAAGCTGCCACCGTTCTCACAGCACAACACCGCCTCCTTGTTCCTGAGGGCGGACGTACTCTTCAGGGCGGCCAAGCTAAACGACCCCTGCGCCAAAGCTGACATTGTCCTGACCTCCATCCCTGAGGAGGTATTTGACAATATCTCCCCATGGCTCGACACTCACTCCGGTCAGGTATCTTACGACGACCTGCGAACCAAACTAATTTATATATAATCACTTTCCGTATCAGCAAGGGCACAGAAGGTCCTTGATCTCAGCAATAGACTCATGGGCGACACCTCTTCTGTAGAAGCATGGGATGAACTGGTTAGACTTCTCATGCTGCCCCAGACCAACGCCAATGGACGACGACGAGAGATAAGCTTATCTCGCTAAATATTCCTTCGATGCCTTCCGCAGGACATGAGAGTCCAGCTCACCGATACTAACACCCCGCCGATGAACGACCTGTCAAGGGCACAGAAGTTATATGAAGCCTCAAAGGCCTCCCGCCTTGGCGCATCATCCTCCTTCAGCTGCTCATCCCTCGACTCCTCAGCGGCACCCTCTGCTGACGACGACGAAATCCTCACCCTGATGAAGAAGAAACCTCTGCAGCCTATGCAGAAGAACCATAGACAGAACCCAACTTATGGTTGATACCGGCTGTATGCAATCAACATTTCCTCCCTCACAGGCCGACCTAAATTGGCCACCTAGCAGTAATGCTCCTTCGCTCATGCCCGCCAATGGATCTCCCATACCTTGTTATGGGACTAGGGTGCTTAAAATCTCAATCATGGGCTGATTTTACTCTTGGCCCTTCTCCATCGCCTGGCTCACCATGGCCTACAAGTCAACATCACTGGGAAATGCCTCATCGACACCAGGACATGCAGAACCCGCCCACCAAGAGCTGGTCCGGTTATCACACCCATCTACACCATCGTACCGCAGCCCTAAGCCGCCCTTCTTCAGGAGTTCCCCGACGTCTTCAAGTTGGAACTTCGACAGTCGCTGGGATCCCCCTCCAAGCACGGGTTCTACCACCACATCAACACAACGGGACCTCCCACACACGCCAAGTTCTGCCGCCTCCCGCCACAAAAGCTGAGAGATGCTAAATGTGCCTTCGAAGACATGGAACGGATGGGCATATGCAAGAAGGCGTCCAGCCCTTGGGCGTCTCCACTCCATATGGTGAAGAAACCGGATGGGACATGGAGGCCCTGCGGTGACTACCGGCTCCACTAGATGGGTAGAAGCAACTCCGATGTCCAAAGCAACCACCCATGCCTGCGCCGAAGCTCTCCTGTTGAGTTGGATTAGCCTCTTCGGTGTCCCCGACGATATCACGACGGGCCGAGGTTCTGCTTTTTTGTCAGAGATCTAGCTCTCTCTGGCAAACCTGATGGGAACGATACTCCATAGCACTATGGCATACAACCCTGCAGCGAACGGCATGGTCGAGAGAACTCATTGCACTCTCAAGGCAGCCCTGATGGCAAGATGTACGGACGAACATTGGAAAGCGCAACCCCCATGGGTCCTCCTTGGCCTTTGCACCGCTCCCCGGGCAGACAGCGAACCTTCCCCTGCGGAGAAGGTCTACGGCGAGGCAGTTACAGTCCCTGGCGAGTTCTTTCCTGCAACTATTGATGACACCAAGCTGGATCACCTGAGAGAGATCGCTGGGAAATTCAGACTATGCCTGAAAACATATGAGGACAGGACCAGACACTTTATGCCCAAGAACCTAGACGACTGCGTTTACGTCTTTATCCGGTCGATGTTCACCGCTAACCCCTGACTAGACCTTATTGCGGCCCTTACAAGGTTGTCAAAAGAACAGCCAAATCTTTCCTCTTGAACATCCACGGACATGAAGATTGGGTGACGATCTACCAATTAAAACTAGAATTCCTTGATAACAAGAAGATCACCGCGGGCCCTGGTACACCTAGGATTCCGCCTCAGAAGAAATCATCCACCAGACGGGAGAAAACCCCTTAACGACAGAGGAAAACAATTTCTCCGAAACAGAGCAACCTTCCCCTCCGTTCAAGCACCAGAGGGGAACTAAGTTGTCTTTTACAATACAAGGATTAATCGCATCAACCATCTCCGATGCCCGCTGTCTGGGGGGAGGGAGTACTTGTAAGGACATCGTCTTACCCATCGTGTTTCCTTCCCCTGGACTCTTTTCTGATAATTGTAACCTTATTATTTGTTCCACGCAGTGGATTTTTGTATCGTGATGTTGCGCTCTTTGAAAGCTTTATTTCAATGTATAATACTGTATATTTCCTTAGGCTACCGCTGTAGTATTTGTTTTGAATAAAAACACAATGATTTTAGCAGTTGCAAATGTTTCCCTCCCGGGCTACTTTTCTGTCCGCAGTCTGTAATATAGTGACCGTTGCAAGTTCAGTAAATTGTCAGTCTCTCTCCACTTGTCTTGACAGCAGGGCCGAAAACTTAGTTTATCCATTCAACAAAGAAATGCCTAGTAACCCAAGCCTTAGAATTAGCACGCCAGAAAACATGCAGCATGTCCTTATTGACTCTATGTGCCTTAAATAGCCTAGGGTTTTCGGAGTGATAAACCAATAACGGCTTTATTTTGCAGTCCCCGCTGGCGTTGGCGCATAGGGCAAGAGTCAACCGATCCTTCATAGGCTTAGGTCCAGGCATTTTCTTCTCTTTGGCAGTGATGTATGTTCAACTAGGCATTTTTTTCCAAAACAGACCGGTTTCATCACAATTGAAAACTTGCTGCTCTACGTAGTTCATCCTCCACGATCTTTACAAACTTCTTAACAAAATCATTAGCAGCCTTGGTGTTCGAACTTGAAGCCTCTTCGTGCCGAACAACTGAATAAATCCTGGTCCGTCTCTTAAATTTCTCGAACCAACTGCGTGACGCCTTGAAGTCCTTCGTTGTAGAAGAGGTTGAACTCTCCCATACATCACCCCCAGAGCCCGTCGCCTTCAAGTCACAATAGATAGTGCTGGCCTTCTCACAAATGATCGCTTCAGTGATCGTATCGCCAACAATCTTTTTGTCCTTTATCCATATCAACAAAAGGCGTTCCATCTCTTCCAGGGTAGGGCTACGACGTTTTGAAATAATGGTGATCCCCTTTGATGGTTTGACTGTTTTAATGACTGCCTTCTACTTGATGATCGTCGAAATCGTAGACATATTCCGGCCATATTGTTTAACCAGATCACTCACACGCACCGCGCTCATGTTTTTCTATAATTTCTTGCTTCATTTCTAATGAAAGCATTGCCGTCTTCCTTTTCTCACCACTACTAATACCTGTACCGAAACTAAGCTTCTTAGGACCCATGATTATACGTAAAATCAAAAAGTAAACGTGAGAAAAGAAAGATAATAAACACTGTTAATAACGGACCAAACAGAGGACAACCACACAATGCGCACGAGAACAGAAAACTGACCAACACGACACTCAATGGTGTCTCTCTGACGTGCTGCCGTCTACCGGCGTAAGCAAGAAACTATGACCGACGCTTCGAGGAAATTCTATGCGTATGATCTACACCAGATGGTGGAGCATGACTTCGGATGTCGAGACGAAAATTTGATCGAATTTTACTTCGGGTATTGGAACAATGGTATGTAAAGGCATTCGTATGTAGAGGTTCCACTATACACATAAAATGTGGTTTAGCATAGAAAAAAAACTCGTTACATGTGCAGGTGTTGCTACTTTCTTTGTATTAATTCCATCTCCTAAATGTGGATTTGGGGTTAAGAGTGATCTAGGTAGGATTAGTGCATGGTGCAAATTATGGGGTATTAAGTTGAACTCATAATTCTGACCATCCTTTGTATTCAGATTTTCTCACACTCTGCCATCATAGTTGTAGGTAGTATTGTGTATGCAGTTAGTTTAAACAGTCTTGCTTTATCATAAGACTGAATACTGCACAGTAATCTAGAAGCTTTATTCCATCTGTGACAAAGTTGTGATGTTCCTAATTATGCAGTTGAATCGATGGAACTTCAGAAGTTCAAACTTGCAGCGAATTTTATGTTGAGGAGGCTGACATGAGTCTGTCTTTATAGTATATATATGACTTATCTATGTCACGTGGCCGTGTGGTAATTGTGGCTTAAGACATAAAAATATTGGAAACGAGGATAATGACAGATGTTACCCTGTATCTTTTTCTACAGTTTGTTTATTTAATAAAAATTAATTCACAATCTTATTGAGCACATAAATAATCAGTTAAGGTAGGGTTGAATTATCTTGAAAATGTTAAAGTCACAAATTAGGTTACAAAGTTGAATTCAACTTTCAAAATCTTCCAAGTGCTCCTTAATGGTACATCAGTTACAAAGTTCTAGGGTCTGGCAACGGAGAGGGACACAGCGGGGATTTAGAAAGTTATTGAAAAAACTACATTCTGCAATGGATGTTGATACGGCCGTGATCGGCCTCAGACAATGGGACGGTGCTATTGATCTCTACTAAGACTCTCCGGATTTTTGGCCATACTTTCTCCTTATGTGTGGCAGGACCCGGATGGGGTACCATGGGTGTCCACTTGGGTTTAGGTAGAGAAGGTGGCTATCCCAAGTCTGCAATGATTTGAACTTCCACTGCTGTCTCATCTCCACCTCCAGCCCTGTGGGAAAAGGATATGTTTCAGCAATATGACAGATCAGCAACACGTGGCTGTTGCGGACTGAGCAATTCAGAGCTTCGAATTCACAGATTAACAGTTTTGTGCCTGGATTCGTCTCGTTATTGTTTGTTTTCTTTTAGTTTACCTAACTTTACTTTATCTTCTGTGACATCCAGTTTTATATTGTTACTGATCTTAAGTTATTTTATATTCTTTAAGCATATCTTCTCTTGTGTAATTTCTTTATTTCCTTTCCCCACTAGGCTATTTTCCTTGTTGGAACCCTGGATGGGCTTCTGGCATTCTACTTTTTGAGCTAGGATTGTAGCTTAGCTAACAATAATAATACATACATGCATATACCAAGGCACTTCTCCCAGTTTTGGGGGTAGCCGACATCAAACAAAAGAAAAAAAAAAGTGGGGGGGGACCTCTCCTCTCTATGTTCCTCCCAGCCTGACAAGGGACTCAACCGAGTTCAGGTGGTACTGCTAGGGTGCCACAGCCCACCCTCCCCCGTTATCCACCACAGATGAAGCTTCATAACGCTGAATCCCCTACTGCTGGTACCCCCGCGGTCATCTAAGGGACTGGAGGAAGCAGCAGGGCCTACCGGAACTGCGTCACAATCACTCGCCGTTCATTCCTATTTCTAACACGCACTCTTGCCTCTCTCACATTTATCCTCCTATCACCCAGAGCTTTCTTCACTCCATCCATCCACCCAAACCTTGGCCTTCCTCTTGTACTTCTCCCATCAACTCTTGCATTCATCGCTCTTTTTAGCAGACAGCCATTTTCCATTCTCTCAACATGGCCAAACCACCTCAACACATTCATATCCACTCTGGCTGCTAACTCATTTCTTACATCCGTTCTCACCCTCACCACTTCGTTCCTAACCCTATCTACTCGAGATACACCAGCCATACTCCTTAGACACTTCATCTCTAACACATTCAATTTCTGTCTCTCCGTCACTTTCATTCCCCACAACTCTGATCCATACATCACAGTTGGTGCAGTCCCTTTCTCATACAAAACTCTATTTACATTCATGCCCAACCCTCTATTTTTTACTACTCCCTTAACTTCCCCCAACACTTTGCATCCTTCATTCACTCTCTGACATACATATGCTTCCACTCCACCATTTGCTGCAACAACAGACCCCAAGTACTTAAAGTGATCCACCTCCTCAAGTAACTCTCCATTCAACGTGACATTCAACCTTGCACCCCCTTCCCTTCTCGTACATCTCATAACCTTACTCTTACCCACATTAACTCTCAACTTCCTTCTCTCACACACCCTTCCAAATTCTGTCACTAATCGTCCAAGCTTCTCTTCCTTGTCTGCAACCAGTACAGTATCATCCGCAAACAACAAATGATTTACCTCCCATTCATGGTCATTCTCGTCTACCAGTTTCAATCCCCGTCCAAGCACTCGAGCATTCACCTCTCTCACCACTCCATCAACATACAAGTTAAACAACCACAGCGACATCACACATCCCTGTCTCAGCCCCACTCTCACCGGAACCAATCGCTCACTTCATTTCCTATCCTAACACATGCTTTACTACCTTTGTAGAAACTTTTCACTGCTTGCAACAACCTTCCACCAACTCCATATAACCTCATCACATTATTATTATTATTATTAAATTGCTTCCCTATCAACTCTATCATACGCTTTCTTCAGATCCATAAACGCTACATACCCTCCTTACCTTTTGCCAAATATTTCTTGCATATCTGCCTAACTGTAAAAATCTGATTCATACAACCCCTACCTCTTCTAAAACCACCCTGTACTTCTAAGATTGCATTCTCTGTTTTATCCTTAATCCTATTAATCAGTACTCTACCATACACTTTTCCAACTACACTCAACAAACTAATACCCCTTGAATTACAACACTCATGTACATCTCCCTTACCCTTATATAGTGGTACAATACATGCACAAACCCAATCTACTGGTACCACTGACAACACAAAACACATTTTAAACAATCTCACCAACCATTCAAGTACAGTCACACTCCCTTCCTTCATCATCTCATCTCTCACACCATCCATACCAGATGATTTTCCTACTCTCGTTTCATCTAGTGCTCTCCTCACTTCCTCTCTTGTAATCTCTCTCTCATTCTCATCTCCCATCACCTCAACACCTGCAACAGCAATTATATCTGCCTCCCTATTATCCTCAACATTTAGTAAACTTTCAAAATATTCTGCCCACCTTTTCCTTGCCTCCTCTCCTTTTAACAACGTTCCATTTCCATCTTTCACCGTCTCTTCAATTCCTTACTCTCTTCACTTCTTTCCAAAACTTCTTATTCTCTTCATACGAATGACCCAATCCCTGACCCCACCTCAGGTCAGCTGCCCTCTTTGCCTCACTTACCTTGCGCTTTACTTCTCTACACTATTACTCTGCAGCCATTCTTCAAAAGCCCTCTTTTTCTCTTCCACTTATACCTTCACTCCTTCATTCCACCATTCACTGTCCTTCCTCATGCTGCCTCCAACAAACTTCTTGTCACACACATCACTCGCAATCCCAACAAAATTTTCTTTTACTAACTTCCACTCCTCCTCTAAATTACCAGTTTCTCTTACTTTCACTTTGCCATATGCCATTTTCAACCTTTCTTGATATTTACTTTTTATCCCCGGTTTTATTAGCTCTTCAACCCTCACTAGCTCCCTTTTAAATCCACCTACTCTATTCCCCCACTCTTTTGCTACAACTAATTTTCCTTCCACCAAAAAAAAAATGATCAGACATACCGTTAGCCATACCCCTAAACACATGCACGTCTTTCAATCTTCCAAACATTCTTTTAGTTATCAACACATAATCCATTAATGCCCTTTCTACCACTCTTCCATTTGCCACTCTTACCCATGTATACTTGTTTTTATCTTTCTTATTGAAAAAGCTAGAACTTATCACCATCTCTTGCTCAACACACATATCTACCAGTCTCTCACCACTCTCATTTTCACCTGGTACGCCATTCTTCCCAATGACACCTTCTACCTCTCCAGCGCCCACTCTAGCATTTAAGTCACCCATGACAACTACATAATTCCTTCTACACACCTAGTTAATTTATTCCAGAACTCATTCCACTCTTCTTCACTTTTCTCACAATCTGGCCCATACACACTGACAAAAGACCAACATTCCCTACCTGATAATAATAATAATAATAATAATAATAATAATAATAATAATAATAATAATAATAATAATAATAATAATAATAAGATATATCACGGTCTGTTTAATCTGGCAGTATCAGCATTTCCCGTGATGTTCCAAGCAAGTGGCAATTATCTCACTTGAATATAAATCTAAGTCACGGTGGGCATTATATATTCTTAATAAGTTGCTCTCGGGCATTTTCCATTTGGCATAAATTAGTTTTATCTATATGGACATGAGTCATAGTGTGACAATGAAACAATCTCCAATAGATTTAGTAGATTTGAGGATACTGAGAGTTAAAGTGAAACTGTAAGTGAGATTACTCGAGTGCCATATGTGGATCAGATCATGGTGAGGGGTAGATGGAGATGATTTGGGCATGCTCTTCGCACTCCCTAAGAGATATTAGTTCACCAAACGTTCATCTAGGCTCCACAAGGCACTAGAAGAGTTGGAAGACCTGGGCCTACATGGGTGAGGACTATGAAGCGCGAAGTAGTAAATGATAAACGGAGAAGTATTACATTAAAAGCTCAAGATATAGACGACAGGCAAAATCTAACTGGGGCCTCTTGCGTCAATAGACATAGGAGGAGATGATGAAATTTTATCTATTGGAATGTTTCACAACACTTTTTTAGAGATTGTATTTATTATCACTTCTAAATATCACAATTATTTAAGGAAACGTATTGCCTTCTGTTTGGATACTGTCAACACTTATGAAAACTACTGGAAAACAAGGAACATTATCTTAAGGATTTAGGAATTCCCTTTACTTAAACATAAGCTATCTGGTGACGGGCATTTCCTGGCCTCCAATCACCCAACCGGGGAAAAAATTCACAGCTTAACAGTGATCAAAGATTAACATAATACTAATGAATAAGTTGGTTGTTTCATTATGTGTAAAACACATAGAATTAAAATAGCGATGCGGATATCATTCTGCATTAACTTTACTTGTAAAAAATCTATTTATTGAATTTTCGTAATGACGTCAGATTATACCTATGACACGTAGTCGTCTGCACTGTGGGATATATATCTTCAAAAATTAACATTGTTATTTTATTTGAATATAAACAATGAATTTGATATATAAAAATCATATATAAATATTTAATTTGAATATAAATTAGGTTTGATCTAAAATTCGTATCTAAAAACTGCATTGACAGTATGTTCGTGAATGACACGATGTGTTGTCTATGCAAAGTCTTTCTGTTTATAAAAGCTGTTGTCTTTATAGAAAATTAATGTTTGGCGTTCTAATATGGGTAATAGAATTGAATAAACTTTTAAAGATAATTTTATACATCATAATTATTTCTAATATATATCTTTATGAATAAATACTTAAAATTTGTCTGTAAATTCTACAAATTTATATAAAAATATAAGCAAACGTTCCCTACCTAATTTTGCCTCTCTACGATTCTGTCCAGCGTAACAGAATCAAGGGAAAGTGACAGACGACCAGCTATGGCTGACACGGTAGCAGAAGAACCTGTGGCACAAATTGTGGAAAATGTTACTGAGTTAGCAAATAATGGAACTACCAGATCTGCTGCGACGCCAGAAGGCATTGCTCTTGCCTATGGAAGTTTGGTTATTATGGCTCTTATTCCCATATTTTGTGGAGCCTTCAGATCTGTTAAACACCAACAACAGCAGAAGGTAAGAAGCTACGATGAACAGCTGGAGACACTTGGAGACCGATTTCACTGCCTGCTTATCTTAGGCTGCCAATCCAGTAATAGGTATAATGCGTGACCATTTGTAGGCCTATTAATTTCCACCAAATACAAAAACCTTAGACCCATGCTTTAGAGGCTTTTTGATATTTGTTTATGACCATTTTGAAGATGCAAACCATTGAATCGTGTATTATTATTATTATTATTATTATTATTATTATTATTATTATTATTATTATTATTATTAGCCAAGCTACACCCCTAATTTGGAAAGCAGGATGTTATAAACGCGATGGCTATAACAGGGAAAGGCTGCGTGAGTGGGTATTATTGTAGCGTATTACAGAACAATAGGTGGGTGTATGTATGATAGCGGCCACCTGTATGTATTATTATGTCTAACTTAGAATACGTCAGTGTAAGGGGGGTTGCAGGGGGGGGGTTAGGTCCCCCTTTAGGTAAGTAAGGACATGGCTTGTTGGTTAGGTTAGGGAGGAAAGTTCAGGTTAGTTGATGTACAATTTTAATCAAGGCGTGAGGAACTGGCCGCTGATATACAAAGGCTCTGAAGAAAGTAGTTGTTGAACAACTGCAGTGCAGTAGTTAACCCCTTGAGCAAAGAAGAATTTTTAAGTTTTCAGTTCAGTTATAGAATGGTGCAATATTAGTTATGACATTGAAATTTCCATAATTGAATAGATCTTGGCAAATATTCTACCAGTTACTACTGGCGGAAATCTCTATTATTGAAGTTTTAGCTTTTAATAAAAAAACACGTGTTGGTCCTTTTGTCGTCATAACACACATCATCGGAGTCTCTTTCCACCTGGTAGTTCAGAAAAACATTGATAGGTGGTAAGTGGTGTTTCTGCCATAAGTTTTGTTCATACAGAATAATGGGCCCGTTTTATATTTAAAACCTTTATTCATTTTTGGTATTTGGATATGCAATATAATCATACGTCTTATTTTATTGATCATGTTAGTAATAAAAGGTTAGGGTTAGAAATATGTGTTTGATATATATAGTCTGATCATTGGAAAGGGAGGCAAAGTCCAAGTTCGAACAGATGCTGAAGCGTGAAGCTACAACGCTCCCCTTTGTTAAGTGTGTATTCACCCCATTATGTTTGTATACCGTATTTGACGGGCTATAGAACACACTTTCCCAAAACTTTTGCTAAAAATAATCACCCCCTGAGTCTTATACATTGTAGGTAAAGTTTGAGACCTACTGTAGGTGCTTAGGCTAATCTAACCCAGCTTATGCTAGGTACTTTTACCTGCACTAAACTCCATGTATCCTTATTTGATTTTTATTGCAGGTAGTTCTGTATTATTACCGGTGCTTTAAAAATAAATTTGTTAAAAGGAAAGCAATTTAAATAAATTCTGTGACTTTTTTTTTTATAAACATCAGCTAACAAAATGTAAACATTGAGTTGTTGCGTTCTCAGCAATCTTTTAACTTATTCTTTCCTTAGCCTTCGATAATTTTAATGGTATCGTTAATAATGGTAGTAATCAAATTTAGATTAGCATATCTTTTTCATTAAGTATCCACTATGATTCGAATTATCCTCACTCTTTCTCCAATCATGCACCATCTTCTCTCTCACGTCATATAGTCATTTGCAGTACTTGTTATTGTTGACTAAACTCAAACAAAATGGCTTTTTTTAGGGATGTAGCAAGTAAATTATTTGTAATAACATCTTTACTAAAGGCTCCAAGCATTGTTAGTTATTGCTTGAATATGTAAATATGTTTGTCTGTTCATTATGATTGGCAGTGTTAAGTAAACAAAACTATGTTTTCTGTTTTAGGCAGCCTTTATTGGGAAAAACTTGATATGGAATCGCTCTTATTTCAATTATTTTGAATTAATAAGGATAAAGTAAATAAAACAAAATTATCAACATTATTATTTTATAACCAATACTTGGTAAGATATGTTACTGCAAAATCTAACTTATACAGAGAAGGGAAAATGCATTCGTTTGTTCGTTATGATCGGTGATTAAACGTAAACAAAGCATTGGTTTCAGTTTTGTTGCGTGTATAGCAAAAGCATGATATAAAATGGTCTTTATCTAATTTATTTTGGATTTTTAAATATACAACAAAAGCTAGCCTGTGCACTAATGGTTGTCTTATGCGCAGAAATATACATTATGTTTCTGCTTGTGCAATGTATAACTAGACAGTTTTCAACAATATTTGCTTAAATAGACTAAATACTGTCTTTCTGAATCTGACCTGCTAAAATGAGGGTGCGTCTTATAGGCCGTCAAATACGGTAATTGATAATTAATACCAAAATACTTGCCCACGCGGCTAACGCGCCCACCGAAACATGTTCTGTTTGCCAGAACATTAGAGCAGTGAGATAATATTTAATCGTGAGTGAAGCAAGCATACGCCAGAGTAAAGATCATTAAATCATTAGCTCAATTAAGTAACAAAGTATTTGTAATACAATGATTGAACACTTTTGAACGACTCCATAGTAAATGGGATGGAAACCCTTGTTTTGAATGCGTCTAGAAGTCCTAGCAAATAAAAGCTTCAGTGTTTGACAGTTTCATTACTGTTACTCTGTTTTGATTATGGTAACTTTTTAATATGATGACTTTTTTATGACGATGACTGACAGAAACAGAGTTTTAAAAAGTTAAATTAAATAACACAATTAGACAAGTGCACTATATTTTAAGGTGTTTCGAACTTCATGACGATACCTTGTGGAAAGCCATAGCTTTTTATTTATGGTATTCGATCCACCTTAACTCAATAACTATGGATTTCCGCCTGGAATCATTATATCATTATCAAAAACCTTCAAAACACCACAAAATACATTACATACTAGTCTTATTTTTTTTTACAAACTGTCTATTGCACCATTCTATAATTTTTCCAAGTTGTATGAGGAGAGTGGAGAATATGTAAAGAATTGGCCAGACTAATTGGAGTATGTGTAGATAAAGGAAAAGTGAGCTGTAACCAGAGAGGGATTCAGTGTATTACTACCTAGCCAGTCAAAGGCCCCAATAACGGTAGTATCTCTGTTAAATTATAGATCCGGTCAGGGAATTCTGTTCTGATAGGAAATAGTTTTTCCTGTTGTAAATAATGTGCTTCTGCCAAATTTGATGTTCATTTCAGGGGCTAATCAACCTTTCTCGCCTCCCCCTCGTCAACCGACCATGTTAGGAACCGAGTGTTTAAGCCGGGAAGAGAGGAAAAAAAACGTTACTTTGTTTTATTTCCAGGTCTTTCTATCCACTCTTTGACTTCCCTCTAGAGATGTTCTATATTCTGTGTTTGGGTGTCTGGGTACAGGGGGTCTACAAAATTATCGGAGTAATTAACCGATTTGTGTTCATAACCAAGTTCAGATAAGGTGTTGTAGGTACCCCTCTTATCACTTATGGTATTCCCTACTTTGATATACTTCTGTATTATTGGTATAAAAGTAGCAGCATCATGTTTCCTTGGTAAAGGTTCGACTAATGGAATAGAAAGAAAAAAAACTTCTCGGAAATTTGTTCAGTTCCATCAAGCACCCATACAGAACATAGTTCTCTTCCACGGCCGTACCTTACTTTTCAAAAATGTTACAGTATTTGTATATTTCAACGGCTATACCGACACCACTAGTCACCTCTTGATTATTGAAGAAATATTCGGTAACCTCAGAAAAGAAACTCCTCCAGTCCACCTTTGTATTGATTCTGTCATTGGTTCAAAGCTGGGAGCATGCTGAGGTTGTTGAAACATTTTTGGTTTATTCTCATAATTTTCTTTTATCTAGCTCATCTCTTGATATTTAGAAATAATGTTGGAGGTACATCTTTTTCACTTTATTTTGAAGGCTATATCCCCCACTTATTAGTCTGATAATGTATGTTCTTTTAGTTTATTTTATTTTATGCCATCTGTTATTTATACAATTTTCTGGGTATGTATTTTTATTATCTTTAACATTTAATTTGTTGATTTTAAGTACAATTGATTTGTCTTAATTCTATTGCTTCCTTTTTTCTAAGGGGAACTTTATCAACAAGTATACATCTGCCCATTAACAGATATACGCAATTTTATATCTATTTGCTTTATATTTTCTGTATCATCTTGGGACCATATATATATAGCAACATCTTCACTTCTTTTTCGTATTACCTATTTAAATTACTTCTGTAATTTATTAATTGCATAAAAGATTGCCTGTGTTATTTGTAATCCAAGTCTCCCCTTATTATATCCTTTGTCACATTTAGTGTTTATTGCAGAGTTTATCCCAACTCCTTCCCCAAAGAGCCAAGTGACCAATATCCTTGTACTTTTTCCTCTTCCATTTATTTTCAGTTCTTTTGGGCTTATTACACTTCTATCTGGTTATGGTTCACTTTTCCTTTGCTTACACATACACCAAATAGTCTGGCCTATTCTTTAGAGATTCTCCTCTATCCTCATACATCTGACAACACTGAGATTACCTAACTATTCTTCGTTGTTCAAGGGGCTAACTACTGCACTGTGATTGTTCAGTGGCTACTTTCCTCTTGGTGAGGGTAGAAGAGACACTTTAGCTATGGTAGCATTTCTTCTAGGAGAAGGACACTCCAAAGTCAAGCCATTGTTCTCTAGTCTTGGGTAGTACCATAGCATCTGTACCATTGCCTTCCACTGTCTTGAATTAGAGTTCTCTTGCCTGAGGGTACACCCAGGCACACTATTATTTCTAATTTCTCTTCCTCTTGTTTTGTTAAAGTTTTTATAGTTTATATAGGAAATATTTATTTTAACGTTGTTACTCTTAGAATATTTTAATTTTCCTTGTTTCCTTTCCTCACTGGGCTAGTTTCCAGTTGGGGCCCCTGGGCTTATAGCATCCTGCTTTTTCCAACTAGGGTTGTAGCTTAGCAAGTAATAATAATATGCTAAGACCCTCGATAACAGTTTCATAGTCCCAAAGTTTACTGAACTAATGATTGAATAATAATTTCCAATGTTCTAGATGTGTTCTTTCTAAGAAAGTTCCTTTATAAGGACCAACAACGTAGTTACGTCGTCTCTTATTTTTCTTTGAAATTTTCACAGCCATATTACAATAAAGCAAGTGTTTGTCTTCCCTATAAGCTAACAAAGAGCCACACTTGGGGCACTGTAACATTTGTGCTTTCAAGAAACTTTTAATTACACTTGGGGTTCCATTGTAATTGCCTTGAAACTTTGCTATGGCTTTCAAGTAAGAACAACTACAGCCAATACACTTTTCTAAAGAACGATCCATACATGCACAACTAACAAGTATGACACACATAGGGACTAAAGGATGCTCACTTAAGATGGGTCCCTGGGCAGTGGCTACCTTGAGATGATTGAGGAGAGAAAACATGCTGAAATATGGTTTGTTCCGTAACCGAAATACAAACCACGCTATTTACATAGGGTTTATTTTCGGCGTAGCTGAAATGACGAGCCATTAGAATTTTAACGAGGGTGTATTACCCACGCGCTAGTTAGCAAGGGGGTAGGGGAGTGGTAGCTAGCTACCCATCCCCCCCTCACACACCGGTGAACTGCTTCACTTCACTTTGGGCTCGGACTATGAACAGACGTCTCTGTCCCGTCCTCGCATGGCAGCCATTAATGTTTTGTCTTACTTAATTACTTACTTTTCTTATACTTAATATATATGTAAACATTCTTATGTTTATGTATATATTTGAGTATAGAAATACAGTAAGTTTCCTTTTCAGTGTTTGTGCTGTGTGTGTGTGTAGGAAGTCCACTCATTTGTACGACAACTTCTCCGTGTGGTCCCAGGCCACCACGGTGACTTTTCATGGGTCGCGATCTCTCCCTTGGTCCTTCGGTCTCCCTTCGGCGGGCGCTGTGGGGAATCGTCATCGCTGGACTTTATTTATTAATCTGTTTCTCCGCTGTTCCTCTTTCCCTACGGGGAACTTGGTCTATCAGCGTAGGGAACATGTGAGTTTAGTTTGACTACGGTCTCTCTCTCTCCTTGTGGTCGTTCACTCTTTTATTTCTATTACGTATTACGGTAGCTTCCTTCCCGTTGCGGGATGAGTTGCTACTCTGTTTATTTTGTCTCAATTATTTTTAATTAAATCTAATTGTATTTGTTAACTTTTCAGCTTCTGTGTAGAACGCTTCCCTTCGGGGTTCATTCGTTCATACTATTAGTGAACATTCTTAGATGAATTACATAATTATAATTGTTATAATTCTTTTTTGTTACAGTTCTCCGCCTTCCTCCCCCTTCCCGTGAGTGTCAGTGGGGGAGGAGGGCGCATTCCTGGTGCGTAATTCTTATGTTCTTTTCCCTCGGGTTCCTCTTCGGAGTTCCCCCGGGGGAATAAATGTTAACTAATTGTTTTATTTTCACAGTTAACTATCTAGTTTTTCGTTTGCCTAATGTGCCAACGAAGCAGAGCTGTCCTGTTGGGGCCTGGGGAGTCTGCTGTTGCCGCCTCCTCCACGACTTCGTCATGGGCGTGTTCCCTTCTCCTAGAAGTTCTCCCGTGACAACTGTCAGCTCCTTAGTTCATTTAAAACGCTCAGGAGGTTCGCCTCCATGGGTGGGTAACTTCCCTTCCGAGGGAGGTTCCCTTCCCAGGTATGAGTTTTTTCCCCTTCAGGGGGGGGCAACTTCTCTTACCTTAATTTTTTCTGGTCCTCGGGCGGTTATGCTCTTGGTGCTGAGCGACCGCTTTTGTAACCATGCTCAAGGGGCTGAGCGGTTGCAAGGCCGGACCATGGAGTTCGTGCGATTATGCTCTTGGTGCTGAGCGGTCGCACTTGCAGCTACGCTTAAGGCGCTGAGCAGCTGCAGGAGCTCCTCTTCGGAGGGTTGCTCTTTATGGTCAGCTTGCTGATCCAACGGCCCTAAGGGGCGCCTTAATCAGTTCTTCCTGTCTCTTCTATGAAGTGTTCACCTCTCTCGTTCGCGAGAGAGGACACTCTTAGAGACTCCTCTTCGGAGGACTCCCCTGCTGTTGTTGCTGAAGCCTCAGTTTCCCCCTCCGAACATCCTTCGAGGGGGCAGCTGAGTCCAACGGTCTCCTGCGAGTCTCTCCCCCTCGGGGGAGTTCACTAACAGAGACTCCTCTTCGGAGGACTGATGATGGTGCTCCTGTCCGTGGTTGTCTTCATCTTCAGCCACAGAGGATCCTCCTCGACGAGAACAGACCGTTGCAGCTGCTTCGCTAGACCTGTCGGCAGTTCGTTCGCGATCTCCGACACCCCCAGATCTTCTTGTCTTCCTTCTCCGTTCCTGGACGCAGAAGCGCAGTGGGCGCCACTCCACCCCGTTTTCCAAACGGGCACCGGTCCCTTCGGGGCAAAGGGCTTATCTCGCAATGTGAGTAAGTCCCTTTTGTGCTAGGTTTTTACCTGTGCAACCTTGTTCTCCTGCGCGCTCGCGCGCAGTAGTTCGCAAATGCCCTCCTGCTGTGGACCAGACTTCTGCTGAATCAACACTCCTCCTGATCGCCAACTCTTCTGAGTCCTTCTGTGCGGCTACGCGCCACGTGCACCAACGGTCTCCTGAACGCCCACAATCCCCTGCTCGCCGGCGCACATCTGATCGCCCTTTTCTGATGTGCGCAATGTGCGCCACCGTTCGCCCTCGCGCCCACGATCTCCGGATCTGGACGCAAGCAGGGAGATTATTTCTTCACTGGACTCCACGTTCACCTGCTCGCCAGCGCGCATCTGCGCCCCCTTTCGTGATGTGCGCAATACGCGCCAACGTTCGCCCACGCGCCCACGATCTTCGGATCTGGCCGCAGGCAGGGAATTTATTCCTTCGCCTCCTCGCCGACGATCGCTCTGTTCTGCACCCTCGCTGATATCGTCTGGCTGCGCATATCTTCTGGCCACGCAACTACGCTCCTACGATCTCCTGGTTCCTGCCTCGTCGCGCGCAGTTCAAGAAGTTCCTACGCTAGCGCACAGGCGCTCACAGGTTCTTTTGGACTCGCAGCGCCCTTCTGAAGTTTCGCGCCCACGAGCGGTTCCAGTTCCAGAACGCCAACGCGCCAGCACGGTTTCACTTCACCGCGCCGCCCAGGAGACACCTAAGCTAGCGCACGGGCGCTCACAGGCACCCATGGGCTCTCCTTACGCCCCCGCGCGATTCTTCGCCTGCGCGCAACCGTATTCAACGCGCCAACGCTTCAATCGTCGTAGGTTTCCCACGCGCCCACTAGTTAACTCTCCTGTACGCGATCGGTCGCAACGCGCCATCGCTCGCCAAAACGCGCCATCGCTCGTCAGCGCGCCATCGCTCGCCAAAACGCGCCATCGCTCGCCAAAACGCGCCATCGCTCGCCAAAACGCGCCATCGCTCGTCAGCGCGCCATCGCTCGCTTACGCGCCATCGGTCTCCCGGCCGCCTGCGCTCGCCTGTACGACCGCGCGCCCACACGCCCGCGCACATGCGCACCCATGTTCGCCTGCGCGCGAACCAACGGTTTTCCATCGCGCGAGCGCCAGCGCGATTCCCGCAAGTGAGCCATCGCTCGCCAACGCGCCATCGGTCTCCCGACTGCCAGCGCTCGCCCTCACCTGCATGCCCGGCCGTGCGCGCACCAACGATTTACCATCGCGCGAGCGCCAGGGCGATTTCGACCGCGATTCCCGTCGGGTTTTCGCAACACGGGCAACCTGCCGAGTCTTCTGGAGAGCGTACTTCCAGATCACGATCTTCACCCCGTAAACACAGAGCATGGCACATGCAAGAGCAGGAAGAATCTTCAGAGAGGTCTGGGCAACATTCTTCTCCTTCTTTTCAGGCAGGCCCCATCATCTCTACTCCTCAGGATCGTTCGATTCCCTTCCCCGCAGCGGGAGTCGCTGACGCTGCGCCTGTCAGCCGCAGCAGAGGAGGTACTTGAGATCATGGGGGAACCTGGTTTAGCCCTTCCTCTCCACCATTCCGTGGAAGGGTCTCTCGTACGACATCGCCCATTCAAGAGGATAGGTGGAGGTAACGTTCAGGTTCGTCCCTGAGTTGGTTACTAGACTCAAAATCTTGGAGTCCCGGACCTTCGGTTCGACTCCTTCAGGATTTCGAGTCTCCGTTCTGTAACAGATGACCCAGACCTTCTCCTACTACAGTATACCCAGTAAGGAGTCGGAGGGGTTATCTTAAAGAACAGCTGCAGTTCGTCCTCACGTGCAAGCCCTGTTTGGGAGCACAGGGAGGACGGAGGGGAGGGTCATCAAGAATGCCTTTTCAGCCTGGACTCAAAGGGTCATCCATCACGCCCTGAATCCAGATCCTCCTCCGTCACGTCGCCTTAGAGCACACGATGTCAGAGGCATCACAACGTCTCTGGCCTTCAAGAGGAACTACTGTGACGCAGGTGCTACAAGCTGGCGTCTAGAAGCGTCTAATGACCTTCACAGCCCACTACCTGCAGGACGTGACCCACAGGAGCCTCGATACGTTTTCTATCGGCCCTGTGGTGGCTACACAACAGCTGGTCTAACCTCAGGCTCCTTAATGGACAGGTAGCAGAAGGTTGAGGGCATTGTTATCCGGTTTTAGACTGCATGAATGAAAGAAGTATGTCTGGCCCTTACTTCTTTCTTCATCCTCCCCTCTCTTGGGGAAAGCAGCATCCTGGGTTCTCTGCATAGCTGACCTCAAACCTCTGCAGGTAAACCATGCTTCCTTGTGTTCCTAGTATTAAGCTAATACTGTCGCGTCCCCCATACCCTGACGAGGTGGCATTGGGAACGTCCTAGCCTAGAATTCCAGCTAAAGGACTTCAGGTCGACTTCCTAGGACAAGTCACACTTCTTCCCTCCACACACAAGCTTATGTAGGCCGCACGTTTCTTGCGTAGCAAGAAACTTGCGAGGTGCAGGGATTCTTTTTCTCGAGTGCTGCTCACTTGGATTCTGAGTCCCCGGGTAAGCCAAAGCCAGTAAGGCTGGGGACTTTCCACCCTTCCTAAGGGTAATTCACCCTATGTAAATAGCGTGGTTTGTATTTCGGTTACGGAACAAATGACATTCAGAGATAATTTGTAATTTTCCTAACCATACAATCTTAGCTATTTACACATATTTGCCCGCCAGCCCTGTCCCCCAGGGCAAGTCCTACCTCTAAGTGAAGTGAAGCAGTTCACCGGTGTGTGAGGGGGGGAGGGGTAGCTAGCTACCACTCCCCTACCCCCTTGCTAACTAGTGCGGGGTTAATACACCCTCGTTAAAATTCTAATGGCTTGTCATTTCAGCTACGCCGAATGTAAACCTATGTAAATAGCTAAGGTTTGTATGGTTAGGAAAAATACAAATTATCTCCGAATTTGTCATGTTTGGGTATTTTAAGCTGTGATTGGTTAACAAGAAAATTATACTTGACCAGAATGATGTCTTTCAAGTAAATTTGTCCAAAGTAGGTTTGTTCCTACACTGATACAAACCCTCATTCTTTACTATAGGAGATATTCTAGCGCGAGCTGGAAAATACGGCAGAAAAGCCTTAACAAGGTCGTTAACGACCGGGCAGGTAGTTATCCACCTGTTAGAGGTGGGGGACTGCCGGTCGTTAGCTACTGTTTACCTTCAATCGAATTCTAGCCGTCTTAGGGGGTCTTTGAGTTCCGAAGATCTCATCTATGACCATTTCCTTTCCTTCTTTGGAGGTAGTACCAGGATCTTACAGCTTGTTAATAGCCCTTATACAAACTAAGACCTGCCAGAAGGTATGCCCTGACTCCTTGCGCTCTTTCTGAATGGAAGTTTGAACTAGCTGCTCAAGGAGATATACCTCGTCGGTATCCAGAGAATCATCTACCTCCAAACTCACATTCATAGGAGCCTGGGGTAGGTCTAAGTCGTCAACAGGGTCCCAAGAGGGACCTGCCACAGGGGACCTCCTGTTCATCTCAGCATTACAGGCTTCCCTGGACTCCTTTCGCGGAGGACGCTGCCCGTCCAGGATGGAGGGTTTTGGAGGAGCTTGTGAAACCTTGGGAACGCTAGTTGTGGGAGCCGAAGGTTCTTCCTCTGCAGGTCGTTGACAACGTGAACAGTGCTCTCGCGAGTGTGTACGTCGCCCGCACGAACGAGAGCGTCGTCCTCATGATCTCGATCATAGCGAATGTCCAGATCTACATCTAGAACGTCTAGCTCATGATCGTTTGATCGTGATGACCGGGATCGTGAGCATTTAACTCGTGAACAGGAACACCTTCTAAGAGAAGAGCGCCGAGACCGTGATGACCTTCGGTCGTGAGCATGAGGCTCTAGAGCTAGAACGCCTTCTCGATGAAGAGCGCCGAGATCGTGATAACCTTTGATCTTCGAGGTGATACATTCTACAAAATACCTTCAAGTTATGATCTTCAAGAAATATGGATTATGGATAGTAGGCTAGCCAAGGAATAGGCCATCCGTTTTGGTACTGGTTTTATTTTACTTATCCTAGCCATTGTCTGATTTGCTTTTGTCAATCTTTCACTAAACTCTTATTTTCAATATTAAACTTACCCGATAATCATGTAGCTGTCAACTCCGTTGCCCGACAGAATTCTACAGGAGGGATACGCCAGCTATCACTATACTAGAAGGGGGTGTACTCACAAGCGCCACCTGTGGCCAGGTACTACAGTACTTGTTGTTGACGCCACCTCACTTTTTCCTCTGTCGTGCTTCCGGCAAGACGTTCTTGGATACGCTTATGATTTTGGAGTATTGTTCACGGTTTGGTGAAGTATTTCTCTAAAATTTGCAGCTATTCGCTATACTGGAAACTTCTATGTTAGCTTAGTTAGCTTTTGGAATTAATTTGATTAATTATGGTGACGAAGAGAGTATGAACTCTCTTTCACCTTTAAATGGCCGACCCTTCCCTTAGACGGAAGTGTTGGTGTATAAGAGAGTATAGACTCTCTTTCTTAATTTTGCTTAACAAAAGTTATAGATTTATTTTATATCTCTCCGCCTCTTATAGGCCTCTTCGATTAACTTCCTTTTATTATAAACTTATTAAAATTAATTTTTATATTTGTTTATATTCGACCTTCCTAATAGTAGGCGGTCTTTTCTTGGTACCGAAGTTAATTAACTTTGAGCCCGTCATTTCGGTTTTACCTGTTAACATATTATGCTATTTTAATGTCTTTGAAAGAATTTCTTTGATAGTCTCGTACTGTTTTCAAAGTTGAACTAACGTTTTGTTTTGTCTCTGCAGTTGTTGACGTTCAGAACGTTCAACTTGCGCTCTATCGTTACGATAGAGAAAGAATTTTCACGGTTTCACGTTGCAGTAAGAGTAACCGTGTCTAGCGTTTTGTTCATTCTTTCTTAACTTAATGGTTTTAATCCTAATAAAGGAACTTTTCATTTTGGGAAATATTTCAGTTTTTTCCTTTAACAATAATATGTTTTAACGATATATATGATTGGGCTCTTCTCTCAGGTTCTAAGTCAAGAGAGAGAGAGAGAGAGAGAGATAGAGACGGAGGGAGAAAGAGGAGGATAAACGTTTCATTCAAGCGAGTAACGTTGTTATCGTTTTTGCTCTTCTCCCTAGTCTCTTTAGGGGAAGAAGGTAAACGTTTCTAGAGTGATCTAGTGTTTAGTCTCTTTCCAGCCACTGAATTATTTATCTTTCATTAGATTTTTCTGTTACATTGTAATTCTGTTTTCGCAATTACTAACTTTTGAGAAAGGATAGAATTGCGTGTTTCAGTTACAAACCACTTAAAGTTTCGAGTTCAGTGAAATAAGTGCAAACAGAAAATCAAAGTGATAAGTGATTAGCGCAAAGTGTGTCAGTGTTGTGCGTGAGGGTACTTCTGTGCGGGCCAGTCGTCCTCCCAGTCCGGGACCTCTTGCAAGCTCCCAAGCCCAGGGGAGAAGCAATGTCGAAGGGCAAAAGGGTTCAGCAGGCCTTGATCGGCGCACAGAAGTATCCTCGGTGGTTGTGGGCGTGTCTTACCGAGACCGTCACTCCCACCCGCAGACGATTGAGCCCTTATTTTGCTCGTCTGCAGAAGAAATTTAGGGGAGAAAACGCTGGTCTCAGGTCTCAAGACCTCTTAAACGTAAAGTCCAGACCTATGCCAGACGTACGAAGTTAGAGTTCAACAACCCGGATGCAGTCATTGGGTTAGCTCTGACTCGCCGCAGTCATCAGTTGAATGCACTCCGCCTAAGAGGAATAAGGTTCTGCCGCAACAGATCTCTGCTGTTAAGGCTTTACCTCAGCAGACCTTAGTGTCTGCCGACCCCAAGTTGACTCTACTGCAGTCCATGCAGTCACAACTTTCGGTCTTGATGCGTGAGTGTCGGGCTGAGAAGGTTGCGCCTCCGCCTGCGCTCGCTCCGCCTGCGCTCGCTCCGCCTGGCCGCAGTACCGCCTGCCAGGCGTACGATGTTGAGCCACGTTATGAGTTTACTGATCCCAGTGGTGTGCAGCTCCCTCCGCCTTCCTTAAGGCAACCTCAGCTATGGGAACAGGAGGAAGAGAGGTATAAGCCTCCGCTTCCACTTGCTGTTCCACCAGTGAGGCAACACTCGCTTGAGGTACAACAACCTCTCCCATCCATGAGTCAGTCTCCTCAGCTCTCGCTGCAGCGAGCTCAACCCTCCTCAAGGCAAGCACCTCAACACCTTAGCCTTGCGCCTCAGGAGCCTCAACTTGCGAGACTTTTACTGCGTTCTGCGCAGCCACTACCTTTTCGCTCTCAGCTCACACCGCAGGAACCTCAACTCGTTCCTCAGGAACTTGCTACTACGCATCCGCCAACCACTCAGCAAGCGCAACCCTTGAGTTCAGCCACTCATGCCAGGAGTCAGCCTCCTCCACCCATGCGCCTACCTTCTGCTACTTCTTTTGATCAGCCTTTGCAGACTGAGCCTCAGGTGTTCCCTCAACAGAGTCTTGAAGAGGAAACCACAACTATTGTTGTTCCAGCTCGTTCTGACTCTGCTGTTCAGCATACCTTACCTCCATTTTCAAACATTATGATAATGGAGGTTATTTGTATTACTTATAAAAATATATTTGTATTCCTTGCAATATATTTTTAACAATATCGCAAAATATGGCAAAAATATGAATCATGAGTTATGAATGTAAGGTAAATATTATGTTGATATTAAAACCCCATGCAAGCATGCATAAAGCACTCTAGCACTGGTCATGGAATTTCTGAGAAATGTTAAACGCCATGCACACGCTCTGCTTACCTTACAGCATGCTCTACATACAGCATGCTCTGCTTACAGCATGCTCTGCTTACAACATGCTCTGCATACAGCATGCTCTGCATTCAGCATACTCTGCATACAACATGCTCTACATACAGCATGCTCTGCATACAGCTTGCTCTGCATACAACATGCTCTGCATACAGCATGCTCTGCATTCAGCATGCTCTGCATACAACATGCTCTGCATACAGCATGCTCTGCATTCAGCATGCTCTGCATACAACATGCTCTACATACAGCATGCTCTGCATACAGCATACTCTGCATACTACATGCTCTGCATACCTTACCGCATGCTTCTCAGTCACACATCTTTGGTTGTTGCCAACTCACTAGACTGTCAAGCAGTTTCATAACGTTGCCTTCTAGTCTGCTGCTTTTGCACCAGTGAAACCCTCACTGAGAGAACTTAGCTTTTCTAGGATATGGTCCCTGTAGATGAGAAAGTTCTTTTCTCCCTCCTTCTGATATTCCCTTGAGGACTCTGTCATTTGGAGGGAGCCTTTAGCTGCGTAGCCTCCTATGGACTTTTATTTAAGCATAACATGCTTCCAGGGAAGGTAATGGTTCCACTTCAGTCGCTAATCCCGTCTGTTACCACACCTGCTCCCATAGACCTTGAGCTGTGTTGCAAGACATGCAGTCCAAGCTTAGTCCTTGTTAGAGGATTTTTTTGTTTACGGAGTCAATGTGTCACGGGGAAGACGTTCAACAACCAGCAGAAGTGACTTGTTGTGACGCAGTGCGGCAACCTCAGCAACCCGATAAGGAGTTGTCTGTACGACCCAGACAGTCTAGACAGATTCGGGTTGTCACTGTACTTCCTCGCTTGCCCATGGTTGACAGTTCACAGACTGTGCAGCAGTACCATGATCTTGTGTCCGGCTCCGTCAGACGACTGGCTTTTAAGAGCTCCCACAAGTCGTCGCTGTCTGGAGATTTTCAAATGGACTATGGATCTGACCAAGGAACTGGGCCTCCTGGTCAATTTTGAGGAGTCTCAGCTCGTCCCATCCCAGACCATTGTCTCCTTGGGTATGGATCTTCAGAGTCGAGCTTTTCGGGCTTCTCCGTCGGCCCCAAGGATCTTCCAAGCCCTAGAATGCATCCAGAGCATGCTGAGAAGGAACCGATGCTCAGTCAGGTAGTGGATGAGTCTAACAGGGACACTTTCATCGCTGGCCCTGTTCATCGTGTTAGGGAGACTCCACCTCCCCCCCCTTCAGTATCATCTAGCTGCTCACTGGATAAAGGACATGACGCTAGAGACGGTCTCAGTTCCTGTTTCCGAAGAGAGGAGGTCTTCTCTCGCGTGGTGTAAGAACAGCTTTCTTCTCAAGGAAGTCTACCTTTGGCTGTTCAGAAACACGACCGCCGTCTCCTCTCGGACGCATCAGACACGGGCTGGGGTGCGACTTTGGACGGACAAGAATGCTCGGGAACATGGAATCAGGAGCAAAGGACACTTCACATCAATTGCAAGGAGTTGTTGGCAGTTATTCTGGCCTTGATAAACTTCAAGTCCCTCCAGCTTAACAAAGTGGTGGAGGTGGACTCTGACAACACCACAGCCCTGGCTTACATCTTCAAGCAGGGAGGGACTCTTTCGTGGAAGTTGTTCTAGATCGCAAGGGACCTACTCATCTGGTCTAAAGATCGAAAGCTAACTGGTAACGAGGTTCATTCAGGGCGGTATGAATGTCATGGCAGATCACCTCAACCGGAAGGGTCAGGTCATCCCCACAGAGTGGACCCTTCTCAAGAATGTTTGCAGCAGACTTTGGGCCCTGTGGGGTCAGCCAACCATAGATCTGTTCGCTACCTCGATAACCTAGAGACTCCTGTTGTATTGTTCTCCGATTCCAGACCCAGCAGCAGTTCACGTGGATGCTTTTCTGCTGGATTGGTTCCATCTCGACCTGTATGCATTCCCGCCGTTCAAGATTGTCAACAGGGTACTTCAGAAGTTCTCCTCTCACAAAGGGACACGGCTGACGTTGGTTGGCTCCGCTCTGGCCCGCGAGAGAATGGTTCTTAGAGGTACTGCAATGGCTGGTCGACATTCCCAGGACTCTTCCTCTAGGAGTGAACCTTCTAAGTCTACCTCACGTAAGAAGGTACACCCAATCCTCCACGCTCTTCGTCTGACTGCCTTCAGACTTTCGAAAGACACTCAAGAGCTAGGGGCTTTTCGAAGGAGGCAGCCAGAGCGATTGCCAAAGCAAGGAGAACATCCACTCTCAGAATCTATCAGTCTCAAGGGGAAGTCTTCCGTAGCTGGTACAAGACCAATGCAGTTTCCTCAACCAGTACCACTGTAACCCAGATTGCTGACTTCCTGTTATATCTAAGGAAAGTAAGATCCCTTTCAGCTCCTACGATCAAGGGTTACAGAAGTATGTTGGCAGCGGTTTTCCGCCACAGAGGCTTGGATCTTTCCACCAACGAAGATCTACAGGACCTCCCTAGGTCTTTTGAGACCTCAAAGAAACGTCGGTTGTCCACTCCAGGCTGGAATCTAGACATGGTCCTAAGGTTCCTTATGTCATCAAGATTTGAACCTCTCCAATCAGCCTCTTTTTAGGACCTCACATTAAAAACTCTTTTCCTCGTGTGCTTGACAACAGCTAAAAGAGTAAGTGAGATCCACGCCTTCAGCAGGATCATTGTTTTCACATCTGAAACGGCTACATGTTCCTTGCAGCTCGGTTTTTGCTAAACGAGCTTCCTTCACGTCCTTGGCCTAAGTCGTTCGAGATCCCAAGCCTGTCCAACTTGGTGGAGAATGAACTGAAGAGAGTACTTTGCCCAGTTAGAGCTCTTAGGTACTATCTAAAAAGGTCTTAACCTTTACAAGGACAATCAGAAGCCTTATAGTGTGCTATCAAGAAACCTTCTTTTCCAAGTTCTAAGAACTCAGTTTCTTACTATTCAGGCTTCTGATTAGAGAAACACATTCTCATCTGAAGGAAGAAGACCTTGCTTTGCTGAAGGTAAGGACACATGAAGTGGGAGCTGTGGCTACTTCAGTGGCCTTCAAACAGAGCCATTCTCTGCAGAGTGTTATGGATGCAACCTATTGGAGAAGCAAGTCAGTGTTCGCATCATTCTATCTCAAAGATGTCCAGTCTCTTTACGAGTACTGCTACACCCTGGGACCATTCGTAGCAACGAATGCAGTAGTAGGCGAGGGCTCAGCCACTACATTCCCATAATCCCATAACCTTTTAACCTTTCTCTTGAATACTTTTTATGGGTTGTACGGTCGGCTAAGAAGCCTTCCACATCCTTGTTGATTTGGCGGGTGGTCAATTCTTTCTTGAGAAGCGCCGAGGTTAAAGGTTGTGATGAGGTCCTTTAGTATGGGTTGCAGCCCTGTATACTTTAGCACCTTTGAGTTGATTCAGCCTTCCAAGAGGAACGCTGCGCTCAGTAAGGAAGACGATCTTATTAAAGGCAGAGTAACGGTTCAAGTCGACTTCCTTACCAGGTACTTATTATTTCATTGTTATTGTGGATAACTGATTATATGAAATACGGGATACTTAGCTATCCTTTAGTCTTGTACACTGGTTTTTCACCCACCCCCCTGGGTGTGAATCAGCTACATGATTATCGGGTAAGTTTAATATTGAAAAATGTTATTTTCATTAGTAAAATAAATTTTTGAATATACTTACCCGATAATCATGATTTAATTGACCCACCCTTCCTCCCCATAGAGAACCAGTGGACCGAGGAAAAAGTGAGGTGGCGTCAACAACAAGTACTGTAGTACCTGGCCACAGGTGGCGCTTGTGAGTACACCCCCTTCTAGTATAGTGATAGCTGGCGTATCCCTCCCGTAGAATTCTGTCGGGCAACGGAGTTGACAGCTACATGATTATCGGGTAAGTATATTCAAAAATTTATTTTACTAATGAAAATAACATATTCTAAAGACCCTGTATTGGAGATCATCGTTCCTAAATTCTTAAATGGTTTTACCTCTATTCTTTTCTCCTTCCAATGATATTTCATCTTCCATTGCATATTCCGTTCTCATCATCTCTCTTTCTGCTATTTAGGCTATCTTGGGCCCAACCTCATGTGATATTTCATGTATAGTGGTAAGCAAACATTGCAAATCCTGTGATGTTCTGCTAATAAGGACAGTATCATCAGCTTTAGATCTGCTAATTTCCGATTGCCAATCCAGTCCAATCCTTCTCCACCCTCTCCAAATGTTCTTCACATTGCAGAATCCATGAGGAAGATAAACAACATAGGTGACAACACATTCCCTTGAGGGTACTCTGCTGTTCAGTGGAAATTAATTTGATAGAACTCCACTAACCTTAACTTTGCAATTACTATGCTCATGAATAGTTTTAATCAAATTCACATATTTAAGAGGGATTCCATTATAACATAGGACTCTCCGCAAAATTGACCGGTGCGCACTATCAAAGGCTTTTTCAGTCCACAAATGCCATCAAAAGTAGATTTCTATATTCTAAGCATTTAAGGATTTCAAGACAGTACCAAAGTCTTCAGCAAGGACCACAGAGGGGTTCAAGAGCTGAGTTAGCTTTTCTGTTGACGACCGTGACCCACCTCGGGGCGAGACTTGGCTGTGGATAATGATGATATCGCTTCCAGCCCACCTTCAGACGGAAACCAGAGGGAGTCAGAACATTCCTTTTGGTGGGATCTGACTGTTATGAGGGACCTCAACAGGTTACCAGACCCAGAAGAAGGCAAAAACATAGTCCTGGACCTTGTCTTGGGCACTCAGAAGACCCCTAAGTCCAATGCAGCCTTGCCCTGGTCATGGGGGTGGAAAGGTGCTCGGCGTAAGATCACCACACAGTT
This sequence comes from Palaemon carinicauda, assembly GCF_036898095.1. NCBI lineage: Eukaryota > Metazoa > Arthropoda > Malacostraca > Decapoda > Palaemonidae > Palaemon > Palaemon carinicauda. Next base: position 41,318,643 of record NC_090750.1, on the reverse strand, counting down.
TTCGGATTACTCTGCATCGTACTGTTCAAACTCGTCCGCAAACTACTCCTACCTTCGGGTGTTAACCAGAGGAGGTATTATGAGATCCTGGATAAGCCTTGCTCGCTCGACTGTCGCTCTTCACCACTCACTTGAAGAACTGACTTAGGGAGTCTCTCTAGAGGGGCTCATTTCGCCTCGGGGTCATGTTTTTGGCATCGGAGATTGTGAACCAAGAGAAGGTTGCGAAGTACGCCATACAGGCGACTTCTTGGCGGGATCTTTGATTGGGATCTGTGAGAATCCTGGTACGGACCATAGCCTTCCTGGTACGGACCATAGCCTTCCTGGTAAGGAAGGCTATGGAGACCTTCCATTTCTCCGGCACCCGCACCGTTGAGTTTCTGGCTAGCCTGGTAGTGGACCTGTGGGCCAATACCATCTTGAAGCGAACGGATGCGGTGGCTGAGAGATTCCACCAGCAAGTCCCAAATGCTAAGATCGCTAGGCTCAGGAACTCCTCCCTGAAGGGTTCCCTCCTCTTTGAGCCTACGGACGTCGAGCAGGCTGCGGAGAGGTGGAGAAAGTCCAACACGGACTCCCTCTTTCATAGGGCCCTGACATTGCGGCCCTACAGACCTCCAGCCCCTCCAAAGACTAGCCAACTGAAACCTTCACCTAGTGAAACGGCAGTGAACATTAAGGTGTCTAAAAAGGCCTTTACCGTCAAAGTCCGGAAAGGCAACAAGTCTTAACTGTGGGGGAAAACACCAGAGAGGTGGCAGCAGAAGCCGCAAGCGCTGGGATAGGCGATCCTCCTGCTTGTCCACCAGTGGGGGGGAGGCTTGCAAAGCTGCTGCACTACGTGGATGCAGCTCGGGGCCGAACCTTGGATGGTCTCTGTGAATCGTTCAGGGTATCGTGTTCCGTTCATCTTATCTCTCCCTCCACTGACTAAGTGAACTGTGAGCTCCTTTGCGATGGGATCAGCAAATGGGCAGGCCCTTGGGGGCAAAGTCCAGATCATGTTGGAGAAGGGCGCTCTCCAGGAGGTCCTTGACGGGTCCTCCGCCTTCGTCAATCGACTTTTTCTTGTGAAAAAGGCATCTGGAGGTCGGAGATCGCTCATCGACCTCTCGGCACTGAACAAGCTTGTCGAACAGACTTCGTTCAGCATGGAGACAGCAGACACGGTCAGACTAGCAATAATGCCACAGGTCTACATGTGTACACTGGATCTAAAGGACACACACTTCCAGATCCCAGTCCATGTGTCTTCAAGGAAGTATCTAAGAGTCAACATCGACAACAAACTATACCAGTTCAAGGTTCTGTGTTTCGGCCTTCCCACAGCACCTCAGGTCTTCACAAGAGTGCTTGCCTAGTGTCATCCTGGGCAAACAGGCTTGGCATCCGTTGCCTACGTTACCTAGACGACTGGCTGATCCTAGCAGACTCGGTGACAACCCTTCTTCATCACCGAGACAAACTTCTGAGGCTTTGCCAAGGTCTGGGGATCATAGTAAACCTCGAAGTCGTACCTGCTTCCCACTCAAAGACTGGTATACCTGGGCATGATGTTAGATACCAAATTTCACAAAGCTTTCCTATCAAACGACAGGATAGCCAGGCTGAAGAAGGTTGCAAGGCCTTTTCTCAGACGAGAAGAACTCCTAGCCCAGAAGTGGCTATGTCTCCTTGGACACTTATCATCCTTGGCCTGCCTAGTTCCCAACCTTTGCCTCAGAATTCAATATCTTCTGTGGTGCCTGAAGTCCGATTGGAATCAGACCTTTGATTCCCTGGACACTGATCCTCATTGGACCCGAGGATAGGACGGACCTCGGATGGTGGCTGGCAGACGAGAATCTGCTTGAGGGTGTTGATCTTCTTGTCCGTGATGTGGTGCTGTTTTCGGATGCATCGAAAGAAGGGTAAGGGGTCCAAATGCTGCACCACACGACCTCAGACCTTTGGTCAGAGTCCAAAAAGTACCTTAACATAAATCTCCTAGAGATGAAGGTTGTATATCTGGCCCTTTAAGAGTTCCACCAGTTCCCGGCAGGTCACTTATGGGTGATTGCTTACATAAAAAAGCAAGGCGGTACTTTTTTGCAGCCCCTATCCCATCCAGCAGTAGAGATACTGAAATACTAACAGTACTTACCTCGAACTACTTTCGGGTTATTGCCCGCCCATCCTGCCCCAGGTGACTTACAGGAGTTCGAAGTAGAACACATATGCTTACTGGCGACAGAGACCTAGCAGCGCACCCATGCTCGCTGAACCCGGGTCGCCTCGGCACATATCCATCCGCCACGGAGGGACCCGACAAGGGAAAACAGAGATAGGGGGAACTGCGCAAAATTCTTGGTCGGTTAGGGAGGAGATCCCAGATACTCCTAAGAAAGTAGTTTGAGGTAAGTACTGTTAGGAAAAATACAAATTACTTAAAATTTGTGATATTTTTATTTTTAATAGCGGAATTTGTACCTTTTTCATTGAGAGGAAAACTGCTTGGCCTCAGTGGTTGTCTTATTGTTCAGCCTTAAGTCTTTAGACTGAAAGGGGTTGCTATTTCCTCCTTGGTAGAGCTGTCCATGCTCATACAGAGTTGGAACAGGCTTGGCCTCTGTCATAAATGAGACCACCTTTGTGGAACATCATCCGTTTCTGGAAAGAAGGACTTGAGTCGTCATATCAGGTTTTGAGCCATGATCTAACTTGTAAAATGGTTTCTTCTTGCTATAACCACTGCTAAGGGGTTAGGGGGTAGCGTGGTTACTCCTACGACATCACCCATTCTCAGGAATGGGGACAAATCTGTAAGCTTCATCCCCGAGTTAGTTGCTAGATTTAAATTCAGAACCAACGATCCTGGTTAGCTGCCTTTGTGTCCTGGATGAGTGCTGTGGCACTACTTAAACGAACTTGAGGATCTCTCCCATGAATCCAGCAATTGCTTATCAGTACAGGCAGTTTCAAGAAGAACCTTTTTTTGTGATGCAGGTACTTCAAATGTGGGTATGGAAAAACCAGTCTACCTTCACTACCCATTACTATACCTACAAGACGTACAAATAGGACCCTATTTCGATAGGTCCTATGGTAATTGCATAGCAAGTGTTATAGTTACCTTAGCTCCCTGCAGAATTATTAGCAGTTGTTTGAGGACAGAGGTTACAGTGTTAGTCTGAGATGAATGAAAAGGAAATGAATGGCCTTTTTCTTTTCTTTATTCGCCCCTCTCTTGAGACGTCGGGTCGCTTCTGTGGATATTCACGAGCTTGTGGATTATACACAGGCCATAGCAATCATGTTTTTACGCTCGTAATAGCTTTTGCACTGTGACAGGATGCTCATTCCTTGCTTTATTATGCTCGAATTCAGTGGTCCCAAGTCAAAAAGTTTCAGCCAATTGAAGGGACTTTCACCCACCTAAGAAGCGTCGCCATAGCAAAGACCGAAGGTTTGTATTTGGTAAAAAACAAATAACAAATTTAGAAGTAAATTGTACTTTTGTAACTTACAAACCTGAGATTTTTATGCATACTTGTCCCACCATCACCTTCCTTCTGCGATCAAAGTGAAGAAGGTATGAGTGAACGGGGGCCTGTGCTTCTCCCTGCTACCAGGTTGTTCTAAAATCTGTATCCATAGTTAAGAACTCTGGTATACAGCATATGATTAGGAAAAATAAACTATAACCAAATTTGTCATATTTGGAGATAATTTGTATTTTTCCAAACTATGCAAATAAATAGCAAGGATAGGTTTTGGTTAACAAAATGGGAATATGAAAAGTAAAATGCCACTTTCTCTAAAAGGAAAAGTATCTAATCAAATGGTTCTACCACAATTAACTTATGCATCAGAAACCTGAGCCTTACTAAAAGCCTAAGAGGCCTTTTATTATTATTATTATTATTATTATTATTATTATTATTATTATTATTATTATTGTTATTATTGCTTGCTAAGCACAACCCTAGTTGGAAAAGCAAGATGGACCAGTAACAACTAATGATGATGATTGATGCAAACCAGTCTCCTTTACTCATACTTTCCCATCACCATCCACCTATTTAGAAAGTTCCGACTTCATTCAAAGTAATTTCTCGGTGAGCAAGCATGGCTGGTAACTATAGGCCACCTCTTTACACCTAGTTATAAAAGATTAACTGCTATAAATTTTCCAACTTTGCTGTTATTCTGTCCTATGTAAAGGATTTAGGTTTGTATAGTAAATACAGATTCTCTTCAAACCTGTTATACCTTACCTAATATTTGTGACGTTTATTCATTTCAAGAGTTTATTATTGTTGGCCCTTTACTCTAGAAAACTTTACTGATTTAATAACTAGATATTATGCTCTGCATTTAGATTTTTCTGAGTAATCATTAACCCTAATTTTGTGAGCAGAGCATTAGTTATGGATGAAAGTGTAGTATTTCGGCAAATATTTTGTCTTTGGTTATTAGTATGGGAAGGTGACTTGACAAGTATGAGATAAAAAAGTAGTCAAGTGTTGCTGAGTAATTTAATATTACTTGAATTTTTACCTTATTTTTGTGGGCTCAAGTTTAGCTTATTTGTACATATGTCTTTATATGGTTTCAGGCATCTGGTGAAAAGGTGGACACAATGACTTCAAAAGATGCAGCCATGTTCCCTGTCATAGCATCTTGTGCTCTTTTTAGTCTGTACATTGTATTTACGGTAAGGAGAGAACTTATGCTGTTGTTGAGATTTGTTTTTATATACAGTAATCATCGTGAATTTTGATAGTTTACTTCAAGTAAGATTCATAGACAATACAGTAGTAATGTACAGTACTTTGTTTGGCTATTTAAAATCTAAGTTTGTTCATACACATAATACAAACCGCTTACCTTTAGTAGGAGTATGAAGCTGAACAGCTGTTAAACTTTTAACATGGTAGACATTGTTGCTTGTTTGGTGGGGGCTAAGTCCCACCGACCCACCTGACAGAGCAGCCTTCATTTTGACATCGGCTGCTTCCAAGTACACATGTATACAGTTGTTCCTTGATTTGGCTGTTAAGGGGGCTGCTCACAGCCTACGGTTAAATTTTCATAAGTCAGTTGTTTCATTACTCTGTACAAACCCCTTGCTATTTATAGGGGATATTACTTTCGGCGTAGATGAAAGATGACCCATAAGAGGGGTAGTTATGACCCATAAGAGGGATAACTACCCCTTCGCTAGTTAGCGGGAGAGGTGGGCCTTAGCCAGCTACCTGCTCACTCACTCACCTGGGCTGAACAACCACTTTGCTTTTGGCTCGGTCTCCCACCATTGAGGCTTACCATTTGATTAATTCTGTTTTGCTTTTTTTTCAGGTGTTTATTTCTTCAGGCATGCGTACGCATCCTTGTTCCAAAGGCCGCTTCTGCGGTGCTTAAATGTCTGCCTTAGAGACGAACCCTGACCTACTGTGTCCGGCTTGTCAGGGCCAATGGTGGGATTGGGACAGCACCTGTCCTGAGTGATCTACCTCCTAGTGAGAGAGGTTTGGGCACAGGAAAAAAGAAGAAGTCTTAACGAGATTCTTCTCCTTCGGGGGTATTCCTTGAAGTTGACGAAATAGGTACTTCCTTGACTCCTGATCTCTTCCTGTAGCTGCTCCTGCACCTGTCCTCTCTGGGGAACGGCTGAGTAGCAGTGCAGCCTTATTAACCTCGGGTCAACCTTGTAGCTCGAAGAACCGTACAATTTCCCCTAGTGATTCGGTCCCGCCCTTCCCCCAGGGAGCTCCTGCTCTTTCTCTGATTTATTGTAGATGTGGCCTTCAAAGGATGTTCTTTTTTAACTCCTTCTGTTGGGTGCTGAGAGGAAGCGCACTCCGACTTCCTCGGAGGTGGAGCTTTCCCCGGTGGGCACAGCACCAGACCACCTTGGTGTTGCTGTCCGTCAGTTGGACTTTAGGTCCCCTATGGCTGACACTGAGGACGATGTTTCTCTCCCTGGGGCGATGGGAAAGCAAAGTTCGACGCAAGATCCTCCTTCGGGAGGACCTCTCTCTCGTCTGCGAGAGAGAATTCGTGACCAGCAGGTGACTTACACTGAAGAATACGCCTCTTCCCGTAGGGAGGATCTCTCTATAGACCCAGTGACAAGCTTGTGACAGAGCAGACTCCCTCTCTGGAGAAACCTGCTACACATTCCCCTTTGGGGGTTCAAGAAGTTTCTGACCCCTTTTCACAGTGGGTGTGCTCCTCCCCCTGCTGTGAGGAGACGCTTGTTTGAAACTTCGTGTTCTCGTCTTGCCGAACCTTCGGGTTCTCAGGACATGTAGCCGTCGGGCTTCCGTTACGTTGAGCCCTCAGGTTTTTCTGACAATGGACCTTCTGGCTCTCGTCAAATAGAAAAAATGAAATACTAAATCCATGTTATTCTCCTTTGATAACATTAGACGCTGATATGTTCAATTCAATTTGTTATTGCTGAGCCATGGACTATGCCAGTTTGCTTGGGAAAAGTAGACATGAAACGAAGAAAATTATGGGAATACCACTTGCATAGTAAGTAGTAAAATTTGTGATTATAAAAAAAAAGCCTATCACCCCAAGGGCTTTGATGAGGATAAAAATTTTACCGAATATACCATGAGTTTAGTATATGGCTATCAATAGCCTGGGATGTGATCCGGGAATATAACTGCTTTAATTATGAAATATATGATAAACCAAGGTAAAGAGAGGAAGAGGCATTCTCTGGAGTCTTTGAAGCATAAACGCTAGGGACAAAATAGGAAATCAGACAGAGGGAAGATTGAAGATGACCCAGATTACAGTGCTGATGCTCACTAAGAGAGAGAGATTTTTGTACCAGTGTGAATGAATGAGTGAGGAAGGACAATTCTGGATTTTAGGGGAGGGGTTCACCACATGAGGTATATTTACCGCTTGCTAAAAGCCTATATAGGTAGTCGCCGACTTACGAAGGAAATAGGGACAGAGACACGCGTCCTAAGTCAATTTTGACGTGTTAATGATGAGTCATGATTCGGTAATCATGCAAGTCATATTTTATCAATATTTTCTTACTGTATATCATTATTTCATTTTCTTGTTTAGTAGGATATCATATGCTCTATGCTCTATGGTATCACAGTTTAAAATGGTTTATAGACCTTAATTTTAGTTTTCATATGAATACACACACACTCTCTCTCTCTCTCTCTCTCTCTCTCTCTCTCTCTCTCTCTTTTTTTTTTTTTTCTGCTGAATAAGTAGATTTCTACTTTCCATAAATTATGTTCGATTGTAGGTTGGGATTAAAACATGTCATTTGGATCGTCAGCCCCCAGTCTACCAGGTGAAGTGGAATGTCTGTGGTTGGTGTCGTGGAAGGGGTATCTTCACTCTGTCACTATTTCAGCAATAGAGGAGTTCTTCGTGTATCTTCGGGAGTAAAAGGCTATCGCTCAGCCTGAGTCTTGCCTTTAAACTGAAAGGAGTAGACATTTCTACTTCGCTGGAACTTTCCCTCCTCATTTGGAGTTATGAACTTACTTGCCCTCCGTCAGAAGTGAGACCTCCTCCTTCGAACGTGGTTTGGGTTATTCAGTAGTCCTTGAAGGGTCCTCCTTACGAACCATTACGCAGGGCAAGAGATCTCCACCTAACATTAAAGATGATGTTCCTACTCGCTTTGGCTTTGGCCAAAATAGTCGGCAAACTCCATGGTCTCTCATATGACATCACCCATTCAAGGGGATTGGGAGAGGTAAGCTCCAGCTTCGTCCCTGAGTTTGTAGCCAAGACTCAAAATCCGGGAGTAGCGGATCGTAAATTCAATTCCTTCAGGATAACGAGTCTCCGTTATGTAACCGATGACCCAGATCATCTGTTACTATGCCCAGTAAGGAATTTGAGGCTCTACCTCAAAAGAATCCCAGAGTGCAATCGCTTATTGTCAGCACAGGGAGGATTTGCAGGAGGATCAATAAAATTACCATTTCTGCTGGGATTCAATAATAATGGTTGATTCAGATTCCTACATTTCTCAGAATTCTTACCTAGACCAGTCACACTGCTAGTATCACACAATTACACAGATTACTCATGCTGCTAAATGGGCTTTGCACGTATCTCTGTGGCGAGGTTTTAGGGTTTCTCCATGTTACGTGCAGAGCATGTACAGGAAAACCCTTGGTCAAATACAGTACCATCGTTGGTTCATTCTTCCACCCTTTTAAGGGATGAGTGAAATCCTTATAAATAGCGAGGGTTTGTATTTACTGCTGGAATAAATGACAAATTTGGAAGTAATTTGTATGTTTCCTAATGACACAAACCTTGAGCTATTTATACAAATTGGCCTGCTATCACCTGTCCCCAGTTAAGTCCTGCCTGCAATGAAAAGGGACGAGACAACACAGGTGTTTGTGTGAGCAGGCTGGCTGGCTACCCCTCCTTCCTTTCTGCTAACTAGCGGTAGGGAAGTTGCATCTCGCTAAAAGTCTTATTGCTAGTCTTCCAGTTTTTCTGAAAATATAATTGCTATAAATACCTTCAGGTTTGTATCGTTATGAAAAATACAAATTACAGTAGGGTCCCGAATTATGCGAGAATTTGGTCGATTAATGACCTCGTGTAAATGGAAAAATCGCGAATTTCGAAACACACAACTAACAGAAATAATTCCATTGTGGCCATGGCAACCAGCAATTTGCCTATTCAAATGTGTTTACTACCCATTTCCAATACTTTCTTTGTACTATACTGTATTTCTTTATAATATCAAATTGTTTTTGTAAATAAATAAAACATTTAATATACTTTAAAGTTCTAATAACTTTAAAAATGGTTAAAATTATAACCAGGATAGGTGTAAACACTATATATTTCCCGTTACAACACAACCCAAAATACAGACAAATTTTAATGTTTGTCATATCTATTGTATAATACAACTGGTGAATAGCAAAACCATCACTCTATAGACTAGCTTGTTGTATGATTGAAAATCCAGAATTATCAAAATAAAGGCGATTTTATATCATGCGTTTCCTAAACATGCTAAAAAGCAGAATAGAAAACGACAACCAATGTTTTGTTTACGTTTAACTCTGATCACAACGAAGAAACAGACGCATTTATACATCTGTGTTTTTGAATTGACAGCAATTTTACCAAGTATAGATTATATGTTGAATTTGTTATTACCAATGTTCTAATTATTTTTTATTAGAACTTTCAAATAAATGAAATGAATGCCATTTATGAAATGTTTTTCTTTATGATGCCGCCTGAAACGGAAACCTTCCATTTGTTTACGCTCCATCTTCGATCATAATAAACAAACGAATGCATTAAACACACATGATCTAAGTCATAACTAATGATATTACAAACATTTAGTAAACATTATGTTATTACAAATATTTTACTTACCGTATCCATATAAATTCCTAAATTCGTAGCAAAGCTGGAAATTTTTTTTTCCTTATGCGTTTAATCCACAATAGCAAACTGCCGCTAATGACAGAGTGATAACTTACGATAATTCTAAACTGTTACGAAAGATAATTGTCCTTTCCATATCCAAAATACTTTTCCTAACTTCAGTTATAAGTCAACTTGTACCCACCTCAATTATGGATCCATATGCAAAAAAGGTAAAGAAGAAAGTACTAGGCCTATTTTTAAAGTCACCGAACAATTAGGTTACCGCTATAACGTTCGATGAGAGAGAGAGAGAGAGAGAGAGAGAGAGAGAGAGAGAGAGGGATGGTTTTAAAGTACTAAACAATAAATATGATAGGTTATAACACATTGGTGTTTATGTAATATTAACTGTATAGATGGTTTGAATAAGTTAAGAAATGGTGTAAACAATTCTTTGTTATTGTATTCGCGCGGAAGCTAGACATCAGCTGATGTGATCACAGCCAAAAGTAAAACAAAAATAAGTTAGCAATACTCGATTTTTAAAACACACCCGAAATTTTACAACATAAGTACATGTTTTATTATAGCGCAATTGACATTTAAAGAGTAAAAATTTTCTGGAATAGAATGGTGTTTCCTAAAAAATAGTGGTTTGCTGACGAAATCGGTTACCGTATTTTAAGCTATGATTGAAATGGATGTATACACGGTATAATTTTTTCGTTTTGTATTTAATTGACACTTCAAGAAAACCGATTTTGGTTTCTTCATCTATTTGTAAGTATTGTATAACGAGAGAGAGAGAGAGAGAGAGAGAGAGAGAGAGAGAGAGAGAGAGAGAGAGAGAGAGAGAGAGAGAGAGAGATATTATGACGCAGAAGGTTACAGACCTAGAACAGGGGAGGATGAAGGTGGGGGGGAGTGATGAGATAGGCTGGGTGGACTCGCAGGGGAGACGGTAGGAGACGGGGGAAGGGGGGATTTGGTTGCCAGTGGCTAAAAATAGATTCTGAAAGACGGTAAAGGGAAAAACGAATCCCATCGAATAAACAGAATAAGGAAAGGGAATAAGATTCAGAGGAATAATAGATATAATGGAATGAAAATGACTAGATGGTGTTAGTTGTGATAAGAATAATTTAGATATTTGAAATAAGAGTGTCTGAGGAGGTATAGAAGGAATTCGTGATAAATATAGAGGAATATCAAAGGATACAGTTAGTTTGCATTAAAGGGTTTGTTATCGTTTATCGGCAGTGAATAGCCTAAACTTCGGTAACGAGTCGTCAATATTTTGTCATATTTTAAACAGTATACATTTGATTTGCAAACATTGGTTTTGAAGAGTAGACGGTAAAATAAAATCTAGAGAGAGAGAGAGAGAGAGAGAGAGATTTCTGCCATCAAATCTCTCTCTCTCTCTCTCTCTCTCTCTCTCTCTCTCTCTCTCTCTCTAGATTTTATTTTACCGTCTACTCTACAAAACCAATGTTTGCAAATCAAATGTATAGCCTACTGTTTAAAATATGACAAAATATTGACGACTCGTTACCGAAGTTTAGGCTATTCACTGCCGATAAACGAACCCAGTCTACTCGTGAAAACCTTGAACGCCCAGAGGGAAAAATAAGGCTTTTAAATATACTGTACTAAACAAAAATAATGCTTTAATATACCATCATTAACACTACCATTACAATTATCGTAAGGTTGGAGAAAGATAAAGATTGCCGAGAACGTAACCACATTTCTGTTTACATTTTGTCAGCTGGACTCGCACAGTTAACAGTTGATTTCATTGTTGTGGAATTTTATCCTTAAATAGGCTATTCATCATGAAATTATGTTAATGAAATGTAATGTTAATATTGTTTTGTAACATTTATTATAAATCACCGTATTTAGGGCTACCAATATACTTAAAAAGACTATAGATTTGATACATTTTGTAGTGCTTGACTCGCGAACTTTGAACAGCCTCGTGGATACAGAAAATTTATTTTCGAAAAATAGCGATCGTGGAAAAGGGGAATCGTGTAATTCGAACACGCTTAATTCGGGACCCTACTGTACTTCCAAATTTGTCCTTTTTATGCTATGAATTTTATGTATAAGAATTTGACATATACAGTACAGTACTACTATTCTTATTTTTATCCCTTATCTTTCAAGTCTTAGGAATCAAATTCTTGGAAACTTACTGTATAATTGTTATCAATATTATCAATGTGCAAGAAAATTTATGTGTAATATATCTTCTTTTCAGATTTTTTCAAAGGATTACATCAATCTTCTTTTGTCCTCATATTTTTTTGTTTTGGGAGTATTTGCACTCTCCCATGTATTTGGGTAAGTACAGTATATAGATATAATTACTGCATATTGGTTTTTACAATGAAATATTAAAGTACATAGATGATGAATTTGCATTTGTTCCTACACAAATACAATCCATTCTGCTTTAATAGGAACATAATTTCAGCTCTGCTGCAATGGTGTTAAACTTTCAACGAGGTGGCTGTAGTCGTTGGAAACTGGAGGGTAAGCCATGCTCGCCTGGCACTCGGCTGTGCACACTATTTTGATGTTTGCTGCAAAATGTACATATGTACTTCTTGCTGCTTTATCTGGCTGTTAATATTTTTGCTTTTTCTTTGCAGTTAGTATTTGTAATACATACATACATACATATACCAAAGGCACTTCCCCCAATTTTGGGGGGTAGCCGACAACAACAAGAAACAAAACAAAAAGGGGACCTCTACTCTCTACGTTCCTCCAGCCTAACCAGGGACCCAGCCGAGTTCAGCTGGTACTGCTAGGGTGCCACAGCCCAACCTCCCACATTTCCACCACAGATGAAGCTTCATACTGCTGAGTCCCCTACTGCTGCTACCTCCGCGGTCATCTAATGCACCGGAGGAAGCAGCAGGGCCTACCGGAACTGCGTCACAATCGCTCGCCATTCATTCCTATTTCTAGCACGCTCTCTTGCCTCTCTCACATCTATCCTCCTATCACCCAGAGCTTTCTTCACACCATCCATCCACCCAAACCTTGGCCTTCCTCTTGTACTTCTCCCATCAACTCTTGCATTCATCACCTTCTTTAGCAGACAGCCATTTTCCATTCTCTCCACATGGCCAAACCACCTCAACACATTCATATCCACTCTAGCCGCTAACTCATTTCTTACACCCGTTCTCACCCTCACCACTTCGTTCCTAATGGAGATTAATAATGTAGGCCTGTAGGTGTACCCTGGTAAACCTTGCTATAAATGTAGTAGGATAATGAGGAAGCCTGCAGTGGATTATCTTTCATCATCTTTAGTGTGTTTTGCATAGGGCATGTCTGTTTGCAGTCATCCCCTTGCAACTAATGAAGGCTGTGGCTTCCTCTTCAATGAGTGGAGTTTAGCCAGAAGATAACTTAAGAGATTCTTTTCCTTAGATGTGGTAATGCCCAAGCTGATGCCAAAAAAATTTATTTAGCTCCTTCATCTTCCTACTCTTCTTAACTTGTTTGTCTCCTTTGGATTCCTGTAGGGCTGGGTCCTCTGGAGGAATTTGGAAGGTGGAGTGAAGACCCTAGCCTATGCTCTGGCCTTGTTTCATTGAAAGCGGAAGACTTATCTGTTTCCTTTGAAGTTCCCCTTCAGTTTTGCATACCGACGACTAGTTGCATGATGACCTGGAGCTGCGGAAGATATAGCTTTCATTGGGCATTACTGATGTTCCGTTTACAAAGAAGCTGACGAAGGTGCTGTTTAATACCAGGACCTTGAAGCCATCCCCTGCAACACACCCTTCATGTCTCCTCACCTGTGAAAGTGTTGGGAAATAGGGCTTCAATTGATGTGTTCGCACCTGCTGTTGGAAAGGAACCTGTGATCTCTCCTGCCACAGTATCACCATTTTCTGTCCCCAAATCCTTCATTTACGAGCTCCATCCCTGCACCCCTTTATGTTTGACCTTGTTGGGCGAGCTCCATCGTAGCACCCCTTTATCTTTGACCTCCTCATATGAGTTCCATCACAGCACCCCTTTATCTTTGATCTCGTTGTATGAGCTGCGTGGCAGTACCCTTTTATCTTTGACTTCACTGTACAAGCTCCATCCCAGCACCCCTTTATCTTTGACCTCATCCTACGACCTCTATCACAACACCCCTATATCTTTGACCTCGTCGTACGACCTCCATCGCAGCACCCCTTTACCTTTGACCTCACCATATGAACTCCCTCCCAACACCCCTTTATCTTTGACCTCACTGTACGAACTCCCTCCCAACACCACTTTATCTTTGACCTCATCATATGAGCTCCATCCCCGCATCTTTTCATCTTTGACCTCGTCCTCAGCTGGTGACCCTTCGAATGATACTCCTGTCCAGAAGAAGTAGGAACCAAAGTCCAGAATGGATGTATTGTTAGATTCTCTTTAGACTTCGACTTAGCTCTCTTCACAAGAGTTGATACTTGGCTCCATACGGGACTGAGCGTGCGCACCGTCATTTGGGAGGATTGTCTCCTCCATCTTCCTCCTCCTTCTCTTGGACGGTTGAGTGACACCTCGTAGTGGTTAGCAAGCTGCCGGATGTAATGTGCAGACTGACTATCAGGATGCCAACTCCAATCTGCTACCATACATTTAAGTGAATGGCCGCATTGGTACACTTGTACTGTGTGGGCATCGCCCCCGATTTTTGATCTGGCCAAAGGGACCCAACCATATATATGTACTTTATGTGAGATTTATCTTAATGAATATTACAAAAGCTACTAGTTATTAAATGTCTAAGGAGTCTGAGTCAAGTTATTAAAGGAGTAAACAAAGCAAATGAGGAAAATTAGGTAAGGTGTCTAATCAACCTTCTTTTCAGGTTCGTAAACCCAGGGATCCTGGCAACCCAAAGGATTCTTCTCTCAGTTGATCGGGAAGTAGAGACCTCCATGGCTAAGCCCACTATTTAACGTAGTACTAGAGGCTATTATGGGGGCTGTACCACATTCTCAATCCTTTGATCCACCTGTTGGCTGCTCTCCTTCCCAGCAGATCCAAGGAGGAGTTACGAAGGCTTTGCCTTGGCGGGACCTTCATTTGGTGAGACCCCTCTCCCCTCTGAAGAGGAGTCGGGAGCCCCTTGCAGATTTGGATTCCACCAGCAAAACCAAAGGGGAAAAGGAAAGGGATCAGGCTGTCTCCCTTAAGAGAGGACAGGGCAATCTCTTTGACAGACTTTTTCTGCCACCCTCCAATAAAGGTGGCCCCACAGGAGTCTCGTCCTCCATTGCAGTATAACATATCTCAGGAAGGTAAAGGCTGTAAGGCCTTCTCTAGTGGAGGAATTCCTGCCCCAGTGCATGGAATCGAAGGACCTCTTTACCATCCCAAAGTCCTCAGCAAGACTTTCTGCGCCATAGCAAGAGAGGCGGAGGGAAGTCTCTCCTAGTACGTGTGCTAGAGTTGCCGCGTCGGGAATGTCTTGACAACTATGATCGTCCTCGGGCTCCTATGGATGAGAGCTCGGAGATGGATGAGCAATTTGGTCTTGACAGTGACCTTTTGCCAGGAGCCGCTAGCCCTAAGCTCATAGAGGCAAAGCAGGAAGAGTCTGAACATGTCTTTTGGCAG
Organism: Palaemon carinicauda; assembly: GCF_036898095.1. Lineage (NCBI taxonomy): Eukaryota > Metazoa > Arthropoda > Malacostraca > Decapoda > Palaemonidae > Palaemon > Palaemon carinicauda. The sequence goes on along the minus strand of NC_090750.1, from coordinate 41,303,607 downwards.
GTACTAGCTGCATTAGATCCAATAATGGGCTGCCAAACCCATCTACAGCCCCGTAGGATGGGAAAGACATGGTCTTGGACCAGGTCTATATCACTCAAAAACCACCTGAAGGATAGGGCAGCCTTGCCCTGGTCATAGTGGTTGAAAAATGCCAGAAAGGAGTGTCGCAAACTACAGTTTCTCCTGCCTCCCTCCGAGCAAGCTCGTCCTCTAAACTCATGCCACCGTTCGTGAAGAAGAGGAGGTATTATGAGATTCTGAATGAGCCTCTTCTGGGCTTGCCTCTCGATCACTCAATAATAGGCTCTCTCTCAAAGGGCGTGCCCCTTGAGAAACTAATAGGACTTTCTCTCTTACTCGGCCGCAGAGATTATCACCCAGCAAAAGTCGTGGACCTCTGGTGGGGATCTGTTGGTCACTTGATCAGATCCAAGGACTGTTCTCATGAATCCACAAGGAGGTCGATGGAAATCTTCCTCTCGTCCGGTACCAGGACGATCAAGTTCCTCTCCTACCAGGTTTTTAACCTGTGGGAGAATAACATTTTGAAGAGACGAGACTCGATCATTGAGAAGTTCCATCAGTAGCTCCCACAGGCTGAGGTCTGTAGACTGAGAAACTCCTCTTTTGTGGGGAATTGTCTCTTCGAGCCGGAAGACATCGAGTGGGTGGCTGAGAGGTGAATGAAATCCAACCAGGACTCCCTCCTCCAGAAGGCCTTGACATCATGGCCATTCCAACCTCCACCACAGAAACAGCTTTCCAAACCACAGATGAATAGGGCTAGGGCCCAAAATAGCAGGTCCCTAAAGTGTCTAAAAAGTTCTATCAAGGCAACCGTAAAGGTTGTAAGTCTTTCCAAGGAGGTAAAAGGAACGGGATCTGGCAGAGACCGATCCCGCTAGGACGGATAATCCTCCCCACATGACCACCTGTATGGGGATGCCTGCAAAGCCGCTGGCTAAGGTGGCTTTAGCTCGGGGTCGAACCCTGGATGGTCGAGGCGAGTCTTTCAGGTTATTGCGTCCCGTTTATTTGATCTCTCCCTCCACTGATTCGGGATCCAGTCCCGATAAGCTCCTATGCTAAGGGATTTGCAAAGGAGCTGGCCCTTCAGACCAAAGTCCAGACCATGTTGGAGAAGGGTGCTCGGCAGGAGGTCCTCGATCTCTCGGCCTAGAACAGTTTTTTCAGTCTAACCTTGTTCAAGATGGAGACAGTCGGCACGGTCAGACAAGCAATAAGACCGCTGGATTTCATGTGTACACTAGATCTCAAGGACGCATACTTCCAGATCCCAGTCCATCCGTCTTCCAGGGAGTATCTAAGAATCATGTTCAACCAGAAACAATACCAGTTCAAGGTACTGTGTTTTGGTCTTTCCACGGCATCCCAGGCCTTCATGAGTGTGTTCTCCCTAGTGTCTTTGTAGGCTCACAGAATTCGCATCCTTCTCCTCAGATATAGGGACAACTGGCTGATTCTAGCAGACTTGGTGGCGACCCTTCTTCAACACTGAGACGAGACTCCTGAAACTTTGCTAATATCTGGGGATCATGGTAAACCTCCAGAAGTCACTACTGCTCCCCTCTCAAAGACTGATATACCGGAGCATGATAAGACACCAAACGGCACAAAGCGTTTCCATTAGGCAAAAGAATTTGGAGGCTGAGGAAGGTAGCAGAGCCCTTCCATAGGCCACTTATTATTTCTGACCCGTCTAGTACCCTATGGGCCCCTTAGGATAAGATCCTTCCAGTGGCACCTCAAGTCCCAGTTGAATCAGGCCTCCGATTCCTGGGACACCTTAGTTCGTCTAGGGTCACAAGTACGGACGTACCCTTGTTAGTGGTTGGCATATGAGAACCTCCGCAGAGTAGTTGACCTTCTCATCCCTCCCTCGGAACTAATGCTTTTTTCGGGTGCATCAAAAGAAGGGGGCCGTCTCACATGCTGCACCACACCATCTCATGCCTGGTGTCCAAATCAGAAAGGTGCCAGCATATAAATCTCTTGGGGATGAGGGCAGCCTTTCTTGCCCTCCAACAGTTTCACCAGTTCCTGGTGGGGCACTGTGGTCTTGATGAGCGACATTACCATGGTAGTAGCCTACTTATTAAGCAAGTAAGGCGGTACCTTCTCGCATCCCCTCTTGCCATTTAGCAGTGGAGATACTCAGATGGACTGGTTTTTGTAACGTGATTTTTTTGTCTTGCGAGTTACCTTTTATATTTAAATAGCCTAATTCGTTCCAGATCCTACAAAAACGCCACATTAAATGATTATAAAAAGGATACACTCCACTAAACAGTACTAAATGTATGACAAGTACTGTATTTGGATCATTCAATAATAAATTACCTGTTGGTAACCTGTAAAAGAAGCGTATACAGTAACATAAATGTGGAACCTTTGGAGTGAGGCAATGTCCAAGAGCGAAGTGCGGGGCGGTAGAGGAGGAGGACAAATGGCGGAAAAGGTTAACAAGTGGCAGAAAACGTAAACACAACTTTACAAAACATATTTATAAATGACGGAAAACATTAACACTTAATTTTAGGAAATATTTACAAATGGCAGGAAATATTAACACAACTTTACGATAAACTTAAAATAAAATTTCTATTTTTTTTCTTTTTTTTTTTGTCTATCTGTTTGTGTTTTTTTTCTTACTTTACGTTTTGTATTTTCTAAATTTAATTACACTACATATATTCTTCATCGTTGCCACTTTTCTTTCGTTTTTTACCTCGCGCTTGGTCTGCTTCTACTAAAGGCCTCTTTTTAAGATAATCGTCCAGAGAAGGTTGTTTCTGCCTGCTTCTTAAATTTTTCCTGAAATGATAGGCAAACTTCATTACAGTACTCAAGCGCATGACCTGTGAGAATTTTATCAAGGTGTCTTTTCTACGAGAGCCACCATTTTAAAATAGTCATCTAGACCTCCCTTAATTTCTGCTGTTGTCAGTGGGTCATCCTCCTCTCCCCCGCTATACTCTTTCTGAACGACGTTCACTCGCATTGTCTCCTACTACTTCAGGTTATCCGTTGTAAGTTCCTCTTGGTGCTCCTCGATAAGCTTATAGATGTCGGCCTCTTCAACTTCCAGACCCATGGACTTCCTGTGTGTAATGATCTCTGCAACTTCATATTGAGCAACAGGTTCAGGATAGTCAACATTTTCGGAATAGACTTCAGCTTGGTCTGCGTGGAAGCTCTTGATATCTCGTGCGGAGACGGTATCAGGACACAGCTTCTTCCATGCAGAGTTCAAGGTGCGCCTCGAAACCTCCTGCCAAGCTTGATCAATGATTTAGAGGCATATGACAATATCAAAATGGTCCTTCCAAAATTGACGAAGGGTGAGGTTTGTGCTCTCTATAATTTCGAAACCTCTCAAAGAAATATTTCGTATGAAGCTTCTGAAAATTTTAAATCACTTGCTGGTCCATGGGCTGGAGGAGAGGGGTGGTGTACGGTGGAACACAGAGAACCTTGATGAAAGAATATTCTGCTACGATATCTTACTCAAGGACAGGAGGGTGAGCTGGGGCATTGTCCAGCACCAGCAGACATTTCATAGGGTGGAGCTTCTCTTCCAAATGCTTTTTCACAATCGGGCAGAAACAAATATTTATCCACTCGATGAACGGTTCGTCTTGCTACCCAGGCTTTTTCATTAGCCCTCCACAACACATGAAGCTTTTCCTTAGTGACTGTGGGTCTTAAGGCTTAAGGAGTATCAAAGTGATACACCAACAGGGGTTTCACCTTGCAATCCCCACTGGCATTTGCACAGAGTGCAAGGGTAAGCCTGTCTTTCAGAGGCTTATGCCCGGGTAGCTTGTTTTTTCTGCTGTGATGTACGTTTGATGAGGCCTTTTTTTCCGAAAAAGCCCAGTCTCGTTGCAATTGAAGACTTGCTGGGGACTGAAGCCTTCCCGGACAGAACTTGTCGAACGTCTTTACAAAGGCTTCAACCGCTTTCGTGTCTGAGCTTGCAGCCTCCCTATGACGCACCACCGAATGAATGCCTGAGCATCTCTTAAATTTTTCAAACCACCCACGAGAAGCCTTGAACTGCTTCGATGTTCCCTTTCCTGCGTCGGCTTTGGCCTGAGAATGCACGAGATCAACAAAAATGGCGCTGGCTTTTTGGCAGATTATTGCTTCGGTGATAGTGTCTCCAGCCATTTCTTTGTCCTTCATCTAGATAAGCAGCATTCTCTCCATCTCGTCTTGGATGTGGCGCCTCTTATTGGAGAAAACAGTTACGCCCTTAGAAAGTGTTGCTGCTTTGATAGCCGCCTCCTGCTTCAGGATCGTTCCTATCGTAGACTGATTTCGGCCATATTGCTAAGCGATCAGACTTAACTGCATGCCAGCCTCGTATTTCTTGATTATTACCATCTTCATCTCCATGGAAAGCATCATTCTCTTCTTTCCTTTGACATCAGCAACTTTCTTGGGACCCATGGCTAATAATGTAACGTAATATCATACACGATACAGTACAATTGTTACGAAAGGAAAATCACAAACACAAAGTTAATGGGAATGACACCGTTGCCGAAACAAAAAGACATAGGGACGCCAATGCGTAGGTGCATGATGGGATTCAGTACAGTAGATGTTGACCAATAGAAAAGCAGGATCTTATGGTGGTACCTAGCATCTGAGTAGGGAGATAACCAATGGGAGTGCGGGAGGATGGTAGCGATTTTAAGGGCTGGCAATGTGCAAATTTTAAAATCTGTTTCAGACACTGTTGTGCTCTCGCACCATACCTCCTTTCGTTGTCTGAAACATTTTTCGTGATGCGAGTCGTAAAATTCGTTGCATCTTGTTTCGCAGAGAGAAAATTTCATAAGCAGATTTCTTTTGTGTCGAGAGGTTTGCCTGTAAATGTGTACGCATTTCCCTCATTCTGTCTGATGAGAAAAGTCCTTAACCAAGTCAGAATGAGTAAGAATTTATCAATAACTCGAATAGCACTGCTGTGGCATCACGCAGAGTGGTTCTTGGACCTTCTGCAGCTCCTGACATAGCTTCCAAGGGAGCTTCCTCCACGATATGATATATTCAAACATCCACATGATGCCAACATCTTCCTCAAAGCCGTAGCTTCGCTTCGGCTTCGTGCTTGGAAACTGTCCAGCATCTTCTGTCCGAGATGCAGAAAGAATGTCTAAACACCTCAAACGGTCTTCAGCGTTGGTCTACCAAGCTAAGTGGTCTGTTTTCTGTGGCTGGTGTCATGGAAGGGGTATCACTCCCATTGATGCCTAAATCCCAGCAATAGCCAAGTTCCTTGTACACCTTTGGGAAGAAATGCTCCTTGGTTTCGGCAGTCAAAGGCTACCGCTCATTATTGAGTCTCACCTTTAAACTGAAGGAAGTACATACATACATATATATATACCAAGGGACTTCCCCCAATTTTTGGGGGTAGCCGACATCAAACAAATGAAACAAAAAAGGGGACCTCTCCTCTCTCCTCTCTACGTTCCTCCCAGCCTGACAAGGGACCCAACAGAGTTCGGCCGGCACTGCTAGGGTAACACAGCCCACCTTTCCCCGCCATGCACCACAGATGAAGCTTCATAATGCTGAATCCCCTACTGCTGCTACCTCCGAGGTCATCCTAGGCACCGGAGGAAGCAGCAGGGCCTACCGGAACTGCGTCACAATCGCTCGCCATATATTCCTATTTCTAGCACGCTCTCTTGCCCCTCTCACATCTATCCTCCTATCACCCAGAGCTTTCTTCACTCCATCCATCCACTCTAACCTTGGCCTTCCTCTTGTACTTCTCCCATGAACTCTTGCATTCATCACCTTCTTAAGCAGACAACCATTTTCCATTCTCTCAACATGGCCAAACCACCTCAACACATCCATATCCACTCTAGCTGCTAACTCATTTCTTACACCCGTTCTCACCCTCACCACTTCGTTCCTAACCCTATCTACTCGAGATACACTAGCCATACTCCTTAGACACTACATCTCAAACACATTCAATTTCTGTCTCTCCGTCACTTTCATTCCCCACAACTCCGATTCATAGATCACAATTGGTACAATCACTTTCTCATACAGAACTCTCTTTACATTCATGCCCAACCCTCTATTTTTTACTACCCCCTTAACTGCCCCCAACACTTTGCATCCTTCAATCACTCTGACGTACTTCTGCTTCCACTCCTCCATTTGCTGCAACAACAGACCCCAAATACTTAAACTGATCCACCTCCTCAAGTAACTCTCCATTCAACTTGACATTCAACCTCGCACCACCTTCCCTTCCCGAACATCTCATAACCTTACTCTTACCCACATTAACTCTCAACTTCCTTCTCTCACACACCCTTCCAAATTCTGTCACTAATCGTCCAAGCTTCTCTTCCTTGTCTGCAACCAGTACAGTATCATCCGCAAACAACAACTGATTTACCTCCCATTCATGGTCATTCTCGTCTACCAGTTTCAATCCTCGTCCAAGCACTCCAGCATTCACCTCTCTCACCACTCCATCAACATACAAGTTAAACAACCACGGCGACATCACACATCCCTGTCTCAGTCCCACTCACCAGAAACCAATCGCTCACTTCATTTTCTATCCTAACACATGCTTTACTACCTTTGTAGAAACTTTCCACATCGCTTCCCTATCAACTCTATCATACGCTTTCTCCAGATCCATAAACGCAACATACACCTCTTGTAGATATTTTTTGCTCGTTGGAACTTTCTCTCCTCATACCAATTTATGAGATTACTTATCCCTAGTCGGAAGTTAGATCTCCTCCTTGGAACGTGGTTTGGGTCCTTCAGTCTCTGAAGGGTTCCCCCTACGTACTTATATGCCAGGCAACAGATCACCACCATACCCTGAAGACGGTGTTCCTACTCACTTTGGCTTCTGTCAAAATTTAGTGAACTGCATGGTCTATCATACATCATCTCCCATTCAAGGGGATGGGGAGAGGTAATACTTGTATGTCCCTGAGTTTATTGCTAAGACTCAAAATCCAAGGGTATCGAATCCTAGATTCGGTTAATTTAGGAACAAGTATCTTCGTTCTGTAACCTAAGATTCAGATCATCTGGTACTTTGCTTAGTAAGGAGTCTTAGGTGTTACCTTAAAAGAATAGCAGCAGCTCGCCCCCGCGTGTTGGCACTCTTTGTCAGGACGGGGAAGGTCAATAGGAGGGTCTCGAAGAACACAATCTCATCTTGTATTCACAGAGTCATTGACCTTGCACTTAATCCTGACCATCTTCCACAATGACGACTGAGAGTTCTTGACGTCAGGGGCATTACAATGTCCCTGGCATTCAAAAAGAACTACTCTGTGGCGCAGGTACTGCAAGCGGACGTGTAAAAGCGTTGGACAACCTTCATCGCCCACTACCTGCAAGACGTAACTCACAGGAGCATAGAAACATTTTCTATTGGTCCTGTGGTCGCTACACAAAAGGAGGTCTAAACACCTCAAGCTTGTTGATGGAGAAGTAGCAGAGGGTTGAAGGCTGAGGTTACCCGGGTTAGTCTGCAGTGAATGAGTAGAATGACTGGCTTCTTTCTTTCCTTCACCTTTTCCTCTGGGGAATCAGCACCAGAGTACTCAGCACAGCTGACCTCACCTTTCTACAGGTAAGATTTATTTCACTTGCGTAACCTAAGTATAGAACTAATACTTGTTGCATCCCCAACACCTCTAGCATGGGGCTTATTGGGTAGTCTTAGTACTCTCAGATTCCTATAACTCGAGGTCTTATTACTAGACCAGCCACATTGCTAGTGTCACAAACACACAGCTTCCGCAGGCCGCTAAGTCGTGCAGTGCACAATAATTTTAGCGAGGTGCGGTAACCGCCTATGATCTACATCTTAGGGGAGAGAACCCCGGGTCAAATGTTAAGAGCCAGTTGGCACGGGACTTCACCCCTCCTAAGAGGTAAGTCATCCCCAATAAATTGCGAAGGATTTGTATAGTGTTGGAATAAATGACAAATATGAAAGAATTTTGTATTTTTTCTAATAGAAATCTGGAGCCATTTATACAAATTGGCTGGCCAGCCCTATCCCCCTAGAAAGTCATGATCGAAAGCCAAGTGGGTTCTCAGCCCAGGTGTGTGAGTGAGCTGGGTGCCCAGCTACCCTGACTACCTCTCCCCACAAATTAGCGGTATTGTAGTGTAGTTTGCACCTTGCTAAAAGTCTTATGGCTACCTTTCAGTTTTGCTGAAAGCATAATCCCTATAAATAGGTACAGGTTTGTATAGTTAGGAAAAATACCAATTACTTCCAAATTTGTCATATTACTTTAAAGATTTTTGCATTTTGGTTGTAGTATTGAAAATTACTATTATTAGTCTTTGAAATTGTCAAATCCAACGTTATGTTATGACAAATACATTAAATCTTCTTTGGGTGATTCAAGTAAAATATGTGTATGCCCACAAGCAATTAGCCGGAGTTTGTTTAGTTAAAGAGTTGTATTTCATATATTAGGAATACCAGAGAATTTATTTTTTAAAAGTACAGTACAGTAGTACGAATCTGTTTTCAGGAACTTATACCGTGCTTTTAATTTTTTCAGTCCTATCATCTCTGGGTTAGTACCTGCTTCAGTGCCATTTGAATCATATCATCTTCACTTAATGAAAGGCGACAAAGAGAAGAAAGATTACATCATTAATTATGGGTTCACATCCTACGACCTTGTTTGTCTGGTTGTGTGTGCATTGCTGGGAGTCTGGTATTTGTTGAAAAAAGTAAGTGCAATTGCGTATCAACGTTCAGAAAGAACCAAAATATATACGTACCTCTATTTGTTCCTTTTATAAGCCATGCGAGATGTGATTAAAAAAATAAGGTTGTCCCTACACAAATATAAGCCATCAGCCTCAAATAGGGGTATGGCTTCAGCAAAGCTTGAATTCCAATTAAGATTTTAAAGAGGTAATTATAGTTGCCTGTTGGGTGGAACAACTCTCATTTTGACTTTGGCTACCGGACACAGACGTATTTCTCAGCATCCTTATCTGGTTGTTTTAATCTTGCTATTTCTATTAGATTGAATAAATTCTCTTACAGATAGTCGTATTTGAGGAATATTAATGGAAGAATCCTAGGATATACTGTGTTTACTGATAACTGCAATTGTTTTACAGTTTTCTGTGATAACCAACATTATTTATCATACTTGCTCTTGTAGGCAGAACAAAAGCCTCAGACATGTCCTTCCACTCACATTTGTTTATGGTCTTTCAATGCCAGTCTATGCTCGCAAATTTTCTAGTTCATCAATCCATCATCATCTCTTCCTTCCCCCGACTACTTTTGCAATCTCTAGGGACCAATTCTGTTATCCTTAATGTCCATCTATTATCTGTCATTCTCATTGTATGTCCTGCCTATGTCCATTTCTTTTTCTTACATGTTGTTAGAATATCCTCTACTTTAGTTTTCTCTCATATCTATGTTGATCTTTTCTATCTCGTAGTCTTATTCCCATAATTATTCTTTCCATAGCTGTCCAAGTTTCTGATGCATAGGTTAATACTGGTAGGACCATCTGATTAAATAGTGTGCGAGTGTGACAGTGTGAATGAGTGTGACAGTGTGAATGAGTGTGACAGTGTGAATGAGTGTGACAGTGTGAATGAGTGTGACAGTGTGAATGAGTGTGACAGTGTGGATGAGTGTGACAGTGTGGATGAGTGTGACAGTGTGGATGAGTGTGACTGTGTGTGTGTGTGTGTTTGTGTGTGTGAGTGAGTGAGAGAGTGATAATAAGGGCTATACAAACTGCTTGGAAACTGTGATGTCCTATAACATATTGCTGCTTATGTAATATTCATTATGAAGATGTTTCGAATATGTTAAAGAAGATTGTATATACAACACTGTTATTTGTACTGTATGTGTGCATAATCTCAATACGGTAGCATCACTTTGAGATCAGCTGAAGCCTAAGAAAAGTAAAACGAAAGTAATTGTTGATTATTGAAATGCTCTTGAAATGGAAAAATAGAATAAAAACATGCTTTAATAAACCATAATTAAACGCAATAATGTCTAATGAAATATGAAGGCTTAATAATGAACTAAAAAGGAAATATTGTATGAAGCTTTAAAATTATCTACCCGTACACACACAGAAAGAGAGTGAGAACGTATTCGTATGGTAACTTAATAATAAAGGCTATAAACGAACTGTATGAAAACCATGACATCCTGTAGCATATTGGTGCTGATGTAACATTCATCATGAAGATATTTCTAATAAATTAAGAAATTATATAAAAATACGATTTTTTGTATGTGCGCAGTCACTCGATACGGACTAAGGGAAGGCCAATATTTCTTTATTAACATACGGAATGATTTGCCAATAAATGTGTCTCAGATTGTAAGGGTGGGCTGGTTTTTTGAGAAAGGACTGTAATAATTCTGTCCAGTTTGCCTGCCACTATGATGAAAATCAAGATCATTCTATGCTCTCAGTTCCATATAGCGGATTGGGCTTACACAGTCAGGCTTCTGTCATCACTGTTTTTGGAATTTACTGTTCAGAGATCCATATAGTATTTGAATAAAGCTTCTAGTATTTATGGTTAGGACTGCTGTGTCTGACATTTTAAAACTACCTGCACGTCCATGCACCCAACCTTTGCTCCATTACCTTCCCTGCACAACGTATTAAGGGAAAGCAATCAAATATACATTACATCTTTATAGCTAACATATGTAAACTATACAGAGATACACCCTTTATATTTTGCAGCTGGTGAAAAATCACTTAGTCTTCGTTCATATAGCAAACAAAGATCTGCCAGTTTGAAAACTATACCTCCAGGATTGGCTCTTTGGCATTCCACTATATGTGTTACTAGCTCTGCAAATGCCAGTTCATCGCCAGAGTTGACTTTTTCTTGGTCAGTAGTTGTTTCAAGACCGTGTAGTAACTTTCTTTCTATGTTGTATAGAGCTGTTAAGCATTTTGGATGGTACTTGAACTCCTGAGCTACGACATCACCTGAACTAAGCTTTGCAAGCAGTTCCTTATCTTGTAATGTTTTCGCACAACTGTTAAGTCTCTCATTGAGCTGCATTGTCATTGTTTCATGAGGTTCTGATATGGGACTCTCTTTTTCACAAAAAAAAAAATCTCGCAACATCCATTTTACCTAGCTCTTGAGAGGTCTTTTTTCTCGTATATTTAGTTGAATCACTTTCATCATCCCTGTCCACTTCTGATCTTGTTTTCTACCTCTATCTAGTTTAGTGTTGTTAAATTTTATTCTACACGAATGATGATACTGTGCATTATTCCTGATCAGTGTTTCTTCTATTCCTTGACCATCATCAATTCGTCCAACATCTAAAGCAATGGGCATTTCATTTAGCTTTCTGAACTCTAGGATATTCTTTGCTAATAAAGTATACCCTGATTTGCTCTTGTCTGAAGTATCCTTGGGTGACATCAGTGTTTCATATTTGTCTACCTGACAGATAAAGCATTTAGTCCAATCAGTTTCCCTTTTCTCTTTGGGGGATATTAACAAACGAAGCCTTTTTGACATTTTAAAATGAAATACTGTAACAACACATATATACAAAAAAAAATTCTTCAATTGAGATTAACTATCCTGAGATTTTTAGCAACTACAGCACAAATTTTATACTTCGACAGTTGAAAGGCCAAAGGATTATCCTTTTACCACCTTCAACTTATAAATACACTTTACTGTATGGGATACGACTAGGTTCGATGCTGTTACTTCTATGCCTAGCCCGATCGTTCATCTAGCGCCATTTAACTCCCATGCGATCTGTACACCATCCAAAGGACAAAAGCCCCTTCCTTCTTGGCTCGGCTTTCCCGCGTTGGCACACTCACATCGATTTGGGTACGACACCTTGACTATATAGGGGCCGAATCAAGGTGTATTTGGGAGACTTAATGAAACTGACACTACAGCCCATGCCGACTTTCATGGCAGCTAGTTGCACCTGTGTGCCCTGGTAGTGTAAGCAACTAGCTCGTTAAAATTGTAGGATCCCCTGCAGTAGGCTAAATTGCCGGACCTTACCCATCCCTTCATTTAACAGTCTAAACCGGTTGACCCTATTGGCCTTGTGTTCCACCCCACTTCATCATCATTTCATGTTCATTTTATCATCATTTCATGTTCATTTTATCATCATTTCATGTTCATTTTATCATCTTTTCATGTTCATTTTATCATCCATTTCATGTTCATTTCCCTGATATAGCCGAAGTCGCGCTGCTTGGGAGTATATAAATAACCAACTTTTTTATGCCGCCATTTTGTTTTTGACCGCCATTTTGTAAGAAACCCATGGTGAGTTATAGGCAATATCAATTACACCATCAGAATGCTAAACTCGCAAATCTGTATAATTGAATTATCAAAGAAAGTAATTTGGTAAAATATCAAGTTTAACCACCCAATTACTAATAAAATGAATAATTCGGGTCAAATTTTGCGCATGCGCACTTTAGAATTTTCACGACATTGTATTTACAGTGACTATTGACATAAATATAGTGGTTTTCCTTCAAATCTAGGCCACTGGTCATCAAAAGTGCTTCATATGACCCACTTGTCAAAATCTTACGTGGAAAATCGGGGGTTTTGCCGCCATTTTAAAAATGTGGTGGCCATCTTGAAAAATGAAACATTTGATTGGCTCAGTTTTATTTTCATAAGAACACCATAAAGAACCTTTATGCAAAGTTTGATCCTTGTATCATAAAATGAACTATTTTGGTAAAATTTCAAAGAGATCGGTGTTACTGTATGGACGTGAGTCATGGTATGATAATGAAACAATTTCCAATAGATTTAATAGATTTGAGAACAAAGCCCTCAGAAGGATATTGGGAGTTGAATGGCAGGGCAGGGTTAGAAATGAAACTATGAGAGATTACTCTAGTGCCATATGTGAATTACATCCTGATAAGGGGTAGATGGAGATGGTTTGGGCATGCTCTTCTCACTCCCCCAAGAAAGATTAGTTCACCAAACGTTCAGCTGGGCTCCACAAGGCACTAGAAGAGTTGGAAGACCCAGGCTTACATGGTTGAGGGCATTAAAGCATGAAGTAGGAGATGATGATTGGAGAAGTATTTAATTAAAAGTTCAAGATAGTCAACGATGAATGGAGAAGTATTGAATTAAAACCTCAAGATAGTTGACTGGCGAAATATAACCGAGGCCCTTTGTGTCAATAGGCATAGGAGGAGATGATGATGAGTCCAGTGGTAGCTACTCAATAAGTTGTCCAGCAAACTTCATTTCAGGACTAGAAGCATCTCGTTAAGTGGTTACAACGTAAATCTAAGATGGATGTAAGAATGTATGGCCCTTTTTCTTCTTTTTTTTTTTTTAACCCTCTTTGGGGTGCAGTGGTTGTGCCATTATTTGCTGGATCAGACGTTTAATGCAGGTCAGTCTTCCAACCGAGCAACTTTTTTGTACAATTTAGTGTAGAAGTATCTCCCCCCATCCTCCCAGACAAGGGGAAGGATGGATAGAGATGTATGCAAAATCATTTCTTTTAAATGACCATTCATTACAGACTGTATCCTTACCAGGGTATAGGTTCTTCCATGACCATCTTCCAATTTTCTTTGCAAAAACCTAGCCTAACACCTTTGACATCCTGGGAATTAAACTAGCCAGTTTAGTTATATGAACTTCATCATCCTTAAGGATAAGTCTCCAATTAAAGGATGCAGGTTTGTAATTGTGTAGGAACAAATAACATTTTTAATGTAATGTTTATATTTCCTAACCATGCAAACCTGAGTCCTATAAGTTGCACTTCTTGCCAAAACTGCATTGTAAGTCCCAGGGTAAGCTCAAAGTGGCTACCCAGTAGCTGTCATGTAGGTGGTGCCTTATCCACCACCTCTATAGATTTTACCAACTTGATTTCCATCTATGCTGAAATCATACTCCTATTAACGAACTTCATATGTTAGTTTATAAAAATACAAATAACATTAAAAATGTCTTATCTTTTTATGTTTACAAACACTTATCAGGATTCCTGAGAATATTGGTAACTCAAGTTTAGATACATTATACTGTATTCAACATGTATCTGACCATGGTATGGTCTTGTAGCCTTAGTTACATAAGCCTGAAATTATCAGCCATTGAAATATTATAATCTCCTTGGGCAGGGAATCTCATTTGTATAGAAAAATAACTATAATTTTGTATTTATTTTTTTAATTTTATTTTATAAAGATTTAAGATTCATATTTGTTTATACTGATTACAAAACTGTGATATTTTCATTTCTGAAATGTTAGGCTAAATTCCATAGTTGAAGGTTCATTTAAAGTATTGAACTGTAATAGAAATATACTGCACTGTATTTATATATTTCTTTATTTTGTCCTTGTTAGCATTGGATAGCAAATAATCTTCTTGGCTTAGCCTTTGCCATTAATGGTGTTGAACTGCTGCATCTCAACAACATCCAGACTGGGTCATTACTGCTGGGTGGCCTTTTTGTGTATGATGTATTTTGGGTCTTTGGCACCAATGTTATGGTCACAGTAGCAAAGTCATTTGAAGCCCCCATCAAACGTAAGTGTCATCGGTAGTTTTTGTATTTCTTGTCAAATCTATATCATTGTTTTAATATTTTTTATATTTTTATTCTACCATTTCTCATTTATAGTTGATTCATTGATTCTCTATTTCCTTTCTGCACCGGGTTGCTTCACCTGTTTTGAGCTATTGGGCTTGTAGCATTTTGCATTTCAAATTAAGGTTGTATCTCAGTTCGTATTAATAATAATGTTTATCATGTTTTCCCATAAGTATCAGTACTGTAATGCTAAAAATAGCATAGATATTTCTATTATCCTTTACTTTCCTGAAGTGCAATTACATATTAAGATATATAAGGTATATGAACATTTTATTCATAAATTCGTCCCTACACGGATACAAACCCTTATCCATCAATAGGAGTATGCATTCACCGTAGCTGGAACTTGGTAGTTAAGATTTATAACAAGATGTCATTAGTTACTGAACAGCCCATCCCTAGTGTGTCATAGACATGAAAGATATATATGAAATCTCAAGCAGATTTGAATGGCAATTTGAGTGATCTTTTGTATTTGAATTGGTCACAATCTTATGAAAGTATTGTGCCTGTTGTTCTCTCGGATGGGAATCTGGTAAACATAATTGATAGGCATATCCCTTCTCCTCTGCTAAAATACTGAGTGAAATATAAACCCTTGTTCAGTGATGATTACAAGCGTGCTTATTTGGAGAAGCAGAAGGCCTATCATATTCAGAAAGCTAACATATTAGATTTGACTTTTAATAAATTTTAAGAGCTTTTGCTCAGGGAGTTTATCCTTCAACTGAAAAGGAATACAATTTAACCATAAAAGAAACCTATTCTGGTACAATTCAGGAACATACAGTAATTGCTGGGCTATCCTTTAATCTGCACTCTTTGGTGTGGATGTAACAGTTTATCCTTTAATTAATCAAATGGCTGTGTCACACACTGCCCAAAGGAAAAGGTAACATTTTTGAATGATGTGTTTGATAGTAAGCAGAGTAATGAGAAACTATGTCTTCATCATTCCTGTTTTCCTGAGGCTGAAATAACTAGTTTAGCTTTATAGTTTCATGATATTAAAACACTCTTGATGGTCTTCGTTGCTTATGGATGTGTAGACCCACATATTTTTCCTTTGTTTCATATAAAGGCCACTGATCTTTTAGATCCTAAGGTTGGTTTCCCCTAGAAAACCATCTCAGACTTCTTCAGCAGTGTAATCTCTCTCCATTGAAACTGTGCGGTTGCTGTGGCCCTTTTCGGGGCTACCTGGGTCTCCTTGTAGGGAACGCCTTCTGGAGGTTTTCTGGCACGGGACACGAGGTGAGAGTGAGAGGTTTCCTCACCCAGGATTTCAACCAATCTGTCACCTAGACCTACTGGTTGTAGCGCATTGAAGCAGTCTCTTGATTTCGTAGCCGGAGTAACCTCGGTGCCTTTCCTTCTCGTTCAGATTCGGCTGACGAACATCAACGCATGACGAATAATTTTTAAGTATCCTGTCGGAGGATTCTTTCGTGGGAATTCCTCAAGGTGTAGGCCTAGCTTCCAACTTGTGGTATAGACGCCCTTCACATGCCATTGTGGACCCATCTTTCCGTTTGTGCGGTGATCAGCCTACATCAGCAGCAGGTGTCGATCGTCCTACCCACTCGATGGAAAGGAGAGGTTCACCTGAATGGTCACCTCCAAGACGTTTCCTAAAGCTTGTCCGAGATTCGCGATACTACGCTCTAGCTCTTGAGAGCATAGCTTATCAGAAGCAGATGATGGGGAGTTAAACAAATGTTTATAGCTCCCCACCACCTGCTTTCATGTCTTAAGGACACATCGCGTACCTCTTCTTGCGTTGACAAACCAAAGTCAACCTTTGAGCCTAGGTCTTCTATCTCATTCTGAGGAGAACCTCCCGTGTTGCCTCAAATTCAACAACCCACTCTCCCTAATGTGGGGAGTGAGGTTAGTCAACACCCTTGTAGGGGAAAGACACAGTATGTTGGATGTCTTGCAGTGTGTGTTGGTTGAGAAGCTCGATAAGTTGGAGCAATTACAAGCATAGCGCGTCAGTGCAAAACCTCTCACAGAAAGGCGAGTGAGCAAGGAGTTCAGCTCACCCACAACTATGCACCAGGACCATCACTCACTACCTCAACTCTCGTATACGACGACACACCATACCTTGTATATACAGGTAGTCTCCGACTTACAACGTATGCGAAATGACTTTTCAACTTTTCAATGATTTTTTTAACAGGGATGATGTCACAAGTATGTCTGAAATAGTACATTGAATACAGGTAGTCTCCGACTTACGATGTATGCGACTTTAATACTTTGTAACGATTTTTTCCACTATGATAACGTCACAAGGATGTCTGAAATAGTACATTAATAGGAAAAATTTTTCTGGGAAATAATCTATTTTCATGTATAAAATTGAACTATTTTATCTTGTTGGTAAGTTAGAATTTTCTTTTATTGTTAATATACAGTCTCCATTTTCTGTAAAAATAATACATCAAGAAAAGTTTTAATATCTGTCGAGTTCATATCATATGTCTGGTGACGTCATATTACCAGCGGAAAGCGAGCGGGCGATAGAATGATTTCCTTCCAGAAGGTTAGCGATCAGGATTAGTATTCCCATTATCGAAATATCAAGTAATGATACAAAGCATATTGTGTCTGTATCGGTTGTTATGAGTACTACTTAGCGTAAATTTGACTCCGCTTGTTTTATTTCATCTCTGATAATAGATTGATATTTATTTAAAGAAAGTACAGTACACTAATAGGATGAATATTTTCTTAGAAATAATATATTTCCTTTTACATTATAAAAATTGAATACTTTTGCTTGGTTAGTTATTTTCTTTCATTTCTTGCAAGAAAAAGAAAAGGGGTTTGTTCCGTAACTGACATACAAACCACGCTATTTAATAGGGGTTATTACTTTCGGCGTAGCTGAAATGACGAGCCATTAGAATTTTAACGAGGGTTTACTACCCCACCGCTAGTTAGCGGGGGGTAGGGAGGGTAGCTTGCTACCTCCCCCCCCTGATTGTCAGCGCGCCACTGCGCGCCTTCAACCTTCTGCGCGCCATGCGCGCCATTGTTCTCCTGCGCGCCAGCGCTCGCCAACGCACCAGCGCTTGCCAACGCACCAGCGCTTGCCAACGCACCAGCGCTTGCCAACGCACCAGCGCTCTCCTGCGCGCCAACGATCTCCTGCGACCAGATCGGAATGCTTCCCCTGTTCATCAGCGCTCGCCAACGCGCCATCCCTCGTGCCTACGAGGATGGGCGCCCACACCCATCTCCCCAGCCCGCGCGCAAGAGATGTCTTTCCTGCGCGCGCCCTACGGTATCATCGCCCGCACGGGCTCTTCATCCTGATCCTGCGCGCTCGCGGCAAGGTCGCCATCGCCACATCCCCCCCCCCCCCTTTGCAAGCGCAGAACAGCGCGCTCGCCGGCAGGGGGGAAGGTTCCAGAAAGGTCCAGGGACATTTCTTCTCCATCATCTTTTCAGGCGAACCCCCCTTTGGTAACTCCTCCCAGGGATCGGTTGATCCCTTTCCCTCCAGTGGGAGTATCTGACAGCGCAGCCGTCAGCCAGCAGCCTTGGTTTGTGACACTGGTCAGAGCGGTCGTACAGGCGTTTAAGCCTGTTATCTCTGCCCTGGGCCCCAAATCCTTGGCAGTTTCTACTCCCTTGAAGAGGAAAAGAGGAGTTTCAAACGTGGTAACTTCTCCGAGGGCAAATCTGACTCCTCGCAAGTCTTTGAGGCAGGCCTCCTCATCCCCCCCAGACTTTTTCTCCCTCCCCTTCGGACGAAGACTTCCTGCCTCAGGGGAGTCACGTGAGGTGAGGCGTTCCCCCATCGCACCAATGAGGGAAACCCCACCTCGCGCTGGAAAATCTTCTCGGGTAGGAGTGGAGAAGAGCCTACCCCGTCGTTGTTGGAGTCTTGCTTCCCTCCCAGGAGGGAGTCGAAGGACTCCAAGACAGTACCAAAGTCTTCATCAAGACTTAGACCGGAGCCAGCCAGTCATTCGGAGAACGTCCGCGAGTCTCCCCAAGAAGAGCCTTTTGGGACAGGAGACTTCGCTGCTAGTCCTTCAGGAGGAGAGCTGCAGGAGTCAGAACATGCGTTCTGACAGGTTCTGACCCTTAGGAGGACTCTTAATGGGTTTGCTGACCCAGAGATTCCTCTTCGTGAGGGCAAAGACACGGTCTTGGACAGAGTCTTTGGGACTCAAAACCCTCGAAGGCCAGTGCGGCTTTGCCCTGGTCTCAAGGGGTCAAGAGTGCCAGGGACAAGATCGAAGTCCAGCTCTTCGAGCTTGCCTCCTCCAGCCGATCCAGCGCCGGCAACAACCTCCTCCCCCCTCCTGGTGTACAACAGAGGAGTTACTTCGACATCGTAGAGGAGACTTGTTTGGCTCTTCCCCTTCACCATTCGTTGGAAGAGCTTACCAGGGGAGTCCCTCTTGAAAGACTCTCCAACCGGCAGGTCTCATTCTCGGCGACTGAGATCCTTAGCCAGGAGAAGGTGGCGAAGTGTGCCATGCAGGCCACTTCGTGGCTGGATATCTGGCTAGGGACCTTAGGTATCCGGATACGTTCGGAGGATTTATCCAAAGAATGTACCAGGATGGCTATGGAGACCTTTTTACTCAGGCACTCGCATGATTGAGTTTCTAGCCCACCAAGTCTTGAACTTGTGGGCTAACACCATCTTGAAACGTCGAGATGCGGTGTCTGAGAGGTTCCATTAAAAGGTCCCTAACACCGATATCAGCAGGCTCAAACATTCTTCCGTGATGGGAAAGAACTTGTTGAGCCTAGGGACGTGGAGCAGGCCACTGAGAGGTGGAGGAAGTCCCACCAAGACTCCCTCCTACATAGGGCTCTGACATCTAAGCCCTATAAACCTTCAGCACCCCAGCAGCCACGCCCTACCAGGACCACGAAACCGGCAGCGAAGACGACAGTGTCTAAGCCCTTTCCTGTCAAGGACAAGAATAGCAAGAAGTCCTCCAGGGGAGGGAAGAATCCTAGAGGGAGTGGCCGAGGCCGCAAACGCTAGGATTGGCAGTCCCCCTGCATGTCCACCAGTGGGGAGATGCCTACAAAGTTGTGCGAACAGGTGGCAGCAACTCGGGGTCGATTCCTGGACGATTTCCGTAATCAGTCAGGGATATCACGTCCCATTCACAACATCTCTACCTCCCCTGACAGCGAATCCAGTGTCGCTGAGCTCCCTTGTCATGGGATCAGCAAGGGGGAATCCCTTTGGGCAGAAGTCCAGACCATGTTGAAGAAGGGCGCTCTCCAAGAGGTCCTCGACGGGTCTCCAGGCTTCTTCAGTCGATTCTTTCTTGTTAAGAAGGCGTCTGGAGGCTGGAGACCAGTCATCGACCTGTCAGCTCTGAACAAGTTTGTCAAGCAAACTCCGTTCAGCATGGAGACCGCAGACACGGTTAGACTTACAGTGAGACCGCAAGACTTCATGTGTACACTGGATCTGAAGGACGCGTACTTCCAGATCCCAGTCCATCCGTCTTCAAGGAAGTACTTAAGATTCAGCCTAGACAACAAGGTTTACCAGTTCAAGGTGCTGTGTTTCAATCTCGCCACAGCACCACAGGTTTTCACCAGAGTGTTCACCCTAATATCGTCGTGGGCACACAGGATCGGCATCCGTCTCCTCCGTTATCTGGATGACTGGCTGATCCTAGCAGACTCGGAGTCATCCCTTCTTCAACACCGAGACAAACTTCTAGGACTTTGCCAGGATCTGGGGATCATGGTAAATCTCGAGAAGTCCTCTCTGCTTCCCACTCAAAGACTGGTATACCTAGGCATGATCATAGACACCAATCTCCACAAAGCCTTCCCATCAGACGACAGGATAGCAAGGCTGAGGAGCGTCGCAAGCCCTTTCCTCAGACGAGAAGAACTTCCAGCCCAATCGTGGTTACGTCTCCACGGTCACCTCTCATCCTTGGCTCGTCTA
This sequence comes from Palaemon carinicauda, assembly GCF_036898095.1. NCBI lineage: Eukaryota > Metazoa > Arthropoda > Malacostraca > Decapoda > Palaemonidae > Palaemon > Palaemon carinicauda. The sequence continues at coordinate 41,282,941 of NC_090750.1, read as the reverse complement.
GTTCCCAACGGTCGCCTCAGGATGAGATCCCTCCAGTGGCGACTCAAGTCCCGGTAGAATCAGGGTTACGATTCCCCGGACGTCATGATCCCTATGGGACCTGCGGAACGGACGGACCTCCAGTGGTGGGCGACAGACGAGAACCTAAGAAGAGAAGTGGATCTTCTCGTCCGCCTCCCGGATTTGATGCTGTTTTCGGACGCCTCAAAGGAAGGGTGGGGGCCCCACGTTCTGCAACACAGGACCTCAGGCCTGTGGTCAGAATCAGAAAAGTGCCTCCATATAAATCTTCTAGAGATGAAGGCCGTCTTCCTGGCCTTTCAACAGTTCCAACAATACCTGGCGGGTCACTCTGTGGTGGTGATGAGCGTCAACACCACAGTAGTGGCTTACATCAACAAGCAAGGAGGTACCTTTTCGAAGCAGCTATCCCATCTCGCAGTAGAGATACTGAGATGGACTGAAGTCCACTCGATTTCACAATCGGCACGTTTCATTCCAGGCAAGAGGAATGTGCTCGCCGACAGTCTGAGCAGAGCGTCTCAGTGAGTACCGAGTGGTCTTTGGATCATCTAGCAGCCAACAAAGTCCTGACTTTATGGGGTTCCCTGACTGTGGATCTGTTCGCGACAGCGTTGAACTTCAAGCTTCCGCTGTACTGCTCACCAGTCCCGGATCCCAAGGCACTCTGGCAAGATGCCTTCCAACAATGGTGGGACAACATCGACGTGTACGCCTTTCCCCCATTCAGTCTGATGAGGAGGGTGCTCAACAAGACCAGAATATCGGTCAATCTTTCAATGACCCTCATAGCTCCGCTATGGCATCACGCGGAATGGTTTCCGGACCTTCTGCAACTCCTAACGGAACTTCCGAGAGAACTCCCTCCGCGACACAAGCTACTCAGACAACCACATGCCAACATCTTCCACAAAGCCGTAGCTTCGCTACGACTTCACGCCGTGAGACTATCCAGCATCTCCTCGCTGAGAGAGGATTTTCGCATCAAGTTGTGATTAGGATGTCTGGACATCTGCGAAAGTCATCTGCATCTGTCTACCAGGCAAAGTAGAAAGTCTTCTGTGGTTGGTGTTGTGGAAGGGGTATCTCTCCACTCGATGCCACTACAGGTATTGCTCGACTTATGACCGAGATAGGGACCGTGAGATGAGTCGTAAGTCGAGTTGGCCGTAAGTCGAACTAGAAAAGTGAAGCTTCCGTAGATTTATTTTGATACGTTATGATTCGGCAATCATCTGGATCATATTTTGTCAATATTTTCTTACTGTCTATCATTATTCCATTTTCTTGTTTCATAGGATATCATATGCTCTATAAATGCATTATTGTATTCTATTCATCAATTTTGAAAGCATTTTACAATCAAGTACTGATAATTTTGTTTACCTTTGGTTATGATCAGCTGATCTGAAAGTGCCGCTACCTACCGTATCAAAATATGGCGTACATACGTATGTCATATTTTTTTATCATTTCTTAACTTATTAGAAATATCTTCATGATGAATATTACATCAACGCCAATAGGTTACAGGAAATCAGTTTCCATACAGTTTATCTAATCATTAGGTATAATGCGAAATCTTTGTAGCTCTTTCTGTGTGTGTGTGTGTGTGTGCGCGCGCGCTTGCTCTCGCAATCGCATACGGGTAGTTCATTTTTAAAGCTTCATACAGTATTGTAGTTCAGTATTAAGCCTTTATATTTCATTAGACATTACTGTGTTTAATTGTGATATATTAAAGAACGTTTATATTTTATTTTTCAATTTCTTGATTATATCAATAATCAACAAATACTTTTAATTTACTTTCGGTTGGCATCAGCCGATCTCAAGGTCACGCTGCCGTATTACTATTATGAGCACATACATATAGTGCAAATAACACTGATTTATATAATTTTCTTGACATTCGAAATTTCTTCATAATGCATATTACATCAGCGCCAATATGTTATAGGGTATCACATTTTCCATACAGTTCGTTTATAGACATTATTATTTATAAAAGGAATATGCTCTCTCTCTCTCTCTCTCTCTCTCTCTCTCTCTCTCTCTCTCTCTCTCTCTCTCTCTCTCTCTCTCTCTCTCTCTCTCTCTCTCTCTCTCTCTCTCTGTGCATTTTGTTTTTAATTGAGTTGTATCCTCATATTTTTTTTTTTTGAAAATTATTAAAAAATTCTATATATCATTATTCGATGTTTCGATTATGGGAATAGTAACGCATCGGAAGGAAATCACTTGATTTGCCTCTCGCCTTCCCCCAGAAATATGACGTCACCAGACTTTTTTTCTTAAATTTACGGTAAGTTGTACTAATCTTATAACTAATGATACAGACCACTAAAACACTTGATATCGTTACTGAGTGTTTCGATGATGGGAATGCTGTAATAAGATTACTCGGTAACAATGAAAGGAAATCATTCGGTTTGTCAGCGCGCTTCCGCCAGTTACATGACGTCACAAGTCACGTGACATACAGTAATCTCTGCGAAGAATGACTTGTAAAATATGTAAATTCATTTTCTTTGTTTCTCGCAAGAAATGAAAGAAAATACTAACTTAACAAACAAAAGTATTTTATTTTTATAATGTAAAAGGAAATATATTATTTTCAAGAAAATATTTGCCCTAATAGTATGTTTTCTTTAGATAAACATCGATCCATTATCAGAGATTAAAAAAGTAGCGTACAGTCAAATTTACGCTACGTAGTACTCATGACAACCGATACAGACCCACAAAATACTTTGTATCGTTACTTAATATTTCGATAATGGAATACTAATATTAATCGTTAGCCTATTGGAAGGAAATCACTGTATTGCCCGGAAGCTTTCCGCCGGTGATGTGACGTCACCAGACATATAATATGAACTCGAATGATATTACAGTAAAACTTTTCTTAATGTATTTTTAACTGAAAATAGATACTGAATATTAACAATAAAAGAAAATAATAATTTACCAAGATAAATCACTTTATATGTATACAAGAAAATAGATTATTTTCAAGGAAATATTCGTCCTATTTCCGATAAACTTGTGACGTCATAACCCTGAAAAAATGGTCGTAAAGTGAATAGTCGCATGTCGCATAGGTCGTAAGTCGAGCAATACCTGTATTCCAGCAATAGCGGAGTTCCTCGTGTATTTGCTGGAAGAAATGCGCCTTTCAGTCTCGGCGGTGAAAGCTATCGCTCAGCCTTAAGTCTAGCCTTCAGGCTCAAAGGAATAGACATTTCCTCCTCGCTGGAACTTTCCCTACTCAAACGAAGCTATGAACTTACCTGCCCTCAGTCGGAAGTGAGACCTCTTCCATGGAACGTGGTTCGAGTTCTTAGGTCTCTTAAGAGACCTCCCTATGAACCATTACGCCAGTCTTCAGATCGCCACCTAACTTGGAAGACGGTGTTCCTACTAGCTTTGGCCTCGGCCAAGCGAGTCGGTGAAATTCATGGTCTCTCATATGACATCGCCCATTCAAGGGGATGGGGGGAGGTAACATTCAAATTCATCCCTGAGTTTATTGCTAAGACTCAGAATCCGGGGGTGCCGGACCCTCAGTTCGACTCCTTCCAGATTTCGAGTCTTCGTTCTGTAACAGATGACCCAGACCTCTCCTACCGTGCCCACCCTCTTAACGAGAGAATGCCTTGATGAAGTCATTGGGCTTCAGCACGGCATATCATTCCCGTGCTGAAGGCTTGTGACGGGCAAGAGGGCTCTCGAACTGGGGAATTTCTTTTCCTCAGTTTGACTCTAAATTTCTCTCATTCTTTTTCTATTACCTCTTATTGCTTATTCCTCCTTCATAATTATCAGCTGTCTCCAACCTTGCTGTCAAAACTCTTTTACCCATTTCACTGTCCAGGTTTTTTAGAGGGGACATTGTATCCATGATCGGTTTTTATTTCAAAATCAATTGTGGGAGCTGTGGTGGTCTTGCCAACTGCCCGAAAATGTTTGGACACCTAGGAGTGTCAGTATTCCCATACTGGCACGCGGAACTATCTCTTAGGAAATTTGGCCTTCGGATTCCAGGGGTTGGCGATTTTATAGAGATAGGACTCTCGGCATTCTGTCCGGTTTGCCTGCCACTATGATTAGAGTGGGGATGATTGTATTCATGAAATGCTCTCAGTCCCATCAAGCGGGTTTGGCATACACTTGAGCCACTCTAATCATAGTGGTACCATCCCTTTGTGGTAGGGTAGGGAGTGGACATTTGGTAAGCAGCTTTCACAGGTGTCATTGGTGGAGAAATTAATTCCAGGAAAGGCTAACGGTGTCTTCTTTGGAATTTCAGACAGTCTTAATTTTTTCTCTCCCTTAAACTATATTTTTTTCCATTGTTTTTTTTTTCATTGTTATTATGACCCCTTCCCTCCCCCTGAAAAAATAATTAATGAGTAAACTTAATATTCCCCGTACCCCTGGATCAAATGGCGAACCCCAGACACCGTTGACGACTTATGCTTGTTTAAATAGGGAAAGCTCTGTTGACAACCTCGGCAATAAAAAGGATTCCTCCAACAATACTTCTTTGACCAGTGTTGTTAAAGACAATTTATCGGCACTGGTGGAAAATGATGCTTGTAATAACCGTAATACTTTACTCTCTGGTTCTGGCTCATTACCAGATCCAACAAAAAATCTGAAAATTCTCCACTTAAAAAACATACCAATTGGTTGTAGCTATGACATAATTCATGAAGCCTTCTGTAGATTTGGAGCAATCAAAGAAATTTTAATGGAGCTTAATGGTAGTAAAGGCTTTTGGGAAGCTTGGGTATCATTTTCAAGTTTTGAGATTGCTTTAGAAGCAAATAAAAATTTAGATAGCATAAAAATTGACAATTGTTTGATTTCTGGGGCTTTATGTGATAAAGCACCAAGACACCTAGAGGTATATAAACCAGAAGAATGGATGGAAAAAGAAATAGAGCATAGACTTCCAGAAGTAAGAACCCCCAAGCCCCCAACATGGATAATTGCATCTGGAAAGATAGAAAATTATAACTATTATAAGATTAGTAAATTTATACAAAAAAAAGTTGGATTAATTAAAAGTAAGGATATTAGTAGATACGGTAAGCAATCTGTTTTGATTAATGCAAAATCAGATACTCAAGCTCACATGCTTTGTGGCATGAAGATTGCAGAAATTGATCCTATTAAGGATATTAAACCACATATGAGCTTCAGCTATGGTAAAGGAGTAGTTTTTGATAAAGATCTATATGAATTCTCAGAACCAGAAATTCTGGACATGTGCCCTGCTAATGTTTGGAAAGTAAGTAAGATCCCTCAAACAAGCATGGTAGTTTTAACATTTGAAACCCCTGTTATACCAGATCATATAATTATTGAGAATGAAAGAGTACGTGTTCGAGAATATAAACCTAGGCCTTTACAATGCTTCAATTGTTTCAAGTACGGTCACCCTTCCCGGTACTGCAATAATACGAAGATCTGTATCAACTGTTCTTTGTTAGAACATGGCCAATGCAACAGAGATACAACCTGTGCAAACTGTAAAGATAATCATAAACCAAATGATAAAAGATGTAGAGAATACAAGAATGAAGAAGCTGCAATCTTGAAAGCAAATGCTGAACATATAAGTGTAGGTTATGCAAAGCATTTACTCAATCGGCAACTTAATTTTGCTCGCGCGGTTAAGATGCCAACAAAAGATTATAATCCACTACCCCTTACTACCACAGGGGGACCAGTGGCAGCACCTGGCCCGTCAGGTGCATCTCCCTTAGTGGTAGTAGCCCAGCCATCTGGGTCAAGTGCTCAGGCTATAAAAGCCAGAGCACAAACCTCCAAAGAGGTCAATATGGTGTCCAACACACCAAAAGTATTGTCACCGATAGGAGCATCTCCCCTAGAGGTAGTAGCCCAGCCTTCTGGGTTAAGTGCTCGAACTGTTGAAGTTCTAACACAATCCTCCAAGGAAGCCAATGTGGCTTCCACCACCTTAAATGTATTGTCTCAGGCAGAATCTCTACCTGATTTGATGGAGATTGGAAAACAAGATCTTCCAAAGAGGAAAAGGTCCCCATCATCCTCACCTTCATCTAAGTCAGGTAAGTGCCCTACTGCTCATGATCCTAAGGTTGACTCTTGTAAAGATTCTAGAAAGAAAGAAAAGAAGAGTGGTGGCCTAGTAAAGCCTTCCATCTCCAGGCCTTACATGGCTTCATATGAAAAGTCCCAAAAGACAAATGAGACAAAGAAAAATAATAACAAAAGATAATGTCTATCATCCAGTGGAATTGCAGAGGTCTAAGTACTAGCATTGAGCAAATAAAAACTTTAACCAGGGACTCGGACACGAAGGTAATTTGCCTACAGGAAACCAAGATCGGTGACAAACCATTTAATCCTGGACTCAATTATCATCTTTGTAGATCCCCTCCTTTGCAAGCTGCAAGAGCTCAAGGTGGTACAGGTTTTATTATTCACAAATCTGTAAAATTTGAAACAATCCCACTCAATACACCACTACAGGCATGTGCAGTTAGAACTCATATCGGGAAAAAAATTACTTTATGCTCGCTATATATTGAACCATCCTTAGAACTTTTCCTCTTAGATCATGCTGGTAATCCAAGAAGGCTTAGACTTTCTGACCTCCAAGACTTGATCAATCAGCTTCCTGCCCCTTTTATTTTAATGGGTGATTTTATGCAAAGCATACTTTATGGGGTGGAAATGTGTGCGATAGATGGGGTAATCTTGTTGAAGAATTAATCGACAACAATGATGTAATACTAATGAATGATGGTTCTCCAACTAGGTATGATGTATTCCACAACTCTACATCAGCCATTGATTTGTCAATCTGTTCCTCATCCATTCGATTGGACTACCTTTGGTCAGTAAATGAACACCTACATGGCAGTGACCATTGGCCAATAATGTTAAATTATGTCCATAATCTTCCTTCTCAGTGTCCACCAAAATGGAAGATAGATGAGGCAGACTGGGCAGCTTATGAAAACTGTTCACACACTGATAAAGAATATGATGAATTTACATCTCCAGTGCATGCCTATCAACATCTTGAAAATATTATTGATGATAATGCTAGCAAGTTTATACCTAAAACATGCGGTTTACCACATCGCTCTGTAGTTCCTTGGTGGAGTAAAGAATGTGCCAACGCAAGAAAAGTGACCCGAACTTGCTTCAGAAGATACTTGAGGACAAACTATTTAGCAGATAGAATAGCATATCTCAGAGCCTGTGCCAAACAAAAAAGAATTTTTAAAAAAGCAAAGAGAGCATCTTGGAAGAAATATATATCTAATATTAATACCAAAACTCCTTCAAAGGAAATATGGGACAAGATTAGAAAACTTCAAGGTAAATTCGTCCCTAAGCCTCTACCAATATTAAGGGAAAATAATAGATATATATCTGACCCCAAAGATGTAGCAGAGGTTCTTGCTAAGCACTTTGCTCATGTATCAAGTGCTGACAACTATTCCCCAGCATTTCAACAAATTAGAGCATCAACATCTGTTGTTCCTCCTGCTTCTTCAAATACTGAAGCTTTTAACCTGCCTTTTAGTATGGAGGAGATGCAAAATGCTATCTCCAGCTCTTCTTTAACTGCCCCAGGTGAGGATGGCATCCGGTATGAAATGATATCACATCTTCCAGTGGATACCAAGGAATTTTTATTAGAAACCTTTAATGGTCTATGGGCTTCCCATACATCTCCTGATTCCTGGCATACTTCAATTGTAATTCCAGGCCACAAGTCTGGTAAAGACCCAGAACTGCCATCTAGTTATAGGCCCATATCCTTGACCAGTTGCATATGCAAACTATTTGAGAGAATGATCAACAACAGACTTGTGTGGTATCTAGAATCAAAAAATCTTTTATCTAACAGACAGTTTGGTTTTAGGAAGAACCGAAGTACTCTAGACCCTTTGCTGATGTTATCAAGGGAAATTTCAAATGCTTTTTCTAACCAAAACCAGGTGGTGGGTGTCTTTTTTGACCTTGAAAAGGCATATGACACCACCTGGAGGGGTGGTATTTTAAAGCAATTGGCCTCGTGGGGTATAGGAGGACATATGTTCTCTTTTATTGAAGAATTTTTATCAAACCGCTCCATTAAAGTGAGAGTAGGGTCAGAACTATCTTCATCCTACATGCAAGAAGAAGGTGTCCCCCAAGGCAGCGTATTGAGTGTGACCTTGTTTGCTGTTGCTATTAATAGTCTCATTAGTCACATACCTCCTGGCATACAAGGATCACTATTTGTCGATGACTTTGCAATTTATTGTAGTGGATCATCTGCACTACAAGCATGCCAAAATCTTCAAATTGCAATAAATGCTGCTTCCGCATGGGCAAATTCTCGCGGATTCATGTTTTCTCCTCAGAAGACCAAAGCCATTCGCTTTACTCGTACTCGTAAAAGGGAAGAGATCCCCACCCTTTTCTTAAATGATTGTATTTTGCCATATGAGGATAGTGTCAAGTTTCTTGGAGTCATTTTCGACAAGAAAATGACATTTGGTCCCCATATAAATGACCTATCTATCAGGGTTAAGAAGTCACTGAACATTCTGAAAGTGATATCGCATTTTGATTGGGGTGCTGATAGAACAACTTTGCTTAGAATTTATACATCTTTGTGTCTGAGCAAGTTAGACTATGCATGCCAAATATATGGGTCAGCTACAAAGACTTTACTTGGAAAACTTGATATTGTTCACAATGCTGGGCTTCGCATCTGCACAGGTGCTTACAGAACATCTCCCATTGACAGTCTCTATGTTGATTCTGGCATACCTCCCCTTTCCATTCGCAGAGAGGAGTTGAGTTTGAGGTTTTTAGCTAGGTCCCTTGCTGTGAGAAACAATCCTAACTGTAAATATGTTAGGGCGCCTTTAGATCGGGCTCCTAACAGATCTAGAGTGCCTAAGCCTTTGGAAGTACAGCTGAAAAATGATGCTAGAGAAGTAGGCTTGTTAACAGCACAGATAGCAGAGGTAGGATATCCCAAGTCTCCTCCTTGGTGTAATCCACCTGTTAAAGTATGTTTTACGGCAGGAGGGAAAAATACCTTACCTAGTAGGGTAATGAAAAGTGAGTTTTTAAATCATGCTGCTCAACATCATGGGAAACATGTTTTTACAGATGGCTCCAAATCGGCTGCAGGAGTTGGAAGTGCAGCTGTGGTGGGGGATATTGTTATTAGAAGGAAACTCCCATCCTCTTGTTCAATTTTTACTGCTGAGTTGTACGCAATAATTCTCGCAGTCCAACATATTTTTAAAAATGGCAACCAAAATAGTTTTTATACAATTTTTACGGATTCCAATAGTGTTTTACTCTCATTAAAACAAATTATGCCAGGCCATCATCTAGTACAAGAGGTGCAGGACTGGTTAGTACTTCTGCAATCTAGGAAGAGTATCAGTGTTCACTTCTGTTGGGTCCCTGCCCATGTTGGGGTGGATGGGAATGAACAAGTTGATAAGGCAGCAAAGGAAGCTTCAGGGCTAAGTAATCCATCCCCCTTGAGTATTCCTTACAAACATCTTAAAAGTGAGATTCATCTTTACTGTAAAAATAAGTGGCAAGCTCGATGGTCTGAACTGACCACCAATACAAAATTGAAACAAATCCACCCATTGGTGGATAAATGGTCATGTTGTAATTCTACAAGTAGAAGGGATACAATTATTTTAACTAGGCTGCGTATTGGCCATACACATGCAACGCACAATTATTTAATGAAGAGTGGGGAAGGGAGACAGGCCCCTCTTTGTAATACCTGTCAAGTGACAATGGATGTTAAACATATTTTAGTCGATTGTCCTGTTTTTAATCTCCAGAGGAGGACACATTTACTCCAGGACAAACCGTTAAGAGATATACTGGGGGAAAACTGTAATACCCTGAACTTGAGAAAATTTATACAAAGTATTGGGTTATATTACGAGCTATAATTGATTTTATTAATTTATTTATTTATTTTACCCTTTTAATCGCTATTTATTTCACATCTAGATTTTATTGTATGAAAGTGTTACGATTTGTATTAAAGGTTAAAATGATACTAAATGGTGTGAGTGTACAGATATAATTGAATGATTTTTGTTATATAGCGCTGAATGGCCTTTGATGCCCCAGTGCTTGGCTTAATGCCTAAATCCCATATTCAATTCAATTCCTACCGTGCCCAGTAAGGAGTCTGAGGTTATAACCCAAAAGAACACTATCTCGTCATGGATTCGTAGGGTGATTCATCTGTCCCTGAATCCAGACCCCCCTCCGTCATGTCGCCCTAGAGCACATAATGTCAGGGGCGTAGCTACGTCCCTGGCCTTCAAGAAAAATTTCTCTGTGACACAAGTTCTTCAAGCAGGGGTGTGGAAACGTCAGACAACCTTCACAGCCTACTACCTGCAAGACGTGACCCACAGGAGGCTCGATACTTTTTCTATCGGCCCTGTTGTGGCTGCACAACAGCTGGTTTAAAACCTCAGGCTCCTTAATGGACAAGTAGCAGAAGGTTGAGGGCATTGATACCCGGTCTTAGTCTGCATGAATAAAAAGGTTTTTCAGGCCCTTATTCTTTTCTTCATCTTCCCCTCTCTTGGGGAAAGCAGCATCCTTGGTTCTCTGCACAGCTGACCTCAAACCACTGTAGGTAAACCATGTTTCCTTGTGTTCCTAGTATTAAGCTAATACTGTCACGTCCCCATACCCTGACGAGGTGGTATTGGGAGAGTCCTAGCCTAAGTTTCCATCTAAAGGACTACAGGTTAACTTTCTAAGACGAGTCACACTTTATACCTTCACACACAGCTTACGTAGGCCGCAGCCATAGCGTAGCAAGGTTCTAGCGAGGTGCAGGGACTCCTTATTGTTGAGTGCTGACACACTCAAATAATGGGTCCCCGGGCAAAGCCAAAAGCCAGTACTGGCCGGGACTTTCCACCCTTCCTAATGGGTGAGTCACCCCTATTAAATAGCGTGGTATGTATGTCAGTTACGGAACAAATGACAAATTCGTAGATAATTTGTATTTTTCCTAACTATACAAACCTTAGCTATTTAATCAAACTTGCCCGCCAGCCCTATGCCCCTTGAAGTCCTACCTCTAAGCAAAGTGAGCTCAAGCACAGGTGTGTGTGTGTGGGGGGGGGGGGGTGGTAGCAAGCTACCCTCCCTACCCCCCGCTAACTAGCGGTGGGGTAGTAAACCCTTGTTAAAATTCTAATGGATCGTCATTTCAGCTACGCTGAAAGTAATAACCCCTATTAAATAGCTAAGGTTTGTATAGTTAGGAAAGATACAAATTATCTACGAATTTGTCATTTTACATAATTTGCAAATCATTCTTTGTTGAGTTCACATGCCCTGTTAAGTCTTATGTATGGCGGAATGTGCGCTCGCATAAAAACGATACTAAAATGTAAGTATTACATGCATTATTATTGGATACAGTTAAGGGAAGCAACAGGGAGAGAGAAGGACGAAACAATATGACAAAGAGAGGAGACGGGGGTGGGGGGGCTTAGCCAAGTTCCTTTTCCTTGCACATTTCCACCACCATATATATGCTAATTCAAAGAAATTAGCGAAATCGGGTCCTGCATTCTCTGAAGGGTACCCCATGCGAACCATTATGCTAGGCAATGGATCGCCACCTCGCTCTAAAGACAGTGATCCTACCCAATTTGGCTTTGGCCAAAAGAGTTAGTGAACTTCATGGTCTCTTGTATGATATCGCCCATTCAAGGGGATGGGGATAGGTAATCCTCAGCTTTGTCCCTGAGTTTATTGCAGACTCAAAATGCACGGATGCAGATCCTAGATTCAATTCCTTCCAGCTTAAGAGTCTATTTTCTGTAACTGATGACCCAGATCAACTGTTACTATGCCCAATAAGGAGTTTGAGGTATTACATCAAAAGGACATCTGCAGCTTGCTCCCAAATGTTGGGATTTCGTCAGCACGGGTGAGATCAAGAGGAGGATCATGAAGAACACCATCTCTGCTTGGATTTGCAAGTTCATCCTGCTCCTCCTCCATGTCAACCCAGAGCTCATAATGTCTATAGTCAATTCTTTTTAGTGAGGCAGATTTACACCGACTCGCAGGGATGCCCTTTTAGCTCAGAAAAATTTCCTGATCGCTGATTGGTTGGAGAAGATAATCCTAACCAATCAGATAGCAGGAAACTTTTCTGAGATAAAAGGGAACCATTGCAAGTCAGTGCAAATGCGCCTCTTGAAAAAAAATTGAGTATATGAGTATAAGGCATTGGGAGGATCATGAATACCACCACCTCTGCTTGGATTTGCAAGGTCATCCTGCTCCTCCTCCAACATGTCAACCAAGAGCTTATAATGTTAAGGGCATTGCAATGTCCCTGGCGTTCAAATGAAACTACTCTGTGGCACAGGTACTTCAAGCAGTCGTGTGGAAGCGTCGGACGACTTTCACCGCCCACTACCTGCAAGACGTAACCCATAGGAACATGGTAACATTTTCCATTGGTCCTATGGTGGCTGCACAGCAACTGGTTTAACACCTCAAGCTCCTTGATGGACAATTAGCAGAGGGTTGAGGGCAAAGGTTACCCTGGATTTGTCTAGATGAATGATTAAGAATGACTGGCTCTTTCTTTTCTTTGAATTTCCCTCTCTTGGGGAATCAGCACCCAGGGTCCTCTGCAAAGCTGATTTCAGCTACCGGCACGTAGACCATTGTTCCCTTGTGTAACCTGGTATTGTTTCAATACTTGTGTTCCCATACTCTAACAAGGGGGTTATTGGGTATAACTTGGTAACCTCTGAAGATTCGTATGACTTGGAAGATCTCTTACCTAGACAGTCACATTGTTAGTATCACGAGCACAAAGCTTGTGTATGCCACTGAGGTGTAGGGTTTCCACCAAGTAAATTCACAAGGGGAAAACCCCGGGTCAGAGCCAAAAAGCCAGTTGGCAAGGACTTCACCCTCCTGAAGGGTAAGTCATCCCCTATAAATAGCGTTTGTTTGTATTCAGTGATGGAACAAATGACAAATTTGGAAGTAATTTGTATTTTCCATAATGATACAAACCTGTACCTATTTATACAGAATGGCCCACCAGCACCAGTCCCCCTTGAAATCCTTCTAAGCAAAGTGGGTTCATAGACCTGGTGTGTGAGTGAGTCGGGTAGCTACTACCACCCCCCCCCCACTAACTAGCAGGTGGGTGGATTTTTAACCCTCGCTAAAAATCTAATGGCTCGTCTTTTAGCCTCTCCTAAAGTAGTATCCCTTATAAATAGCTACAGGTTTGTATTGTTAGGAAAAATACAAATTATTCCCAAATTTGTCATTTTTCCTAACTACAAACCTGAGTCCTTTAAGTTAATCTTCCCACCTCACAATTCTTAGGTGAAGGTCAAAGTGGTTACTCAGTGTGTTGATAGGGCCAGGGCTTTACCCCTACCCACCAACAACTACCGACATCTCGTTAGAAATCCTAACAGCAGACTTTCAGCTATACTAAAAGTGTACTCCTATTAAAGGACTCTGGTTTGTATAGTTGGGAAAAATATTAATTACTTTGAAAATTCATGATTTTTACAACCAAGATGGTAAATGTTGTTCTCCTTTTTTCAGTTGTATTCCCTCAGGATCTATTAGAAAAAGGTTTTGAGGCTGACAATTTTGCCATGTTAGGCTTGGGAGATATTGTGATCCCAGGAATCTTCATTGCACTATTACTACGCTTTGATCACAGGTAATATTTTTTCAATTATTGGTACAGTATTATTATAAAGATAACTAAAGTCAGTGATTTATTACAGTGATAGGCAGAAGGAAATCTGTTTAATGATTTATCATAAATTTTGCAGTTTACATTTCATATAAACTACTTAATGATAGTTTTATGCTTTACAGAAGTGAAAACTTAATGTTATTTTGGTTTTCTTTAAATATGTAATGTAATGAAAAGACTTATGAAACAAACATTACACTATTTCTAGTTAGTTTTTTCATTCGAAAGTAATTACTGTACTGTGCTTAAAGATATGATTTTTCTCCACAGCTTGAATAGGGGGTCCAATACCTATTTCAAAGCAACATTTGCAGCCTATTTGGCTGGATTAATGATGACCATTTTTGTCATGCATGTTTTCAAACATGCACAACCTGCGCTATTGTACCTGGTCCCTGCTTGCCTTTCTGCACCTTGCCTCTTGGCTCTTATCAAAGGAGATTTCAAAGCTCTAATACAGTGAGTAACTTATTTGATGTTTTCGTTTGTAGAGATTCTTAGATTTATTGCAATGAAATAAATTCCATTCAAAATACCCTTGTGTGTACAAGTAGTCAACGACTAGGACCTATGCGACTTATGACTGTTCGACTTTACAACCACTTTTCACTGTGATGACGTCGCAAGTCTGCCAGAAATAGTACACTAATAGGACAGTATTTCCTTGAAATAATCTATTTTATTGTATAAAAATGAATTAATTCATCCTGGTAAGTTAGTATTATCTTTTCATTGATAATATACAGTATCCATTAGAAATAAAAATATATTAAGAAAAGTTTTAATATGACAGTATGTCATATTTCTGGCGAAACCACAAAAAATGAGCTGACAAATAAGCTATTGATTAATATTAGTATTCCCATAATCGAAATATTGTTACAAAGTATTTGATGGGTATACAGTGAACCCTCATTTATCGCGGTAGATAGGTTCCAGTCGCGGCCGCGATAGGTGAAAATCCGCGAAGTAGTGACACCATATTTACCTATTTATTCAACATGTATATTCAGACTTTTAAAACCTTCCCTTGTACGTAGTACTGTTAACAAACTACCCTTTAATGTACAGAACACTTAATGCATGTACTACAGTACCCTAAACTAAAACAGGCACAAATATTAAAGGTGATTTTATATCATGCATTTCCTAAACATGCTAAAAAGCACGATAAAAAATGGCAACCAATGTTTTGTTTACATTTATCTCTGATCATAATGTAGAAACAAACTGGAGGTAGAGCTTTGCTTATTACCCAGACATATTTCCCATACTTTTCCCTTAGAACTACATCACATCTTCCTACTTTAGATATATAGATATATATATATATATATATATATATATATATATATATATATATATATATATATATATATATATATATATATATATATATATATATATATATATATATTTATGTGTGTGTGTATGTGTGTATATATATATATATATTTATATGTATACACATATACATACCTACATATATACATAAATACATGCATATATATATATATATATATATATATATATATATATATATATATATATATATATATATATATATATATATTACTGTATATATATGGGTTATGGAAAAAATCCGCGAAGTGGTGAATCCGCGATGGTCGAACCGCGAAGTAGCGAGGGTTCACTGTATATCAGTTATGAGTACTACATAGCGTAAATTTGACTACAACTAGATCAGAATGTCATATGTTACACTAGGTTAATTTTCTTTGTTTCACCTCTGATAGTAGATAGATATATATGTAAGGAAAAGTAAGCTAATAGGTCAAATATTTTCTTGAAGTAAACAGGAAAAATAAAATATTTTAAGAAAAGTAACATTAAAATATATATTTTCTATATAAACTATAAAAAATTTAACAAAAAAAGTGGAAGAGAAATAAGACAGTGTGCCCGAGTGTACCCTCAAGCAAGAGGAGGGCAAGAACAGTATTCCTGAGAATACCATGCAAAATGTAGGGTTACATATTAGAATATAGGGTAGGGACCGTGTGATAGGGCTGGATGGTAAACTAAGCCCATCAGTGACAAACTTTACCAAGGAGATGACAGATAACTTAAGGGAGAGAAATAATGTGGTACAATTAATGTACTGTAATATACCATCTAGCCAACCTCAGAGATGTTATCCACTCTAGATGCGATGTAAACCACTGTTACTTACAAGTGAGTGTAATAACGTAATTGGATAAATGAAGAAACAGAAGGGTGTCTGCAAACAGCAACCCTTCCATTGTTACCATTAATAGTAAAGAACTGCCAAAGCAAGTACCAAAAAACTAAGAAACAACAATTTGTAGGCAATCAGTGTATGGCGGAAGGAAAGGAATGCTAGGAAAGATAGTAAAGAATGTATGGAGTGCATGAACCTAACGGACAAGGGAGTACATGCATGAACACCACCAGCCTAGCTGGTGAACCACCCAAAAAGTGAACAATTATGCAAATAAAGAATGTCAGCACCACTAAGGTATGCCATATATTCATAAAATGAAGCTTGTAAGAAACAACCTGAACACAGAAACTTAAGGTAATAATGTTCTTGAAAGCAAAGCAGACATTTTAACAGAAAAGGCTCAGCAGTTCGGATATGCAATGGGAAAGGAATGGAGGTTGAACGTTGGTTGTGACATAGGTACGTTGGCGATGCCAGGTACGTTGGCAATGCCGCGTATGATGTCACTCTTAGCAGCTGATGTTCAGCCTCCAAGCTGATGTGGTAAATTGAAATGAGCCTGGGCTAGCAGGTGTCCCCTATAATATACTATGTCTGTGCTTTGCACATTGATACACTGGCTAGACCAGGGGAATAATATTTCTTTGGTAATCAAGTCATATTGGATTCCATTCTAGCCTTTACCAGTAAAGTCCTTGATGAACACAGCACTCTAACCTCAAGAAAGTAATTTTGACAAAGGAAAAACTTATTTTTGGGGAAGGTGCTGTGTGTTCTCCAAACCCCTCTCGACACACTAGCCTCGTACAGGAGAGTGGAACAATTTTGGTAACTTTGTATACCTTTGATCCAGAATGGTGGGCGAGTGTTAGTTGTGATATAGGATGGTTCCTTTCTGGGATGCCTTGCATAACATCATTCATAGCAGATGAAATTCAGCTTTCCAGGTGCTGTGGTAAGTTCACATGGGCCTGAACTTACACACCTTTGCTCGTTGATACAAACGCCTAAGAAAGGAAACCGTATTTCCTTGATAATCTGGTTATATAGAATTCCTTGTTCTACCCCTTTAACAGAAATCCTTGGAGACCACACAGAACCTCCCTAAAAGCAAGTTTTTCCTTCTTCAAAATTAGTTGTTAACAATGCTCTCTGCTTGGTGAATCATTAAGCTCTCTAAAGTTGTGTGTTTTCAGCTGATCTATGTACATCTCTCATAAGTTTAATTTTGAGCTTCCAAGTTAACCTCTCACCAGTATCTTTAAGTACATTTTCCCCAAGGAATAGTGCCAACTCAATCGAGCAAGTATCTACAAAATGTTCTGTTTTGAGCAAATTTGTTTAATTGCTAAAATTCCATTTTGTTAGGCCTTTAATAACCATGCTCATAAATTTTATTTTCATATTTTAATATATAAAAATCTGTTTACTTTGTTCTTATCTCATTAATATTAATTAAATAGTAGTTGATTGAATGTGGTTTTGCTCTGCAGATATGAAGATCACCCTAGTGGAGATGATAAAAATGAAGACGAAAAGGAGGAGGATAAGAAATCTGGAAAAAGAGATGCTAAGAAAGACAAATGAGGATTTCGGAAATTAGGTGAAGAGCTTCAAGTGTGATTTTGTTGAGTAATATTTGTACTGATATGCAAAGCTCAAGTTGTAACTTTGCATTTACAAAAAGACCCTGTTTTTATATTTTACATTGATAAATCTAGTACTGTAGTACTTTAGACCAACCCAAATTTACATCACAAATCATATGGTCTTCGTTGTATGTGCTACACTGAAGCATGTGTGCTCTCAGCACACATTAACAGGAAAGTATTACATTGACAGCACAAAATGAATTATTTGATTAATTTGTTTTTATTTGTCAAAAGGTGTCATTTTTTTTAGGATGATTATTAAATTTTTCTTTCTTGCTCTAGTATGAATTTGTTTCAGCGTCTGTAATATAATTCAGGATTGGCACCAGGAAGTGTCACATTATTTTGTAAGCTTTGATTTTGTCAAGGAGAGAGACTATTAGATCATTTAATAATTTAATTTGCCTTTGTTGTATTAGGATCATGATTGTTACCTAGAGTAAACAGAGTGATTAAATTAGATATATTTTTGTATTGAGTTTGTATGTAACCCCTGGAGATCAAGTGTAGCATCCCAATTTATACATCTCTTGCAAAGAGAGGTTTCGTTCTCAAATGTAGTATCATTCATTATTTGGTCTCAGTACAACATTGTTAGTAATGAAGATTGTACCCTCCAAGAAAAAGTGCTATTTTTTTATGTGGTTATCCAAATGAAAAGTAAATGATTATTCATCAAACCTTAGTTGTTAATTTAGAGAATCTTACCAACATTATACTGTCATGTAAGCCTTGATGGTAAAAGTAATCTGTATTAACTTGGGGTTATTTTAGCCTGCTTTTATTATTTCAGGTAAATTTACCTGGTAGGTCATGGAGAAAATAAATTATTTTTCACTAAAATTTAAGTAATATACATTCACATGCAGTACAGTATATAAATATAAAGCAACATGTTCTTAATCTAGTGTGAATCCTGCATGAATTTGGTATAACCCAACAAGATTCAAAATATTGGTGTCTGTAACAAACCCAGGATATTGTTGAGCTGTTAAGTGTAAAGCTACATTGATTAGGACAACCAAATTTAATGATGTAAAGTATTAAAAAGTCCATTGTATAGTATATTGAACACTGTAATTGACAGATGGTGGGAATGGAATATCTACCGATGCTTAATATAGGTTAAATCGAGCAAATGTCGTAAAAAATGGATCAATGTAAGTACCAAGTTGTCTTGATGACACCTATATTTCTTCATTTGAATATTTTATTTCAACATGGACCATGACTAGAATATATTTGCAAATCTGATTTGAATGGCTGTCTCAATCTAGATGAAAAAATTAAGTGTTGGCATATGTATTTCCAGTGGGATCAAGCATTCATTTTTATTCATTTATCTTTTTTGAAGTTATGATACTGTAACATTGAAAATCATATCTGTGTTTTAAAAGAGTAATTGAGTAAAGATCTCAAATTCATAATTATTAATCTTATCGGGCACAATTCTAGGGTTTACTATGGCCAACATTAAAGTTTTATACTTGAGCAATATTAAAATTGGAGCAAGATGTTAAAGAAGTTTAAAAGCTAAGAAGAATAAGATGAAGGGAAATACAAATAGATAAAAGTAAAAGGGTGAAAGAAATACAACGGGATATTAAGGAACACTGCTGCAATTGCAAAGAACCTTAGGTATTATCTAATCTTTTGTTTTTCGGGGCACTAAGTGTTACCCTGTTGGTGGGACACATTTTATCCATCCTGTTACTTGGGGAGCAGTTTAAATTGAACATGGTTACATTCCATCTTTGGGCTTTTGGTCTTATATAAAGTCATAAACCATGGCCTCCAGGTTCTTTTACTGCAATTGTAAACATTTGGGCAGTTTAATGGAGGGTTTATACACAGAGCTCGGTTGGTTTTAATTGGTGTATACTTTGGCATAGTATATATACATGGTCAAGCAACCAACCTCCTTTATGGTGTAAGTTTAGCATTAGCTTTTTATTGTCCCCCATATGGGGTTGGGATGTTTTGCTATTTATGTATATATAATTTACATGATACTTAAAGATATACTGTATACAAATACTGTATGTGTTTGTGTATATAATGTGCTGCATCAAGGTGTACAGGTTTATTAGAAAGGATATACAGTCTCATTTTAAATGTTAGCATATTTTGAAAACTAGAAGGAAGTTTATTAGAGAGATACATTATGTAAAGGAAAAATAAGCGACACACTATAAGAATAGCAAGAAATAGAATTCTCTTTTATGATTTCTTAATCAGCAAGAAAAATTTCTTTTCATGTGATAAAGGATGATTTTTGTATGTTAGTATATTTTCAGTATATGAAGAAATTTATAATTAAAATTTTCCAGCCAGTAAGGTAGATCATAATTTTTAATTGGAACCATTAATTTGACAAAATCATGCAGTGGGAGAGAGAGTGTTTCTTCGAGACCTTTATAGTAATTGAAATCTCATTTTTTGGCTATTACCAGTCAAATGATCTTGGAAGCTTGTAAAGTAAGTCAACGTCAGAAGTACCACTTGTTATATGACTATTGTTGTAATTTAATTTGTCACTTGTTCTCTATCTGTAAACACCTAGAAATGAGTCATAAGTTAGTTCTAACTTTATTTTACAAGTTGGTTGCATATGTGTTTAGTTATTTTTTTGTTTTCCCCTTTAGAATAAGGTGGAGGTTTGAGCGTGTTTAATTTTAAAATGAATGTTTCGGAGGAAGATGTGTTTCATTGTTTCATCATGATTCTGAGCTTTCATTGTAACATGAAATACAAACACCATATGTAAGATTTATGATTTTTATCCTTCTCTACTCCTCCGGATGCTCCAAAGAAAGTACCTAGATTTACATCATAATTCAACCCTAGGGAATTGCCTAGAACTAATTAAGCTATGCTTTTGTACTTTTCCACTCTGCTTTATTTTTTCTATTGTAGGGGTTATGTAAACTGATCTTTTGCTGCATTAATGTGTATCAAGAATATTGTTATTGTATTTCTAGAATGTCTCCTAACTTCTTGCTGAATTTCTGATAGAAAGGTAAGTAATTGGAAACTTATGAGTACACTTCTTTGCTGTTAAACATTGAAGCTGTTCTACCATAAATTTTTTGCTGATGACCAGTTGCTCACTTATGATTAGGAATAATGATAAATGCTGAAGAGTAAGGTTGTTTGCTCCTACACAAATACAACCCATCATCCTTTAATAAGAATATGATTTCAGCAAAGTTGGAACACCCCTTTAGCCCCTATGCTAGATGTGTCAAAACATACCCAGTGATACAGACTATGATGTCCCTGATACGCCCTTTGCAAATATAAACCTTATTAAGTGAAAATTACTAGTATCCTACAAAAGAGTACAGCACATGGTTGTATATCACACACTTCGCACAGGAAATTTCACGAAAATATCTTCTCCCCTCCCTGTTATTAGCCCCTCCTTTCTTCAAGCAAACGAGTAAGTCTGGGATTCAATTTTTTTTTTTTTTTTTTTGTGCATTACTCAACCCCCCCCCCCCCTCCCTCCCCAACGAACATCCAGCTTAGAGATGTAGGGATCCTCACATCTCGCACCACCACCAACTGAAACTTTTTCGATTCTAGTCCATATTCATGGTTATATAAGGTTATTTTAGTGTATTTCTATGTTGGCATACAGTCACACCTCCTTTATTGCAACAGTTATGTAACAGACACAGGCGTGATAAGGAAATTATCATGAATAAGTATTCCACTAGGGTGGGTAACTCCTAACCTAAAATGTCACGGCCACGAGAGTGCCTAAGTGGATGATTAACACAGTAAATACTGCTTAATATTGTTATTTGGGTTTATCCCATTATAATTACAGTCATACCTATCTACGAAAGAATCTGCTTAAGAAATTTTCACGCTGCGAAAGGAGATGCAAGATTTTTATCACAAGCAATGTGAAAAATGTTTCATGACTAAGAAAAGATTTGCTAGCCAGGCTGAGAATAAAATAGCCACCCATTAAAAATATTAGTTGTTGAAGGGAAAGGTTTGCCTTACATAATAGAAAATGTATCTCTATAGTAGGGGTAACTATAATAGTACAGTACATACGGTACTCTTATTTTGTATATGTACAGTATTGTATTACATGTATTGTATTTTTCATATATTATTGCATTATGTTCTGATAACTAATTTAATTTACAGGTATTAACAGTTAGTTTAGGTATATTGAATGGTTCATAACGTATTTGCCGAACAGAATTTCATTGTGGTTAAACTGTAGCTTTATTATAGAATTTAATGTGGTGTTTTTAGAGGATTTGGAATGAATCAGGTGATTTACATGTAAAATGAGACTACAAAAAAAATTTTCACGAAACGAGAGCCACTCCAGAAATAATTAATTTGTGTTATGAGGCATTACTGTATATGTACAGTGTTACTAGACACTGTAAGGCTATAGTACAGTAGGAAACTACCTTTACTGTATAGTAATGCCTCAAGATAGGAAATTAATTTGTTCTGAAGGGCCTTTGTTTTGTGAAAACTTTGCATTGTGAGTCGCATCTTACGTGCAAATCACCTACAGGTAATTTGTTCCAAACCCTACAAAAAATCCATATTAAATTTTATAATAAAGCTACAGTATAACCTCAATGGAATACTGTACAGCCAAATACATTTGAATCATCCAATATACATAACCTAACTGTTAATACCTGTAAATTAAGTAATTTAGTTATTAGAACATAATGCAATACTAAATGGAAAATAATAACCTCTGTACACATACAGTACAATACCATACGTATATGAAATTTACAGTCTCATATGTATTTTACAATTCTTATAGTTACCCTTACTAGAGAGCGGTACATTTTCTATTATATATAAACAACCCATTTGCTTCAAGTGGGCTTGTAAGGACATCGCTCCCTCCGTCGTTCAGCATTCTCATCGAATTCTCCATTTCATTTGAATTCTCCTTTCGCCACACTGGCTAATTGTATATATTTGTTCTGCTCCCTCAGAGCTACAATTTCATGTATTTCTCATTTTGTTACATTATTTCATTGACTTGTATTTCGAGTATTTGTACGTGTGAAGAAACACACTTTTTGTGGCGGTTGGTTCAAGCACGATTGGCGCCAGCGCGCATGCTACATTTCCGTCCGCACCTTGTATTATATTCTCGCACCTGTTTGAATAAACCGTCGGTTGTTGGTGATAGCTCGTCTCACTGTCCTTATAACTGGTGACCCCGGAGTTGAAGTAGCTTCAGGGGTTTGGCTTTGCCATTAACGGACTCACTATGGCCGTGCTACCTTCTTTTACTCCGTTACCTTAGGCATGAGCTTCGGCCTTTGGTGTTCCCACACCTCTGTGCGTTTGTAAGGCAGTAGGATGAGCTTATCCGACATCTCAGCTTCTCACCTCTTCGCCGACTCGTCGACTGACCACAATGGCGGATTCAACCAGCCCATCACGTCCAATGGCCTCGCCTCCACACCCAAAGTTAAACTGCCGCCGTTTTCTCAACACAACACCGCTTCCTGGTTCCTGAGAGCAGACGTACTCTTCCGAGTTGCTAGGGTCAGCGACTCCTGCGCCAAGGCTGACATCGTTCTCACCTCCATCCCAGAGGAGGTATTCGACAAGATTTCCCCATGGCTTGACGCCCAGGCTGGCCAAGTTTCCTAAGACGACCTGAGAACGAAACTAATCGGTATCTACTCACTCTCTTTCAGCAAGGGCACAGAAGGTCCTGGATCTCGCCGGAAAACCCATGGGTGACACCTCAACTGTCGAGGCGTGGGACGAGTTGACTGGCCCGCTAATGCTTCCCGAGACCGACAGCAACGGCCGACGGCGCGAGATTAGCCTATCTCGCGAGATTTTCCTTCGACGCCTGCCGCAGGACGTGAGGGCCCAATTGACGGACGCCGACACGCTTCCAATGAACAAACTCCTGTCGAAGGCTCAGAAGCTCCACGAGGCTTCCAAAGCATCCCGCCTCGGGGCATCATCAGTATCGCCTTCGTTCTCCTCCTTCAGCTGCTCTTCCATAGACTCTTCAGCAACGCCTCCTAACGACGACGACGAGATCAACGCTCTGGCAAGGAGGAAACCACCGCAACCGACACGTCCGAGCCTAGGCCTAATCCAGCGTGGTGTTTCTACCATCAGCAGTTTGGCAGCAACGCCAAGAAATTTAGGGCATCATGCAATTTCCCTAGAAGATGATGCCAGAAGAAACCACCTACCACCATCACAGCTGCAGGAAACCGGCGCTATGCAGTCAACGTTGGCGCCGTCACAAGCCGACCTAGACCGTGGTCCCAGCAAAGACGCCCCCTCGCTCGTCGCCACCAACGGGTCTCCCATACGGTGTTATGGGACTAGGGTCCTCAAGATATCTATCATGGGCCGTGTGTATTCCTGGCCCTTCGCCATCGCTGACGTCAGTCGCCCCCTCCTCGGTGCAGATTTCCTCGCTCACCACGGACTACTCGTCGACGTTGCAGGGAAACGCCTCATTGACACAGGAACCTGCTGGTTCTGCGCCCTAAGAGCCGGTCCTGCCATAATGTCCGTATCCGCTGTAATGACGCAGCCCTATGCCGACCTTCTGCAGGAATTTCCTGACGTTTTCAAGCCCGAGCTTCGCCAATCGCCGGGATCCCCCTCCAAGCACGGGATCTACCACCACATCACGACGACGGGACCTCCTACACACGCCAAATTCCGTAGCCTCCCGCCCCAGAAGCTGAGGGACGCCAAACGCGCCTTTGAGGGCATGGGTATCTAATAAAGCATCGAGTCCCTGGGCATCTCCCCTCCACATGGTAAAGAAGCCTGACGGGACCTGGAGACCTTGCGGCGACTACAGGCGCCTCAACCTCATCACAACACCCGACCACTACCCTCTGCCCAACATGCAGGACCTGACGAATGCGTTGCATGGCGCGAAACACTTCACCAAGATGGACCTTCTCAAGTCTTACTTCCAGGTCCCCGTATTTTCAGAGGACATTCCGAAGACTGCCATTGTGACACCGTTCGGATTCTACACCTTTGCATACTCAACCTTCGGTCTACGCAATGCGGGGGCGACCTTCCAACACCTAATGGATAGCATCCTGGGCGACCTACCATTCTGCGTCTGCTACGTCGACGACATCCTGATATTCTCAAGGACCAAGAAGGAACACCGGAGGCACGTCCGCGCCGTCCTCAAACGCCTGCAGGAGAATGGCCTGGTTGTACGTTTCGATAAATGCACGTTCGGCGCTGAAGGAGTGGACTTTCTCGGTCATCGCGTGTCCTCGAGTGGGGTAAAACCCATGACAACCGAGGTGGACGCCATCAGGAAGTTCCCGACACCTACGACCACCCGCCAACTTCAGGAGTTCCTGGGGATGGTCAATTACTACAGGCACTTCATCCCCAACATCGCACAGACCCTGACCCCCCTCGACGACGTCATGAAGGGAAAGGCGAAGAAACTTGAGTGGGGTTCCCCACAACAACACGCATTCACCAGGACAAAGGACGTCCTCGCAAACGCCACCACCCTGGCTTACTAAGACGACAACGCCCCTCTGCGACTGACGACCGACGCCAGCAACGTCGCCTGTGGAGATGTACTGGAACAGCTCGTCGATGGTTCTCCACGACCGTTGGCATTCTTCAGCATAAAGCTGAAACCCGCCGAAACAAGATACAGCACCTTCGACAGGGAGCTCCTTGCCGTCCGCCACTTCGGGCACATCCTGGAGGGCACACCCTTCACCATCGCGACGGACCATCAACCCCTCGTACACGCCTTCACAAAATCGACAGACGCATGGTCCTCCCAACAACAATGCCATCTCGCAGCAATCACCGAATTCGGGTGCACCATAAGCTATGTTCCTGGAAAGAAAAACCCAGTCGCAGACGCCCTTTCAAGGATTGAAATCGACGCAATCCACCTGGGAATTGACTACACCGACCTCGCATCCGAGCAGCGCAACGACCAAGAGGCACAGGATCACCTGACGGGGCCATCTGCGCTCTAGATAACTGCAATTCCCCTCGGGCCGGCAGGAGTAACCATCCTCTGCGACACCAGCACCGGCCGCCCACGTCCCTGGATTCCCACTTCCTGCAGAAGGAAGATATTCAACATCATCCATGGACTTTCACACCCCTCGGGATGCACCACTGCTCGCCTCCTGTCTGAGAAGTTAATCTGGCCAGGGATCAAAAAGGATGCCCGGGAATGGGCGAAGACATGCATCAATTGCCAGACAAGCAAGATCAGCCGTCACACCAAATCGGGGATAGGTGAATTTCCCCAACCAAAAAGGCTTTTCAGTCACATCCACATCGACGTCGTGGGACCTTTGCCGCCTTCGGGATCTGCTCGCTACCTGCTGACAATCATCGATCGCTCCACGAAGTGGTTGGAAGCATCACCGATGACCGTAGCTACAACCCAAGCATGCGCCGAAGCCCTTTTGTTGAGCTGGGTGAGCAGATTTGGCGTTCCTGACGACATCACGACGGACAGAGGCTCCGCTTTCCTGTCAGAGATATGGCTCGCTCTGGCAAACCTGATGGGAACGACACTTCACAGCACCACGGCATACAACCTCGCAGCAAACGGCATGGTCGAACGAATTCATCGCGCCCTCAAGGCGTCCCTGAAGGCGAGCTGCACCGACGCGGACTGGAAATCACGACTTCCTTGGGTACTTCTCGGCCTTCGCACCGCCCCTCGTGCAGATGGCGAGCCATCGCCCGCTGAAAAGGTTTAGGGAGAGGCGCTCGCGGTTCCTGGCGAATTCTTTCCCACATCAACCGATGACACGCAGCTGGATCATCTTAAGGATCGCCAGGAAGTTCAGGCCATGTCTTAAAACTTACCAGGATAGAACTAAGCATTTCAAGCCGAGGAACCTGGACGACTGCGGATATGTTTTCGTCCGCGTCGACGCTCATCGACAGCCGCTGACCAGACCCTATCGCGGCCCCTACCGAGTCATCAGTAAAACGACGAAAGCCTTCCTTCTCGACGTGCACGGCCAAGAGGACTGGGTCTCAATAGACCACATGAAACCGTCGTTTCTCGAAGGAAGCGACACTGCCTCCACGGGACCTGGCAGATCCAGAGTGCCACCTCAAAACAAGGCGCCCAATGAGAAGAAGAGCAACAAACGACGACGAGAGGTAGCGATCCATAAGCCGACCGCCGACGCGCCCCTTCGTTCAAAAACAAGAGGAACCCTCCGACGCCCGAAACGATACGAAGACTAGCCTCATCAGCCTTCTACGCCACCTGATGTCTTGGGGGGAAGAGTACTTGTAAGGACATCGCTCCCTCCGTTTTTCAGCATTCTCATCGAATTCTCATCGAATTCTCCATTTCATTTGAATTCTCCTTTCGCCACACTGGCTAATTGTATATATTTGTTCTGCTCCCTCAGAGCTACAATTTCATGTATTTCTCATTTTGTTACATTATTTCATTGACTTGTATTTCGAGTATTTGTACGTGTGAAGAAACACACTTTTTGTGGCGGTTGGTTCAAGCACGATTGGCGCCAGCGCGCATGCTACATTTCCGTCCGCACCTTGTATTATATTCTCGCACCTGTTTGAATAAACTGTCAGTTGTTGATGATAGCTCGTCTCACTGTCCTTATAGGCTTATATTTTTAATGGGTGAATATTTTATTCTTGGCCTGGCTGGCGAATCTCTTTTTGTATAGTGAAATATTTTTTGTAAAATGAGGCAAAAAAATCTAAGCATCTCGCTTCACATAAGAATTTCATGTGCAGATACACTCGTATCAAGAGGCATCACTATAACTTTTACCAAGTATTATACGAAGTCATCATGCACTTACTGTACAGTAGAGTATAACACAAAATTGTTCCTCCTATCTAGTAACATAAAACTGATATTGTAGTGTACTGTACTAGTGTATATTGCAAGAGTTCGCTGTTTTCATTCAGATGACTCGACTAACATTTGACAACTCCCAATACTCTAAGTCTACTAGTATGTTGTGCCATTTATACAGTAGAAGCATGAATAAATACAATACTGTAAGTTAAAAAAATACTTGTTACTGTTCTATAAAATACTGTACATTTGAAAATTTAATTTTACAATAAATACATAAGTGTACGTGTACGGTAAGTGTTTAGAGCACTAACCACCGTTACAAAGTTCTGCACAACAATGTTGTTAATATGAAGTCTCTCGTAAAGTACATTATTGGTTACTGTTGGTACATCTAACATTGTACACATCTAAGGTACAGCCTACCCTGTATTTGGTGGTACATACAGTACAGAATACCAGTATATCTGTCAGAAAAATATAATGATTAGGATGTGTACAGGTGCAGAAAATAAACAGAAAATACAAAGTGCAGTACAGACAGTAGGTACAGGTACCTGTATGGAGTTTCCATAACCGCCACACTATCGTACTTTTGTAAGAAGAAAAAAATACCCTGTACGAACAATTTGTACAGTACATTGTACGCAGTGTAATGTGGTACTTACAGTAATGTTCTATAGCAAATGGACTGTGGGCATTCCCTCAGTATGGTAGCAGAACCTTGAGATTAGCTGATCCCAACCAAAGGTAAACAATATCGTCAGTAATTGTTGATTGTTAAAATGCCTCCAAAATTGAAAAATAGAAGATTACAAAGATGTTTTAATTTTAAGCATATGATATCCCATGAACCAATAAAATTAAATAATGATATAGTGTATAAGTGTACAGAACAGCAACAGCACTTTTTGAGTCAAATCTTTCAAGAGGGCAAGACTCGTTGTCCAGACTTGAGGCAAACTGGAGCACACTGTCGAGGGAACAGGAGATAGGTCTAGGAGGAGGTGCAGGACGGAGTCTAGCACATGCCTTTGGCAGCTTGTTAAAGATGTCGTCGGACAGGTCGATCTGGAAGGCATAGAGTAGTGGTCTTGTCAAGGCCGATTTGCAGGTAGCAATCGTGTTGGCTGCCAAGCCCTGTCCATGAAGGTGAATAAAGAAGGACAGACGAAAATCTACAGAGATTTCCGTAGGATTTTTAGCCTTGACGAAGGACACCCATTTCTTCCAGGAAGACTCGTGTTGCCTTCTGGTAGATTTAGTTTTGTATTCCTCTAGGAAGTCAAAACTTTTCTTCGAGATCCCAAACCTCTTCTTAACGGCTAGGGAGAGAATATCATGAGATGTAGGTCTCGGGTTTTCCTTGATGAAGCGAAGACAGTCGACTTCTGAATTTGCTGGGATAGAACTGGGTCCGGCAGGGGAATTATCTTGGGTTGTAACTCCAGGATTAGAGGGAACCAGTTGCTCCGGGGCCACTTGGGTGCCACTAGGGCTGCTGTTCCTTGGAAGGTTCTCAGCTTGGTGAGGACTTTCAGCAGAAGGTTGGGTGGAGGGAACAGGTAAATCTTGGACAATCTGTTCCAATCCAGGAACATGGCGTCCATTGCTTCCGCTCTGGGGGCCACGTAACGAGGAAGTTGTTTGTTGTCGCTCGTCGCAAAGAGGTCGATCTGCAGTTCCGGGACTTGGCGAGAGATGAAGGAGAATGAGTCTGCGTCTATGGACCATTCTGACTCTATCGGGGTTGTCCTTGATAGAGCATCCGCCGTCACGTTGCGGAATCCTTGAAGGTGAACTGCTGAGAGGTGCCATCTCTTCTTGTCCGCAAGGCGGAAGATGGGCTGTAACACTTGGTTGAGTTGGGGGGATCTTGAGCCCTGACGGTTGAGACATCTGACCATAACGGCGCTGTCCAGAGTTAGACGGATGTGGGACGAGGGTTGTGGAGACAGCCTCTTCAGAGAAAGAAGGACCGCCATGGCCTCCAAGAAGTTGATGTGGAACGTCTTGAATAGGGGAGACCATGTTCCTTGAACTTGTCGTTGAGGGGAGTGACCCCCCCCCCCCTATCCTTCTAGCGATGCATTCGTGTGGATAACGACCGACGGAGGTGGTGGTTGAAGGGAAACTGATCTCTTCAGATTCTTTGCCTCCGACCATGGCTTTAGGAGCAGTCATATATACCCTTAGGAAGCTACTGAAGGAACCTTCCATCAGGACGACATGGCTATCTCACCCAAAAATAGATTTTTCGCTTCGCTCAATATCCGTTAAGTGTACAGAACAGCAACAGCATTTTATACAACTCGCCAATATCTTCCGAAGTTCTGTGCACCAGAATTGAGGCATGGTGCAACTCTATATGCATCGTCTCTCGCCCAGTTCTGTGGAGATTCCGACAGTGTAATGCAGTACAGGTATTCCATGAATATGAACAGTATCTGGAAAAATATAAAGTATTAGTGCATGTAATTGTTTATAGGTACAGAAAATATGAACGTACTGAGCAGTACATAGTGTAGGTGGACTTCTTCCCTACGCCACATTCTGTACCGTACTTTTTTAAGTAAAAACTGTAAACCAATAGTGATAATGTATTAAATCAATAGTGTACAATTCAAGATTGCAACAGTATTCTAAGTGTACAGAACTACATATTTTATACAAAGACTGTTCTCACCATTATCATACAAAGTTCTGCACAGGAATATTGAAGCATGGCGCAACTCATGCGTCGTCTCATGCCCAGTTTCTATATGAAATCCGTCATTTAGTACCATAACCGGAGACTGTGATACATCCTATGTACATATTTACAGTAGCTGTGGAAAAAATAAACAGTAATCATTAATTATGTACAGGAGCATTTTTTAAAATAATAAATATGAAAGTACGGTACAGTATGGAGTTGTTCCATACACCTCCTACCGTATCATACTTTTGTAAACAAATACGTACAGTATTACGTTATGTATTTATTATAGTAACACTACAGTACAGTTACTCTTAACAATACAGTACATGTACATACCAAAAAATATTCCGTCAAAAGTCAGTGGGTGAGGTGGATGGAGGGTACAGTATGCCATGCACTTAACAATGAATGCAACGAACGATTGAAGGGACGTAACTGCACATCACGACACATCTACGTGGATGAGTCATCATTGCTGTAAGGACAGAAATTTAAAATGGATCAGTACACAGTAATAATGAATACAATTCAAATTAATACAGTAACAGTAAGTTATCAAATAAAGAAATATATAAAAGTTAATTTTTACTGTAATTTAAAGTTTATTCACTGTATTATTGTATCTTAATTCATTTTGTAAGTTAAATACTTGAATGAAATGTAAATGAAAACTTATACATGAAAAATATTCTTACCATTCTGCAAGGGGTGGAGGATCATCTACACCATTATTATCACTCAGCTCTATCGTGGATTCCCGAGGAGGGGTGTCAGGGGCAGGAGATTCTGTCGTTGGAGGAGGAGGTGGTGATGGTTGATGCTCAGGCTGTTTTGGACGACGGGGAAAAACATGGTGATGGGAATCTGCTTCGCCAACCTTTTCTTCTCGTCCAAGAGGCTCTTGTAGCCAGCAAATCCCTCATCCATTGCATGCATGAATTTCAGAGACCGCACCAAGGAATGATCCATGCTGTACGCCCTCTGTTTCAAGTCCTCCAGTATCCTTGACATCTCCACCAACATCTCGAGGTAGATGCTGACCAGACTAACTCTGCAAGGTCCTCCTCAGTCATTTGATCATGGGCATCTAGCAACTCCAAAATTTCATCCTCAGCAACTTTCTTGAAGGCTTCGACTTCCACTGCCTTTGCCAAAGTTACGATCTTCCTGTCCGTGGTTGAAGGCTTCGTCAGGACTGAAGCTGTCAAAATCCTTAACGTACCCTGGCCACATAAGATTCCAGAGGACATTAATGGTCTCTGGTTTTATGTCCTGGAAGGATTCCTCAATGACAGACAGACAGTCTGCTATCGTGAACTTCTTCAAGTAGTCCATCATGTTGAGGTCAGGATTGTTGTGTTGTGGCATTTTGGAATTGTACCATCGCACGCTGGTTGTAGTGGGCCTTGAAGTTTCTTATGACCCCCTGGTCCATAGGCTGGATGAGGGCAGTAATGTTCGGAGGAAAGAACACCACTTCTACATTAGGGTCCGTCACACAAATATTGGATGGATGTCCGGGAGCATTGTCGAGAGTGAGGAGAACCTTAAACTCCAGGCCCTTTTTTTTTAGCTAGTCCTTGACCTCCGGCAAGAAACGGTACTGAAATCAGCTTTGAAAGAGCTCCTTCATTGTCTTTGCCTTCGTATTGAGCATCCAATACACAGGCAGCAAATTCAAGTTGATCAGTTGAAGTGCACGGGGCCTTGCCAATTTATAAATAAAGCCAGGCTTTATAAGATGGCTTGCGGCATTAACGCACAAAGTCAACGTAAACCTGAGAAGACGGAAACGGCCACATTAGAATTACAATAAACTGCTCTAGTCATAGAGTATAAACAAGAGAAATTAGTTAATTTTTCATTCTACAGTAATACCTTGAGATACGAGCGACCCAACATATGAGAAAATTGAGATACGAGGAGAGTTCTGAGCAAATTTATATTCTGAGATACGAGGTACAGTAGTTCACTATGCGGCCGCCAGGTGGCCGCGTGTGCAAGAGGCTGCTCATGAGGACAGCATCACTCCATCTTTCCGTTGGATCTCCGTCGCGTAAAGTTATCTCCGAGCATCGGCCGTATTGTTTCCTTTTTTTACGTGTTTTTTGTGTGAATCAGTGAATAATTCATTAAATAAACAATGGGTCCAAAGCGAGTGCAAACAAGGGTAGTGAGAAGAAAAAGCGTATGATGACAATGGAGATGAAGCATGAAATAATCACAAAACATGAGAGTGGCGTAAGAATGACTGAGGTGGTGCGCCATTACGAGAGGAGTACTGTACATCGACTATATGTACCATCCTCAAGCAGAAGGATGCTATAAAGAGCACCAAGCCTTCCAAAGGAGTAACCATCCTTTCCAAGCCGCAGAGTGATATTCACGACGAGATGGAGAGGCTTCTTTTGATCTGGATAAAGGAGAAACAGTTGGTGGGAGATAGCGTGACCGAGACGATCATATGCGAGAAGGCCAGTAGAATCTAGGATGACTTGAAAGGGAAGCAAGCAGCTGAGAAAGGGGAGAATTCGACACCAGCGGAAACATTCAAAGCCAGTCGTGGCTGGCTGGATAATTTCAAGAAACGGACTGGGATACACTCGGTTGTGAGGCATGAGATAGCAATGTTCTCCTAACGGAAGTTCCTCAAAGGCAGCTTTCTACTTGGGATATTTCTGCGAGTGATATACCAGAGAATTTTACCTAAGAAGTATCACAGGTTTCTATTCCCTGGAGCGAATATCCCGAGAGATATCGTGTATGAAACAGGGACGTGTTTAAAAATAGCCATGGCTATCGTTCCCTGAATAGAGTTAACCTTGTTTCGAAGGATAGGGGATAGGATTGGATACGTGGGCGAGAGAGCCGATACAACTCAAATCCCAGTGTGCTTTTGTAAACATGTTCGCCGGTTCGTCATTCCAGTAACAGGCATCGCATGAGGCGAAGCCTCACACTGAGAATTGGAAGGGGATGAAAAGTAACGGGTGGGTCTATCAGGACGACAGGACTATCTCACCTAAATGTAGATTTTTTCCTACGTCAAAATCCATTTTTTGTCCTCAAGCTATGTCGTCCTGGTGGAAGTGTACTAGAGAATTAATATTCTCCGTTGTGGCCAGATGGAGTTTTTAACCCATTTGAGTTCCTAGAATTCTCACTAACTATATAAGGAAAAGGTCCCATGATAATAGTGTGTCAGGAATAGGTGTGTCTACACTTCCACATAGCAGGTGGGACAATAGTCCCAATTTATGAAGACAAGCGAGTTTTTAGTAAATCCCATAGGAGCAAAGGAATTTAACTGCACAGTCCAACTCACTATGAATAAAATATATGTCCCCAGTAATCTATCAGACCGACGTCTGTAAAATAAAGGGTTAAAAAATGGAGGTACACTGCTTTTATTGTGAACAGTAGGTCCATATAAAGGAAATGCAAAAATGTAACAATAATTGGTGCAACAATATGTACATTGAATATGTAGAAAACAGAAGTGTTCAACCCCAGAATTATGTAACAGAGTAACACAACAATAACATTCAAAAACTAAGAGGAGAATATCACCTTTGACTTTTTACTATATATATATATTTAGCACACACATTGCAAATAAGAATATTATTCACCTTACACAATCCAGGCTGAAAAGTCCCAATTATACAGTCTGTGAGAGTCCATGCACAACACTTAAGAAGCTGGTTTAATCACACTACCAGCAGCCACCACAAAGTGTTTAATCTCTTCCAATTGACGCAAGTAATGTTTGAAAAAAACACTCTTGAAGATTTCCATCCCGAGTAAGGCTGTGAGCTTTCAAAGGACATGTATTGGAAAAATTTTAAGGACGAGGCAACTTTACCTGGTTCATGACCTGATAGCATACTATCAGAGTCAGCCCTTCAGATGAAATAGGTGAGTTTGGACCTTAGCTGTTTCAAAGAGAGATTAGACTGGACTTCTCTAGTATTACCACACTACTTGGAATGCGACAAAAGGAAGGAAGCTTGCCTCAATGTTGAAGGAGCTATCTCTGAGAGGAGGACAGGATCAGACAATCGACTTGGTACCTTCGAGGACGTATCCCAGTGATGTGACCTCAAGATGAGACAAGTGTAAACACTCAATTAAACACCTGTGGAGTGGTCAACAGTCCGAAGCACAGTACTTTGAACTGGAAGACTTTTCCCCCAAGGATGAAGCAGAGGAACCTCCTGTTAGATTAATAAACTGGTATCTAGAAATATGCACCTCTCAGGCCAAAAAGAGAGCAGAAGTTGTTCCTTCAGATTGCAGCTTGTACACTGCTCACCGTCTTCATCTTGAACAGGGTCTGTAATGCAAACTCGTTCAGTATGGAGAGGTAGATGACCTGTCTCTAGCTCTAGTTGACTTTGCCACGAGGAACAGGTGACCATAAAAGCCTTAAGATTCATCTCTTAATAGCTGCAGTGCACCTTTTTCCAGCATCTTCCTCACTTATGATTGAAGGGTGATGTATTTTTCAGCTCAGGTGGCATGGCAACCACATCGTCGCAGTCCAAAGGAGAGGAGGGGAGGGCTAGAGCCAAGGAATGGGAGGCGGTATCTATCACGAAAGGCACTTACTGTCCAATCCCCATTACTGCCACCTTGCCCAGTGGCTTGACAGCCATACACCAATAGTGGCAGTAGCAGGAGGGGAATGCCTTCCCTAGACTCCTCTGGTTTTTTGCCCACCCCTTCCCTTTTTGGGCTTTCCATTATGAGGTTGAAAGGGCTGAATGAAATCAACAGATCTTTGGGAGGAAGAAGCTCCTGGAGTAGTTACCCCATTCATAAGGATGTTCTAATGGCTTTTTGTCCGGTCCTAATACTGCACCAGAATGGTATTCCAATGACATCAAACTGCCTTCAAAGTGACCTTGGTTCCTGCACTAGACTTGGGTAATAGAGCGAAGGCCTATACCTCTTTAGCACTCACTCGGTTGTATTGGGACAACCTGCAGACCGATCCGTCCTTATGCTGTTTCTCCTCCGCCAATGAGGAATCTTTTTAATGGGGTCATGGAGACCTTGAGCTTGTCCTATCTGGTAGCTAGTGTTACAGTAAGCTATTACACAAGTAGATTATGTAAAATCTGATTAAAAGTTTTATTCCCTTAATAATAGATTTAGCAAAGAAAATAGCAAATCACTAACAGCGATAGAAAATAATAGCCAGCAAACCTTAACATTAAAACTATATTTAATATTAAATATAAGTACTTACAATAATTTACAATATTAAATACTAACAGTTCACAAAGTTAATCATAGTTTTTTTTTTAAAAATGTATGCTGATGAAGGCTATAGCTCTAAAAGTCTCCATGAAGTGAGAGACAAATGACGATGAAACTCAGATCGGAATTTTGAAGGATTTTTAAGGTGGTAATTTTAGGTATAAAAGATGATGATAAACAGGAAAAAGATATTTGATCATCCAAGAATTCCTTATCTGTTCATAAATAATTGAAATATTGTGAATGAAGTACAAAATTTTGGGTAATTGGCAGGTGTAAGTGAAATGTATCCAACAAAAGAGCAATATTCACAGAGAAAACGAATCCTCTCTCCTCTCTAACTCATCGCTTGTCCTTTAAATTGAGATCCATTTTCATTGGAAAATTCTTGATGGACTCTAGAATATCCAGAGCTACACTGCATCACGCAATACGCACCTCTAGCAGGTGCTGGCAGGTGCTGACATAAAATAAATTACAAATATAACATCTTTGAGTAACATATTATTACAAGGTTTTTATCTTTTCTAACAATTAATATGTAAAAATAACCTTCCTCACAGGTCTTAATAACATAATGTACACAAAATTTAATCTACATATAACAGGTAGGATTAGTCCTTCCTTGTAAACAAAGACTTTGTTCATAGTGACTGTTTACTTGTGAGTCTCTGTCGACCTCTAGAATCTCTACTTTCTGGTAAACATGGGCTCCCAGGAGGTGAAGGATGTAAGGGTTATTTTACCCGAGGATGAGAGTGAGCGGTTGAAGAGGATCACATACCAAATGGTGAGAGCATGCAAACAGATGAATGAGCAAATTGATGAGCGTGAGCCTATTATCCAGTGCGTGCAAACAAGAATCGCTTGAATACATGCATACAGTATGTGCTAACTGATGAGCCCGCGCAAACAGGTGTTCACGCAGGAACAGATAAGTTCCCTCGAACAGGTGAGCACTCTATAACAGAAGTGTGCGCGTTAAAATGAGAGTGAGTGTAAATGTTAAACCGAGCATAACAGGTGAGTACTTTCTAAGACAAAAGCCCAAGAACAAGCAAGTGCACTTGCGGCCTAACAGTTTAGCATACAAAAACAAGAGAGATCCAAAACTGGCGTTTGGGCCAACAGAAGAGTGAGCACGAATAGTAGAGCATGAGTTAACATTAGAGAGTGTACATAACAACATATGAGTGCAAGCTAACACTAGGCATACATAAACATTTACGAGTTCAGGATCTCGTGAGTTTGCATGACACATGCAAACAAACAGGTAAGCGCTCATGTGCATATGAGTGCGCACACTAACAAGTGACTGAGACTGAGACCAATAGAAGTGTGCGCACAAACAGTTGAGCACTCATGAAAAGATGGATGCACACATGAATAGATGAATAAGCACTAGCAGGTGAGTAGCTGAAGTCATGCCCTAATGATTGCACGCTAACTGGTGTGTGTGTGAACAGTAAAGCATACAAGAACAGATGAGCACATCTGAACAGATGAACATCCCCACACAAACAAGTGAGTGTCCAGGATCAGATGTGTTCCAGATTAGGTGAGCGAGTGCACAAATAAGAGAGCATGTGCCAATAAGTGAGCATGTGAGCAGATGGGAGATTGTGCATAAACAGGAAAGTGTTCATTAATAGGAGAATGCTCATGACCAGGTAAGTGGGCACTAACAGGTGAAGACACGCAATTTATCTCGCAAACATCAGAAGATCTTTCTTATCCTCAGTGATGGGAAGTCTTAGAAGATTAATTTTTGGAAGAGGTGAGGGTACATCATCTAACAGCTGGTGAGGTTGACCCACAAGGGGAACTGAAGGTACCCTTACCATGTCTTTGTGTAGGGGGCTGTGAAGGTTAAAAGTGCCTTTTGAACCATGTGTAATACCAAGATACTCCACCGCAGACGATGAGGAGAGGGATGTTTGAGGAGTTTCATTACCTTATTTGAAGACTTCATTGAAGATTCCTTAGTTGGTAATAATGGTGCTGAGGAAGGTGAAGCTGCAACTTCAGGAGTCCAAAGCGAGACAGATAGGGTCCTATCAGTGGCTTCCTCAACAGGGTGGCAGAGGAAGATGAAGCAGCGGAAGAGAATCTATTCCTAATGTTGTTAGGGCTTGCAGTAGCTTCTCTGTATATACAATGCCCTTAAGACCTAAGGAAGGCCACATTATCCTTAGGGCACTGTCCTTAATAGCGTCACTCTCTTCATCACTTTAAGATGAAGGACTTGGATTATCTGCCTCTCTGAGGGAACCAGATAAGAATGCTTCACTAGGAGCTTTCCCTAACATGGGTCTAAGTCATCATCCTTCATCGTAATCCCGCCAGAGGAGGGAGACTGAGAAGGTTCAGAAGCACAAGTATCAGAGAGAGATAACAGAGGTCTAGTGGATTTCTTTTAACTTTGAGGAACACCCCAAAGGAGAAGAATCTCGCTTTAAACTTCTTTTTCCTTCTTTTGCCATACTCCAGCCACTGTACAAACAGCTACTTCCTACACTCCTTACAGGGGAATGACTGTATGCAATCATGACATCTGCATGAAAGACACAAAAATTAATAACTACAGAGCTCCTGCTCATGAAAGTGCAGCACTTGCGATCTAATATGCCTGAGCAGGACAGCATGCCCGCTCGTGGTTTCTCCATTACAACAGTCGCACAGCAATCTGGAAAGATAAAGAAAAAGAATAAATACAGCTAAGTTTGGTCACAGCAAGATTACGTCCGTACTCGGTGGCTGAAGTCAAAGTGGATACTCAGTGAGCTGGCAGGGGGAGGGCCTTTCTGCCATCCATCAGTAACTACTGACACCTTGTTATAAATTTCAACGAGCAAGTTTCCAGCTTTGCTGAAATCATACTCCTATTAAGGGACAAGGGTTTATATTCGTGGTCTGCATGCAAATATGTTATTTTCATTAGTAAAATAAATTTTTGAATATACTTACCCGGTGATCATATAGCTGTCAGCTCTGCTGCCCGACAGAAAAACCTAAGGACGAAATACGCCAGCGATCGCTATACAGGTGGGGGTGTACATCAACAGCGCCATCTGTCGAGCAGGTACTCAAGTACTCCATGTCAACACAGAACCAATTTTCTCCTCTGCCCACTGGGTCTCTATTGGGGAGGAAGGGTGGGTCCTTTAATTTATGATCACCGGGTAAGTATATTCAAAAATTTATTTTACTAATGAAAATAACATTTTTCAATATTAAACTTACCCGGTGATCATATAGCTGATTCACACCCAGGGGGGTGGGTAGAGACCAGCATATATGTTAACATTAAGAGCTAAGTATTTCGTATTTCATTTTAGCAGTTATTCAAAATAACAAACATAAAATTAATAAGTACCTGGTAAGGAAGTCGACTTGAACAATTACTCTGCCTTTTTAAGTACGTCTTCCTTACTGAGCCTCGCGATCCTCATAGGATGCTGAGCGACTCCTAGGAGCTGAAGTATGAAGGGTTGCAACCCATACTAAAGGACCTCATCAAAACCTCTAATCTAGGCGCTTCTCAAGAAAGAATTTGACCACCCGCCAAATCAACCAGGATGCGAAAGGCTTCTTAGCCTTCCGGACAACCCAAAAAAACAATAAAAAACATTTCAAGAGAAAGATTAAAAAGGTTATGGGATTAGGGGAATGTAGTGGTTGAGCCCTCACCCACTACTGCACTCGCTGCTACGAATGGTCCCAGGGTGTAGCAGTTCTCGTAAAGAGACTGGACATCTTTAAGGTAAAATGATGCGAACACTGACTTGCTTCTCCAATAGGTTGCATCCATTACACTCTGCAGAGATCTGTTTTGTTTGAAGGCCACTGAAGTTGCGACAGCTCTAACTTCATGTGTCCTTACCTTCAGCAAAGCATGGTCCTCCTCATTCAGATGGGAATGAGCTTCTCGAATCAAAAGTCTGATATAATAAGAAACTGCATTCTTCGACATAGGTAAAGAAGGTTTCTTAATGGCGCACCATAAAGCTTCTGACTGTCCACGTAATTGCTTAGTACGTCTCAAATAGTACTTAAGAGCTCTTACAGGGCATAGTACTCTTTCTTGTTCATTTCCAACCAAATTAGCAAGGCTTGGAATATCGAACGATTTGGGCCAAGGACGAGAAGGAAGTTCGTTTTTAGCTAAAAAACCAAGCTGTAAGGAACATGTAGCCGTTTCAGATGTAAATCCAATGTTCCTGCTGAAGGCGTGTATCTCACTGACTCTTTTAGCTGTTGCTAAGCAGACGAGGAAAAGAGTCTTCAAAGTGAGATCTTTAAAAGAGGCTGATTGAAGTGGTTCGAACCTTGCTGACATAAGGAACCTTAGTACCACGTCTAAGTTCCAACCTGGTGTGGCCAACCGACGCTCCTTCGAGGTCTCAAAAGACTTAAGGAGGTCCTGTAGATCTTTGTTGTTGGAAAGATCTAAGCCTCTGTGACGGAAGACTGCTGCCAACATGCTTCTGTAACCTTTGATCGTGGGAGCTGAAAGGGATCTTTCCTTCCTTAGGTATAAAAGGAAGTCAGCTATCTGAGTTACAGAGGTACTGGTTGAGGATACTGATTTCGACTTGCACCAGCTTCGGAAGACTTCCCACTTCGACTGGTAGACTTTGAGAGTGGATGTCCTCCTTGCTCTAGCAATCGCTCTGGCTGCCTCCTTCGAAAAGCCTCTAGCTCTCGAGAGTCTTTCGATAGTCTGAAGGCAGTCAGGCGAAGAGCGTGGAGGCTTGGGTGTACCTTCTTTACATGCGGCTGACGCAGAAGGTCCACTCTTAGAGGAAGTGTTCTGGGAACGTCTACTAGCCATTGCAGTACCTCGGTGAACCATTCTCTCGCGGGCCAGAGGGGAGCAACCAACGTCAACCTTGTCCCTTCGTGAGAGGCGAACTTCTGCAGTACTCTGTTGACAATCTTGAACGGGGGGAACGCATAAAGGTCTAGATGGGACCAATCCAGAAGAAAAGCATCTATGTGAACTGCTGCTGGGTCCGGAATCGGTGAGCAATAAATTGGGAGCCTCTTGGTCATCGAGGTTGCGAACAGATCTATGGTAGGCTGACCCCATAAGGCCCATAGTCTGTTGCAAACATTCTTGTGAAGGGTCCACTCTGTTGGGATGATTTGACCCTTCCGGCTGAGGCGGTCTGCCATGACATTCATGTCGCCTTGAATGAACCTCGTTACTAGGGATATGTTTCGATCTCTTGACCAGGTGAGGAGGTCCCTTGCGATCTCGTACAACGTCATCGAATGAGTCCCTCCTTGCTTGGAGATGTACGCCAAGG
The DNA here is from genome assembly GCF_036898095.1 of Palaemon carinicauda. Classification (NCBI taxonomy): domain Eukaryota; kingdom Metazoa; phylum Arthropoda; class Malacostraca; order Decapoda; family Palaemonidae; genus Palaemon; species Palaemon carinicauda. The sequence continues at coordinate 41,242,100 of NC_090750.1, read as the reverse complement.
CTGTGGTGTTGTCGGAGTTCACCTCCACCACCTTGCCTAGAAGGAGGGACTTGAAGCTTCTCAAGGCCAGATGAACTGCCAGTAGCTCCTTGCAGTTGATGTGCAACGTTCTTTGATCCGCATTCCACGTGCCCGAGCATTCCCGACCGTCCAATGTCGCACCCCAGCCCGTGTCCGATGCGTCCGAGAAGAGAAGGTGGTCGGGGGTCTGAACCGCCAGTGGCAGACCCTCCCTGAGGAGAATGTTGTTCTTCCACCAAGTCAGTGAAGACTTCATCTTCTCGGAAATAGGAACCGAGACCGCTTCTAGCGTCTTGTCCTTTCTCCAGTGAACAGCTAGGTGAAATTGAAGGGGTCGGAGGTGGAGTCTCCCTAACGCGATGAACTGGTCCAGTGATGAAAGCGTCCCTATCAGACTCATCCACTGTCTGACTGAACATCGGTCATTCTTCAGCATGTTCTGGATGCATTCTTGGGCTTGACTGATTCTGGGGGCCGACGGAAAAGCCCGAAAAGCTTGACTCTGAATCTCCATTCCTAGGTATACTATAGTTTGGGATGGGACGAGTTGGGACTTTTCCATATTGACCAGGAGACCCAATTCCGTGGTCAGATCCAGAGTCCACTTTAGATTCTCCAGACAGCGACGACTTGACGCAGCTCTTAAAAGCCAGTCGTCCAAATAGAGGGAGGCTCTGATGTTTGCTAAATGCAGGAATTTGGCAATATTCCTCATCAGTTTGGTAAAAACTAGAGGTGCCGTGCTTAGGCCAAAGCACAGGGCTTGGAACTGGTATACCACCTTCCCGAAAACGAACCTTAGAAAAGGTTGGGAATCTGGGTGGATGGGGACGTGAAAGTAAGCGTCCTTTAGGTCTAACGAGACCATCCAATCTTCCTTCCTGACCGATGCTAGAACCGACTTTGTCGTCTCCATGGTGAACGTCTGCTTTGTGACAAAGACATTCAGAGCACTGACGTCTAGCACCGGTCTCCACCCTCCTGTCTTCTTCGCCACTAAGAAGAGACGGTTGTAGAAGCCCGGGGATTGATGGTCCCGGACTATGACTACCGCTCCCTTTTGTAGTAAGAGAGACACCTCTTGCTGTAAAGCTAGTCTCTTGTCCTCCTCTCTGTACCTGGGAGAGAGGTCGATGGGAGTTGTTGCTAGAGGGGGCTTGCGCAAGAATGGAATCCTGTACCCCTCTCTGAGTAACTTCACAGACTGTGCGTCTGCGCCCCTGTTCTCCCAGGCCTGCCAGTAGTTCTTGAGCCTGGCTCCCACTGCTGTCTGAAGAAGGTGGCAGTCAGACTCTGCCTCTAGAGGACTTGGAACCCTTCTTCTTGCTCCCACGTTGACTTTCGGCACGAGCACCTCCTCTGCTGGAGGCTCTGCCACGAAAGGGCGGAATGAACCTTGACGCTGGAGTGTCCATCCTGGGTCTAGGCACTGAGGGCAAAGGGGTGGCTTTGCGTGCGGATGACGCCACCAGGTCATGAGTGTCTTTCTGGATCAAGGAGGCGGCAATCTCCTTGATCAACTCTTCAGGGAAGAGACACTTCGAGAGCGGAGCAAACATAAGTTCCGACTTTTGACATGGGGTGACTCCAGCTGACAAGAAGGAGCAAAGGTGATCCCGCTTCTTGAGGACCCCGGACACGAAAGAAGCCGCAAGCTCACTAGAACCATCCCGTATGGCTTTGTCCATGCAGGACATAATGAGCATGGAAGTTTCCTTATCAGAAGGGGAGGTCTTCCTGCTCAACGCTCCCAAACACCAGTCCAAGAAGTTAAAGACTTCGAATGCACGGAAAACTCCTTTCATAAGATGGTCCATATCCGAAGGAGTCCAGCAAATCTTGGAGCGTCTCATAGCCAGCCTGCGGGGAGAGTCTACCAGACTTGAGAAGTCGCCCTGGGCAGAGGCAGGAACTCCCAAGCCGAGAACTTCTCCCGTGGCATACCAGACGCTAGATCTGGAAGCAAGCTTGGCCGGGGGAAACATGAAGGTTGTCTTCCCAAGTTGCTTTTTGGACTGCAACCACTCTCCCAGTACCCTTAAACCTCTCTTGGACGAGCGAGCGAGTACGAGCTTCGTAAAGGCAGGAGCTGCTGACTGCATGCCTAAAGCGAACTCAGAGGGAGGCGAGCGTGGTGCTGCAGACACAAACTGATCCGGATATAAATCCTTGAACAGCGCAAGCACTTTCCTAAAGTCTAAGGAGGGAGGCGTGGTCTTGGGTTCGTCGATGTCCGAGTGTTGGTCGTCAAGATGTGCAGCTTCGTCATCATCAGAGAGTCCATCGTCTGAATGTTGAGGAGGAAGCGGCAAAGGAGTAGGTAAAAGCTGGACGGCTGAGTCCGGCAGCACGGGTGCATGCGTGGCTGCACTGGACCCAACGTCATGCAACTGTTGGTCAGTCTGAGAACTGGCAACAACCATAGCTGAGTGGGTGCGCAAAGAGTCTACTCCTGACTGTGGTCGGATAGCGGAGACCACCGTGGGTTGCGGAGGCTGACGCACCGCGTCAAAACACGGCAGCTTAACTCCACCCTCCTGTTGTTGTGGTAGCACACGCACGTCAACGGAGGGTTCCGTGCGTCTGTGAACGTCAACATGCGTCTGGCAGGGTCGACTGCGCATGGGTGGAGGAGCTCTCACAGCTGGAGTGCGGGAGCAGGCAGCCTCAGCGTCTGCTGGGCGCACAACCGTGGATGGTTGTAGGCTAACGGGTGCAGCGTCAACCTTCTCCGCACGATACTCCTGCATGAAGGAAGCTAACTGAGTCTGCATAGACTGTAGCAAAGACCACTTAGGGTCTACCGCAGCTGGTGCGGCAACAGACGGAGTTACTGCCTGTTGCGGTACCACTTTGCCTCTCTTAGGAGGTGTGCAGTCGTCGGAGGACTGCAGCGAGTCCGAACTGACCCAGTGGCTACACCTGGGCCGTTGGACTAGCTCGGAAGGGACCTTGCGTTTAAGAGGCCGTGAGACCTTGGTCCATCGTTTCTGGCGTGAAACCTCTTCCGCAGACGAGGAATGAACGGGCTCACTCGTCTTCTTGTGGGTGGGACGGTCTAGGCAAGATACGTCCGAAACCACGGAGGGAACGTCTGTCCGCTGATTAAAGCCTGTCGAACCCTTTGATCGTACGACATTGCTTCTCCCCTGAGCTTGGGAGCTTGCAAGAGGTCCCGGACTGGGAGGACGACAGGCACGAACAGACGCACCCTCATGCGTAACACTGACACTTTTCACTGCACAAACACTCACTTCACTTCCCACTGCACTCTTACCTTTCAACTCCCTGACGTCAGCCATGAGTTGATTGCGGTCATTCGCCAATGACTCGACTCTCTCACCCAGAGCCTGGATGGCACGCATCATATCTGCCATCGAAGGTTGATGAGAGCTAGCAGGGGGGTCGGGTGCAACCACTACAGGGGAAGGAATAGGTTGTGGGGCATGGGGAGAGGAAAAATCAACTGAGCGAGACGAACTCCTCCTGATTCTATCCTTCTCTAGCCTACGTGCATATTTCAGGAATTCTTGAAAATCGAATTCCGAAAGCCCAACGCATTCCTCACATCGATCTTCCAATTGACAGGCTTTACCCCTACAATTGGAACAAACGGTGTGCGGATCGATAGAGGCCTTCGGATGACGCCTTGAACAGTCCCTAGCGCTACACTTCCTGTACTTGGGGACTTGAGAAGGGTCAGACATCTTGAATTAGTCAAAGGGGGGAATTCAAAATCTATCCAAGTCGTCAACAAATAATCCAAAATCCAATAAAAGAATGCAAGGAAGTATTGAAGATAACTTCTGCACAGCGATAGCTAATAACCAGAAATGAATACTTCACCAAATAACGTGAAAATCAATCCAGAAAACAACAGCGCATTTAGTAGGTCCCGCCGGTGGCACGACAGAGAGAAAATTGGTTCTGTGTTGACATGGAGTACTTGAGTACCTGCTCGACAGATGGCGCTGTTGATGTACACCCCCACCTATATAGCGATCGCTGGCGTATTTCGTCCTTAGGTTTTTCTGTCGGGCAGCAGAGCTGACAGCTATATGATCACCGGGTAAGTTTAATATTGAAAAATTCAAGACCCTACAGTTGCGTCCAGACAGTATGGTATTTGCTTGTGCTCAGAAACTTGAGTCTAATATGAGGCACTCATCTATTTTCCTTATAACTGGCTTTAGGAAGCCAATAATTTTGAAAAAGGATGTCATAACTAGGGCCAGGGGAATAGCAGTGTATATTAGGACTGAGTACCCTGCTTCTCATAAGTTCTGCTATGAATGTTGATGTATGTCATGAGATTCAGGTAATAAAAGTTTGTGACAGACATAACAACAACTATTTGTGTTCGATCTACCGAGTTCCAGACATGGATGATTCTATCTTCAACTGTCTTCTTACTCTTATGGCTAAGATAAAAGATGATAGAAAGACCTCTTTTGTTTTTGTTGGTGATTTCAATGCTTACCATAGGGAGTGGTTAAATTCTGTTTCTCCTACTGATCGCCATGGCTTAAGAGCTTTGGACTTTGCCTCTAAATCAGCCTGTGAGAAAATCATATGTGAAGCTATTCACCAGTCTGGTAAATGCTTGGACCTGGTAGACACTCTGGCATAATAACTAGTAAGGAAGGTTGGTTCTCCATCTAGGACATATAATCATGGCTTGATTTCATTAATAGTGAAGACTGAGCAGCCTGCCTCAGATGTATCACGTAAGATTTATATAAAATCTCAGGCAAACTGGAATGGCATTTTGAGTGATCTTTTGGGCTTGAATTGGCCACAATTGTATAATAGTGTCAAGCCTGTTGCTCCTTTGAATGAGAATCTAGTCATTATAATTGACATGCTTATCCCTGCTTGTGTGTTAAGGTGTCAAGTGAAAGACAAATCCTGGTTCAATGATGATTGTAGACATGCTTATTTCAAGAAACAGAAAGCCTTTCATCTTTGGACTTGAAATAACTATACTCAGTGTGAGCTTTTGCTCGGAGAATTTATGCTTCAACTGAAAAGGTATACAATTCAACAATAAAAGAAACCCTTTCTGGTACAACCCAATAATGTAAATGATGGATTACCTTTAAATCTGCACTCCTTGATATTGACATAACAGTTCCTCCTCAACTTAAACCAGATGGCTCTGTCTCTCACTGTCCAAAGGAAAAGGCAACCCTTTTGGCTGATGTTTGACAGTAAGCAGAGTAATGAGAAACTTGAACTTCCTCATTCCTGTTTTCCTGATGCTAAACTAACTAGTTAAGCTTTTAGATCTCGTGAAATTAAAACTCTCTTCATGGCCCTTGATGCATATGGAGGTGTTAACCAAAATGGTATTTTTCCTTTGTTTTTCATAAAGACTGTAGATTTCTTAGCTCCAAAGTTATGTTGTTTTGCAAAAGTTAGCAAGAAGAGGTTCTTTTTGCTCTTGTTAGAGAATTGGTAATGTTATTCCATTATGTAAATACACTTGTGGTAGCTCAAGATCAGCTGATTACCGCCCAGTTTCCATAACTCCCATATCATCTAAAGTTTTTGAATGTCTCTTGCCAAAACATTTAAATAGCTTTGCTGAAGGTAATCACCTGTTCCCTAGTTTGCAATTTTAGTTTTGTACAAGCCTTGGAGCATGTGATAACCGTCTTACAATCTCCAATGTTGTACAGAAATCCCTTGATTGTGGTCAGAAAGTTCATGTGATTGGCCTTGATTTTAGTGCTGCCCTGCCTTTGAATGTGCTAATCATGAGGGCCTTATTTTCAGTCTCAAAAAGTTGGGAGGGGTGGATCTTTTCTTAGCATCATTAATGAATCTTTAAGTAATAGATTGCAGAGAGTTGTTGATGGGTACCAAAGTGAGTACTGTATAGGAATGTGATATCTGGTGTTATTCAGGGTAGCGTTCTTGGTCCATTATTTTCATACTACTGTATATACACGATATTTGGTTTGGAATAGAAAACAAGTTCGTTGCAAATGCTGATGATGCCACTCTCTTTCCATCAATTCAATCTCCTGAATGTAGATCAGAGGTTGCTGAGTCCCTTAATAGAGATATAACTAAAATTAGTGCATGGTGCAAATTATAGGGCATGAAGGTGAATCCTAACAAAAGTATGATTGTAAGTAGGTTGAGGACAGTGACTCCTCAACATTGATAATTGTTTCTATAACTCTGTATGATTCTTTTAAAATTTTAGGTGTGATTCTCGACAGAAAATTTACTCTTGAGAACAACATTAGCTTTTGTCTCTATATCAATTACACAAAAAATTGGCATATTGAGAAGGATTTTCTGTGATCAATCTATTCTGAAGAAGTATTTTAATTCTTTCATTCTACCTTGTTTCGAGTATTGTTCTCCTGTCTGGTTTTCTGCTTCTAATTTTCAATTTTCATTTGTTGGACAGGAATTTACAATCTATTGATTTTCTTGTTCCTAATCTTGATATTAATCTCTGGCACCATAGATCAATTAGTTTGTTATGCATGTTGTATAAGATTTTTCATAATTCTGACCATCTTTTACACTCAGCTCTTTCCAGACAGTACATCCTGTTATAATAATCAGGCCTTTTTCATAATGAGGTTCAATACTACACAGTATTTTAGAAGTTTCATTCCATCGGTGACTAAGTTGTGGATTGATCTTCTTAAACGAGTAGTTGAATCAGTAGAACTTCATAAGTTCAAACTTGCAGCAAATATTTCTATGCTGAACAGGCTGACATAAGTCTCTAAAAATAGTGTATATATAAAAGATATTCTAATGTTGTTACTGTTCTTAAAATAATAATATTGCAAATTTGAAAATAAGAGCCAACTATTACATGTGGGAAGTTTTCCATAATTTATGATTTCAAAACCTAAATCAAATTTGAAATAATGGAAACCTAAATTTACAGTCTGAATGTTTGAACCAAAATGTTAAAAGTTCAATCCTTGAAAGGGCAACAAGTAGGTAAAAAGTAGGCAATTCAAGATTTATGATATAGCATACTGTACTGTGTACAATAAGTAACAAAAGTAAACTGAATGCAGATAAAATGTTATTTTTATTAATAAAATAAATTTTTGAATATACTTACCCGGTGATCATATAAGCTGCAACTCTGTTGCTCGACAGAAAAACCTACGGTCAAAATACGCCAGCGATCGCTATGCAGGTGGGGGTGTACATCAACAGCGCCATCTGTCGAGCAGGTACTTAGTACTCCAAGTAAACAAAGAACCAATTTTCTCCTCGGTCCACTGGGTCTCTATTGAGGAGGAAGGGAGGGTCCTTTAATATATGATCACCGGGTAAGTATATTCAAAAATTTATTTTATTAATAAAAATAACATTTTTCAATATTAAACTTAGCCGGTGATCATATAAGCTGATTCACACCCAGGGGGGTGGGTAGAGACCAGCATTACATGTTTACATTATTATGAGCTAAGTATTTTGTATTTCATTTTAGCAGTTATTCAAAATAACAAACATAAAATAAATAAGTACCTGGTAAGGAAGTCGACTTGAACAATTACTCTGCCTTTTTAAGTACGTCTTCCTTACGGAGCCTCGCGATCCTCTTAGGATGCTGAGCGACCCCTAGGATCTGAAGTATCAAGGGTTGCAACCCATACAACAGGACCTCATCAAAACCTCTAATCTAGGCGCTTCTCAAGAAATGACTTTGACCACCCGCCAAATCAAGTAGGATGCGAAAGGCTTCTTAGCCTTCCGGACAACCCAAAAACAATAATAAAACATTTCAAGAGAAAGATTAAAAAGGTTATGGAATTAGGGAATTGTAGTGGTTGAGCCCTCACCCACTACTGCACTCGTTGCTACGAATGGTCCCAGAGTGTAGCAGTTCTCGTAAAGAGACTGGACATTCTTAAGATAAAAAGACGCGAACACTGATTTGCTTTTCCAATAGGTTGCGTCGATTATACTTTGCAGAGATCTATTTTGTTTAAAGGCCACGGAAGTTGCGACAGCTCTAACTTCGTGTGTCCTTACCTTCAGTAAAGCTTGGTCTTCCTCATTCAGATGGGAATGAGCTTCTCGTATTAACAGTCTGATAAAATAGGATAAAGCATTCTTTGACATAGGCAAAGATGGATTCTTAACTGAACACCATAAAGCTTCAGACGGGCCTCGTAAAGGTTTTTAAATAGAACTTAAGAGCTCTTACAGGACATAAGACTCTTTCTAGTTCATTTCCAACCATACGATAAGTTTGGAATATCGAACGATATTGGCCAAGGCCGAGAAGGCAGCTCGTGTTTGGCTAGAAAACCAAGTTGTAGAACATGTAGCCGTTTCGGATGAGAATCCGATGTTCTTGCTGAAGGCATGAATCTCACTGACTCTTTTAGCTGTGGCTAAGCATACCAGGAAAAGAGTCTTTAAGGTGAGATCTTTCAGGGAGGCTGATTGTAGTGGTTCGAACCTGTCTGACATAAGGAATCTTAGTACCACGTCTAAATACCAACCAGGTGTAACCAAACGACGCTCCTTCGTGGTCTCAAAAGACTTAAGGAGGTCCTGTAGATCTTTATTGTTGGAAAGATCTAAGCCTCTGTGACGGAAAACTGATGCCAACATGCTTCTGTAACCCTTGATAGTGGGAGCTGAAAGAGATCGTTCTTTCCTCAGATATAAGAGGAAGTCAGCTATTTGAGTTACAGAGATACTGGTCGAGGATACGGATACTGACTTGCACCAGTTTCGGAAGATTTCCCACTTCGATTGGTAGACTCTAAGGGTGGATGTTCTCCTTGCTCTAGCAATCGCTCTGGCTGCCTCCTTCGAAAAGCCTCTAGCTCTCGAGAGTCTTTCGATAGTCTGAAGGCAGTCAGACGAAGAGCGTGGAGGCCTTGGTGTACCTTCTTTACGCGTGGCTGACGTAGAAGGTCCACCCTTAGGGGAAGTGTTCTGGGAACGTCTACTAGCCATCGAAGTACCTCGGTGAACCATTCTCTCGCGGGCCAGAGGGAAGCAACTAGCGTCAACCTTGTCCCTTCGTGAGAGGCGAACTTCTGCAGTACCTTGTTGACAATCTTGAACGGAGGGAATGCATATAGATCTAGATGTGACCAATCTAGTAGAAAGGCATCTATATGAACTGCTGCTGGGTCCGGGATTGGTGAGCAAAATATTGGGAGCCTCTTGGTCATCGAGGTTGCGAAGAGATCTATGGTTGGCTGGCCCCAGGTGGCCCAAAGTCTCTTGCATACATCCTTGTGGAGGGTCCATTCTGTTGGAATTATTTGTCCCTTCCGACTGAGACAATCTGCCATGACATTCAAGTTGCCTTGGATGAACCTCGTTACTAGTGATATGTCTAGACCTTTTGACCAGGTGAGGAGGTCCCTTGCGATCTCGTACAATGTCAGAGAGTAGGTCCCTCCTTGTTTGGAGATGTACGCCAAAGCCGTGGTGTTGTCCGAGTTCACCTCCACCACTTTGCCTTGAAGGAGAGACCTGAAGCTTTTCCAGGTCAGACGTACTGCCAGTAGCTCCTTGCAGTTGAAATGCATTGTCCTTTGACTCGAGTTCCATAATCCCGAGCATTCCCTACCGTCTAATGTCGCACCCCAGCCTACGTCCGATGCGTCCGAGAAGAGAACGTGGTTGGGAATCTGAACAGTCAGGGGAAGACCCTCTCTAAGGTTGATATAGTCCTTTCACCAAGTCAGACAAGACTTTATCTTTCCGGAAACCGGGATCGAGACCGCTTCTAGCGTCTTGTCCTTTTTCCAGTGAAAAGCTAGATGGTATAGAAGAGGACGGAGGTGTAGTCTTCCTAGTGACACAAATTGATCCACGGATGACAGTGTCCCTACCAGACTCATCCACAGCCTGACTGGGCAGCGTTCCTTCTTCAGCATCTTCTGGATGGATAGCAGGGCTGGGGGCTGATCGTCTTGTTCAGCAACGTCCTCATCAGAGGGTTCCTCATCCGAAACTGATGAGGAAACGGCAACGGAGTGGGCAACGTCTGACTCGCTGAATCCGGTCGCACTGGTGGATGCGTGACGGAGCCGGACGCAATATCATGAAACTGCTGCACAGTCTGTGAACTGTCAACAACCATGGGTGCGCGAGGAAGTACAGCGTCAACCCGAAACTGTCTAGACTGTCTGGGTTGTGCAGTCAACACCCTACCGGGTTGCTGAGGTTGACGCACTGCGTCACAACAAGTCACCTCTGCTGGTTGTTGAACGTCCTGAACGTCAACAACCACCTCCGAGCGTCGCTTAACGTCAACGTGCGACTGGCAACCCACACTGGGTCGCATCGGTGGAGGAACCACCTCAACTGGCAGACGCGAGTAGGTTACCTCAGCGTCAACAGGGCGCACAACCGACCGGTTGGAAGGTTGTTGGCCAGAAGGAGGAACCACCTCAACTGGCAGACGCGAGTAGGTTACCTCAGCGTCAACAGGGCGCACAACCAACCGGTTGGAAGGTTGTTGGCCAGAAGGTTCTTCTCCGCATTTAAGTCCTCTATCAAGGACGCAAGCTTGGACTGCATGTCTTGCAGCAAAGCCCATTTAGGGTCTACGGGAGCAGGTGTGGCAACAGACGGGGTTAGCGACTGAGGCGGAACCATTTACCATCCCTGAAAGCCTTGTTATGTGTGACATAATAGTACAGCAAAACTTCAAAGGCTCGACGAAAGTTGAGAAGTTGACCTGTAAACAACTTGGAGCGTCTCCTGGCTAGGCGCCAGGGCGAGTCTACCAGAATTGAGAAGTCTATCTGGGCAGAGGCATGAACTCCCAAGCCGAGAACTTCTCTCGTGTCCTATCAGACTCTCGCTCTATAAGCCAGTTTAAAAGAAGGGAAATCAAAGGCTGTATCCCTAAAACTCCTCCTGGTGCAAAAACCAGTCGCCTAGCCAACGTAACGCTCTCTAGGAGAGCGAGAGAGCACTAGCTTAAAAACAACGGCTTCAAAGTAGCTAGGCCTAGTGTAAGTTCTGACGTTAGGCGAACGAGGAGCAGCAGTTACAAGATCCGGACGAAGATCCTTAAAAAATCATCATGATTTAATTAAAGTCCATAGGAGGCTAAGCAGCTTAAGGCTCCTCTCCAAATGACAGAGTCCTCAAGGGAATATCAGTAGGAGGGAGAACAGCACTTTCTCATCTACAGGAACCTTGTCCGATAAAAGCTAGGTTATCTCAGTGAGTCTCTCACTGGTGCATTAGTAGTAGACCAGAAGGCAACGTCATGTAACTGCTTGACAGTCTGTGAACTGTCAACAACTGAACTGTCAACCACAACAGGTGCGTGAGGACATACAGTGTTCACTCGAGACTGCTTTGACTGTCTATACTGAGCAGTCAAAACAACTCTAGAATGCGGAGGTTGACGCACCGCGTCAAAACAAAACAACTTAGACTGTTGTTGTACCTCGCGAACGTCAACGGAAGGTTCCGTGCGTTACTGAACGTCAACATGCGGCTGGCAGGGTACACTGGAACGCATGGGTGGCGGGACTCTCTCAGCTGGAGTGCGGCAGAAGGTCGCCTCAGCGTCCACAGGACGCACAACCGTGTTGGTTGTAGGCTAGAGGTTAGTGCAGTGTCAACCTTCTCCGCACGAAAGTCCCGCATCAATGACGTTAACTGAGACTGCATGGTCTGCAGCAAAGACCACTTAGGGTCTACAGGAGCAGGTGCGGCAACAGACGGTGTGACTGCCTGATGCGGTACCGCTTTGCCTCTCTTAGGAGGTGAGCAGTCGTCGGAAGACTGCAGCGAGTCCGAACTGACCCAGTGGCTACAACTGGGCCGTTGGACTTGCGCGGAAGGGACCGACTTGCGCTTAATAAGCTGCGAGACCTTGGTCCATGGTTTCTTACGAGAAACCTCTTCCGCAGACGAGAAATAAATGGGCTCTCTCGTCTTTGTGTGGGTGGGGCGATCTTGGGTAGATACGCCCGAAACCACGGAGGGAAACGTCTGTTCGTTGATCAAGGCCTGACGAACCCATAAGTCGTTCGACATTACTTCTCCTCTGGGCTTGGGAGCTTGCAAGAGGTCCCGGACTAGGTGAACGACAGGCACGAACAGACGAACCCTCGGACGCAACACTGTAACACTTTGCGCATATCACTTTATCACTTCGATTTTCTGTTTTGCACTTATTTCACTGAAATCGAAACTTTTACTGATTTCTACCTGAAACACGCAATTCTACCCTCATTAAAAGGTAGTAATTGCGAAATCAGTCGTATAATGCAGCTCATTAATACTAGCAAAAAACAGAAAACATATATAAAGATAAAAAATTCAGTGGCTGGGAAAGAGACTAAACACTAGTTCAAATAAACTACGTTTACAATCTCTCACCGCACATAGCCTGGGGACAAGAATAAAACCCTAGAAACGTTTTACCTTCTTCCCCGTACAGCGACTAGGGACGAGAGTAACACGAGAAAAACGTTACCCGCTTGAACGGAACGTTTTCTCTCCTCTCTCTCCCTCCGTCTCTATCTCTCTCTCTCTTTCTCTATTGATTTCGCACCTAAGAGAAGAGCCCAATTATATATCGTCAAAAAAACATGTTATTTGACTAAAGGAAAAAACTGAAAGGTTTTCCAAAAAAAAAAGTTCCTTTAAATTAGAATTTAAAACATTTAAGCTAAGAAAGAATGAACAAAACGTCAGAATCGATTTACTCTTACTGCAAAGTGAAACCGTGATACACTCTCTCTCTATCGTAACGATAGAGCGCATGTTGAACGTCTTGAACGTCAACAACTGCGTAGCAAAAAAAACTAAACGTTAGTTCATCTTTGAAAACAGTACGAAGACTATCAAAGAAATTCTTTCATAAAACATTAAATTTAAAAAGTTTTAAATTCTTTAAAGGCTAAATACGATATAACGGGCTCAACGTTGATTAACTTTGGTTCCAAGTTAGGACCGCCTACTATCAGGAAAGGTCGCATATAAACAAAACATAAAAATTATCTTTATATGTTTATAATAAATGGAAAGTTAATCGAAGAGGCCTAATAAAGGCGGAGAGATATAAAATATTTAGATCTATAACGTGTTAAGCAAAATTACTAAAAACCTAAACACACTTCCGTCTAAGGGAAGGGTCGGCCATTTAAAAGTGAAAGAGAGTCTATACTCTCTTTGTCACCCTAATTAAATCTATCCAAAACGAGTTCAAGTTTTGAGATGAAGATAAAACACCTGCATAGCGAAAGCTCAAAACTAGAATAGTGTACTTCACCAAATAGTTGTGAAAACAAATCCAGTTAGTAACAGCGTATTAGTAGGTCTTGCCGGTAGCCCGACAGAGAGAAAATTGGTTCTTTGTTTACTTGGAGTACTAAGTACCTGCTCGACAGATGGCGCTGTTGATGTACACCCCCACCTGCATAGCGATCGCTGGCGTATTTTGACCATAGGTTTTTCTGTCGAGCAACAGAGTTGCAGCTTATATGATCACCGGCTAAGTTTAATATTGAAAAAATATTTTTGTGATCTCATATTCATTCTTTTACATTTCTTTTATTACATTTTAAGTAGCTTATCCAGCTTATTACAAGGATATTAAAGCTCTAGTAAATGTGACACTGTATTTGTAAAAATACATGATTAACTATATTTGCATTTTTGGCAAATGTGAAGTAATTCTCATATATAAACCTTTTAAAATACAGCATAAACATGAAATAAAAACCGACTAATAATGTACACTGGTGTTAATTACTGTAACTAATATCTTTCAATCAAATAAATATGTTGAACAAAAGATGATCCCTATGTGCATACCAACAAAAGTTTATAATAAAATACAGGATTATCCCTGGTTTGCAGTACTTGAATCCTGAGTGAAGGAAATACTAAATATATCTCTGCAATACAAAGCAAAATAAAAAAAACAAAAGATTGAGTTTTATGCAATGAAAAGCTGTTCAACTCTACTATGTTTTCTTTTAAATTCTTTAAGGTGCTCCACACAATCCTTGGAAGTCAATAGTGCAAGTAAATAGAATGCAAACTAATATATCTTTGTACTGCTTTCTTACAAAGTTTATACAAAATTATAATAATGAACAGATGGAGAACATATACATACAGTAACAGTAGTTGTTCATAAATCGATACTGTACTTTAAAGTACTGTATAATCAGCAGATTATATTTTCTTAATTCAAATTTCATCACAAAATCAAAACTTTTTAACAATAATTTGTATTTTTCCTATACAATACAAACCAGAGACCTTTAATAGGAGATTGACTTCTGTTAAGCTTTTTTAACAAGGTAAATACAGTGGTCTATCTGTGGTGGGTAGGGGACCCAACCAACAGCTAACGCTACCTTCACTTTGACCAATGATTTATGACTTGGGGAGTGATTAAGGCGGCAATACAAATTGACTTAAAAATCTGCGATTTGTTCCTAATCTCTAACATAAACCTTCAAGCTTTAATAGGAGGGAGGATATTCCTAAAACCAATTTGACTGGTTTTACTGACCTGGGAAGAGTAAAGATGATGACATCTGTTAACCTCTTAAAAATCTGAGCATAAAGATGTCACAGGTGTTGGACTAGACAAGAAGGAAGATAAGGGGTTGTGGAAGAACCTATAACCTTAAGGATATTAAGTCTGAATATATGATCATTATGAGAAATGAGAGGCATACATTTCATCCATCCTCACCCTCAATTAGGACGATGGAGGAGATACTTCAATACAGAACTTGTCTGTAAAGAAAAGTTACTCAGTCATGAGGTTTGCCTTCATTTAGTGTTTGATCCAGCTCTCAACCCCTTTCTTAGACAAGATTCTACTTGTCTCATAATCCAGCTAATTTCACAACTCAATATTACTTCCCAATATGGGACATCTCTTAGCTCTCACTCCTCCCAGCACGAGACCGAACACATGTGAAAGATGTGAAAACACCTCAACCAAGTCTCCAAACATTCCCTAGGGTTGTGTGCGAAGATGTTTCTTCCCGCTAAGGGACACCTTCTGGCACTCGCACAGGAAGGAAGGTTCCTAGAACCCACACAGGAAGGGAGATTCCTGGAACCCACACAGGAAGAGATTTCTGAAACTCGCACAAGAAAGGAGATTCCTGGAACCCACACAGGAAGGGAGGTTTCTGGAACCCACACATGAAGGGGGTTCCTGGAACCCACACAAGAAAGTAAGTTCCTGGAACCCACACAAGAAAGAAAATTCCTGGAATGCACACAGGAAGGGAGGTTCCTGGAACCCACACAGGAAGGGAGGTTCCTGGAACCCACACAAGAGGGGAGGATCCTGGAACCCACACAGGAAGGGAGATTCCTGAAACCCACACAAGAAAGATTCCTGGAACCCAAACAAGAAAGGAGATTCCTGGAACCCACACAAAAAATTCTTTATAAAACAAACAATTTGATGTAATCTTCCAGGGGAGGGTGACAAATACTGGCTGTGTTGGAATATGATAACAAAGTGAGCATAGCCAAGTTTAATTAAGTAAATTCTCAGTATCTCCCTTTATATTTGGTGTTAATTCTATTTAATAATGAAGAATTAACACAAAATATGTGAAATACTGATAAAATGAAATACGAATAATAACCAATGAGAAAGGGTATAACGAACAATAAAAAAGTGAATAACAGGAATAATAGCAGCAATATTTTACCACATGTGGACTAGTCTTGTTTTCTTCATTCTAGTTATTCAAACTTAACTGCTTGTAACTTATTTATTAATCAGGAAGGTATGAAATGTCATCAAAGGTTTTAATGAGCTGAAACATAGATAAATACGATGAAAGGAAAGAAAATCAATTTAAGGGATAATAGATTAAAATTAAATGTATAGAGGGAAGAGAGAGAGAGAATCTCTAGATTGTCTCAGACTACAATTAATGTCCACTACTGTGCGTATAGTACACTTCCCGTTCAATGAATGCAATCCTTAAGGCATAGCAACTTAGGGATTGCATCATGCACCACCGAATTTACTACATAGAACTTCGTGATGTTTTTAAGTAATTTATTTATCTTTTTTTTCACTTGTGGGGAGATAAAATTCATGTTCATCAAAATAAACTACAGTACCAATAGTTTACATACAGTATTGTACTGTATAAGGAACCATAGGTTCAGGATTAAAACAAAGCATTCAATTTTTTCAGCTGACAGTAGTTTAAGCACAACATTATTAAGATAATTATGCTTTACTAAAGAATTTTTTTTACTTTTGTTTTCAATTTTGGGTGCATTTCAGCAATCAACAATTACCTATGAAAAGTAGATATATGAACTACAATACCGTTACAGAAACCACATGAAAACTGTAGAGCAGTACAGTGAGTTACCTAGTGTGTTAGTCAACCGCAGGTAGGCAATGGTCAGTGACTTGCTAGGTTGTAAGTTGACCCACCCTAGGCCAGCAAGCATTGGATTCTCGATCTTCGCGCCTGTCTGTTACCTAACCCCGCGAATATAGAGGGGTGACTTTACGTTGGATAATAATAGGTAACACAAGAAACAGTAACACAAATCCAGTTATCAGGAAACACTGTATATCCTCGGCTTCTTTCATAAATATCCCTTGAGAATGACTGCAGAACCAATTATTCAAATTGAAAGAAAAAGCCAAAGATTAAATTAGCCAGTGATTGAAGTCAAAGTGAAGGTAGCACTACTCAACAAAAAGAAAAGTCTGCACATTGACCTGTTGGCAATGCTAGCCATGCTTTTAGCCCTGCAGGGTTTCCAATATCTAACAGCCAGCTGTTTTTACTTCTTTAAAAAGCTTAACAGCTGCTTCCAGCTTCTCTGAAGTCATACTACTATTAAAGGTCAAAGCTTTGTATTACGTAAAAAACGAATGTTATCTTCAACACTGCATTTCTTAATTTCTTTCACAAAATTCACTGGTAACTAGTTTCAACTAATACCTTAATAACACTAAGGTATTGGATTATCTGAAAACAACTGTTCACTGGCATTTAAGAAAGACAGTTCAAATTCAGTGTCACTGAACCTGTCAACTGAAGCTCTAGCTGCTCTTCTAATTAGCTCTCTCTCTTCATCAGAATTTTCCAAAATAGTTTTCATTGCATGGGCATAGCTTTCAACATCGGTTGCCCTATAGCCTGTCTGCTGGCCTTCGTAGTCTATGACAATGTCCATCTGTGGCCCGCCAGAATCATGTGCAACCATGATCAGCCCACCAGCCATGCATTCTACAACACATATGCCAAAGTGCTCATTCCACATGGTATGAAGGCCTATTGTTCCAGTTTGTACATAATCTAAAAGCTCTGTAAAAGGGGCATTCAATTTCCAAAGAATCTTATCACCAATACCAAGTTCACTTGCTATATTCTTTAGATTATCTACACGTTGTTGGTCTTGCTCATTTCTACAGCCACCTATCAACACCAATTGCACCTTCTCAGACAAACTTGAAGGTATGATTTCACAAAGCCTCTGAAGGGATTTCAACTGCAACAAGTGGTCTTTCTCTGGGCGAAACTGACCCACAGATATAATAGACTTAACATTTTTTTCTGAATCAGAAATAAGTGACAAACTCTTGAACTTCTCAGTGTCACAAGGTGGGTACACAATATGAGTAGAAGAATGACCCCACAATGCTGTAATATGCCCATGTGTCCAAGATGAATTAACTAAAACTACATGAGCAGATTGTCCCACTATTGAGTACAGCAAAGTGAAGAGATAATAATAACCAAGTTTTAATGTACTGAAGACCACATTCTGAGCAATCACTCCACTGTTATTATGAGCTTCTACCCTATTTGCTACACGGCTCAACATGTCTGTGCTTATAGTTGGATAATGTGTATATGAACCCACAGTGCATCCTCCAACATAACGAAACAGAGGATAAGTGAATGCATACCCCATGGTATCAAAATAGATATCAGGCCGAAATTTTGACAAAGCTTCTCCCCCTAGCAACAGAGACCCTAAACTCTGCATAAGTAACGTTAACATAGGATAGTGTTTGGCTTCAACAAGGGTTCGAAAGTTGAGAAAAATAAACTCAACTGGTCTTGGCAGAGTAATATTAAATCTCTGTTGTGCTTTTTGAAGAATTTCTTGTGGGGTAGCATCTGTATCGCCTGTATATATATAACATTTCACTTTCGGATACCTGATAGAGAAAGGGGGAAAAATCCATAAAACAATTAATGTAGTTTATAATGTAATAACAATTAATATCAAAGATAAAAATATCATTGGATTTTTCTCCAAGAAAGCATCGCCGACATAAAACTCTTTAAACATTTATAATTCAATATTTATCAGAGAAAAAAATCATACTTACTTTCTTTGAATGGCTCTAATGGCACACCATAATACTCTTTCACCACCACCTCCAGCATTGCAATAGGGATGAAAAAAAGCAACATGTTTGTAACCTTTCTCACCTCGGCGTATCATAAGCACCGCCTGTAAGTTTGGATGTGGTATATTAGAAAATTAAATTTCAAAGCCCCCATTTACAATAGAATTTAAGCTTAATACAGATGTAAAAGTATATTATAATAAAAAACAAGAATAAAATTGATTAAATTCTTATTATTCCTAACCATAAAATCCTGACACCTTTAAATAGGAGTACTGTATGACCTCAGCAAAGCTGAAACACCTGTTAAGCTTTCAAGAAGGCAAACATAGCTGGCTGCCAGGTTGACCACCCGACAGGTAGCACTACCATCATTTTGACCTTTGACCTTTGTGGGGCGGTTGAGGAGAATGAACTCAGCAAAGCTGGTATAGCCATTACGACTTTTAATAAAGCAGACATCATTGATTATCGAGTGGCGGGGAAACCCAACCAACCTGACAGGTAGAGCAACCTCCCCTTTGACATCTGGCCAAGGTGCTTGCTGAGTGGGTGAGGAGGGCCATGTAACTTCCAAGTTTCAGGGTTTTATAGTTAGGAAAATGATATTTTGATTATAAAATAAATTTTTGAATATACTTACCCGGTGAATATATAATAGCTGACGTCTCCGACGGCTCGACAGATTCCAAAAACTCGCGAGCGATCGCCATGAAGGTTGCGGGTGTGCCCACCAGCGCCGACTATCGGCCAGATACCGCATATACTTGTAAATAGCTCCAGTTCTTCTCAGTCCCCTAGGTCTCTATCGGGGAGGAAGGGAGGGCCTTTAATTTATATATTCACCAGGTAAGTATATTCAAAAATTTATTTTATAATCAAAATATCATTTTTAAATATTAAACTTAGCCGGTGAATATATAATAGCTGATTCACACCCATGGTGGTGGGTAGAGACCAGTATTAATACAATAAAGGCGTATATGCTTAGAGTTTTTGACAGTTATATCATAACCAAACCCAAATAAATATAGGTACCTGGTAAGGAAGCTGACTCTGACGATTACTCTGCCTTATTAGTCCGCTTTCCTCACGAAGCCCAGCCATCCTCTCAGGATGCTGAAAGACTCCCAGGAGCTGTTGTATCCAGGGCGACCACCCATACAACAGGACCTCATCAAAACCCTTAATCTGGGCGCTCTCAAGAAACGACATTTGACCACCCGCCAAATCAAAAAGGATGCGAAAGGCTTCTCAGCCTTCCGTACAACCCAAAACAAGATTAAAAACATTTCAAGAGAAGATTAAAAGGATATTGGAATTAAGGGAATGTAGTGGTAGAACCCTCACCCACTACTGCACTCGCTGCAACGAATGGACCCAGTGTGTAGCAGTCCTCATAAAGAGTCTGGACGTCTTTTAAGTAAAATGAAGCGAACACCGACTTGCTCCTCCAAAAGGTCGCGTCCATAATACTACGCAGAGATGTTTTGCTTAAAGGCCACGGAAGTTGCTATCGCTCTTACTTCGTGCGTCTTGACCTTAAGCAAGCAACGATCTTTTTCACTTAAGTGAGAATGAGCCTCTCGGATTAAAAATACGATAAAGCATTTTTAGACATAGGCAATGAGGGCTTCTTAACTGAGCACCATAAGGCCTCAGATCCACCTCGTAAGGATCTGGTACGAGCTAAATAAAACTTAAGAGCTCTAACTGGGCACAGTACTCTTTCAAGCTCGTTGCCTACGATCTCTGATAGGCAAGGTATATCAAAAGATTTAGGCCAAGGACGAGAAGGCAGTTCATTTTTGGCTAAGAAACCAAGCTGAAGCGAACATGTGGCTTTATCTGTAGAAAAGCCGATGTTTTTACTAAAGGCATGGATCTCACTGACCCTTTTAGCCGAAGCCAAGCACACTAAGAAAAGCGTCTTGAGGGTGAGATCCTTCAGGGAGGCTGAATGTAATGGCTCAAACCTGTCGGACATTAGGAACCTTAGGACCACGTCTAAATTCCATCCAGGAGTTGCTATACGACGCTCCTTAGAGGTCTCGAAGGACTTAAGGAGATCTTGGAGATCTTTATTATTGGACAGATCTAAGCCTCTATGTCTGAACACAGAAGCCAACATGCTCCTGTAGCCCTTAATAGTGGGAGCAGAGAGGGAGCGAATATTTCTCAGATGCAGGAGAAAGTCTGCAATTTGGGCTACAGAGGTACTGGAAGAGGAAATGGATGATGACTTGCACCAGTCTCTAAAAACTTCCCACTTCGACTGGTAGACCTTGATGGTAGATGCTCTCCTAGCTCTCGCAATCGCTCTGGCTGCCTCCTTCGAAAATCCTCGAGCTCTTGAGAGTCTTTCGATAGTCTGAAGGCAGTCAGACGAAGCGCGGGGAGGCTTTGATGAAGACTCCTTACGTGGGGCTGCCGTAAGAGATCCATCCTTAAAGGTAGACTCCTTGGAACGTCTACCAGCCATTGAAGTACCTCTGTGAACCACTCTCTCGCGGGCCAGAGTGGAGCAACCAATGTCAACCTGGTCCCTTCGTGAGAGGTGAACTTCTGCAGCACCTTGTTTAGGATCTTGAAAGGTGGAAAGGCATAAACGTCCAGGTGAGACCAGTCCAGCAGGAAAGCGTCTATGTGGGCTGCCTCTGGATCTGGAACTGGAAAGCAGTAAGTCGAGAGCCTCTTTGTCAGAGAAGTCGCAAAAAGATCTATGGTGGGTTGACCCCATGTCATCCATAGCTTCTCGCACACAGTCTTATGCAACTTCCACTCCATGGAGATGACTTGTCCTCTTCTGCTGAGGCCGTCCGCCAAGACATTCATTTTCCTTGCACAAATCTCGCCAAAGGAGAGATGTTACTTGCCTTAAATGGAGTTCCTTCTGATCCGTGGATCAAAGACCCGAGCATTCCAGACTGTCCAGTGGAGCCCCCTAACCCAAATCCGATGCATCTGAAAACAACACATGGTTTGGGTTCTTGATCGCAAGAGAAAGACCTTCTCGAAGTCTGATGTTGCTGTCCCACCAAGTCAGACATGTCTAGACTGAGTTGGAGATTGGGAAAGAGATACTCTCTAAGCCCTTCTCCTTGTTCCAATGGTTTAGGTGAAATTGGAGAGGGCATAGGTTGAGTCTCCCCAGAGAGATAAACTACTCCAGCGATGAAAGAGTTCCCAGGAGGCTAGTTCAAACTCTTACAGAGCAACTGTTTTTCTCTTGCAAGTGAAGGATTTTTAACAGAGCTTGTTCCATTCTTGCGGGAGACGAAAAGGCCCGAAAAATCAGACACTGTATCTCCATTCCCAAATAAAGAATAGTCTGGGATGGGGTACTGTAAGTTACGACTTCTCTACGTTCACTATGAGACCTAGCTCCTTGGTTAGGTCTAATGTCCATTAGAGGCTCTCCAGACAGCGATATAATGACGACGCCCTGATTAGCCAGTCGTCAAAATAAAGGGAGGTTCTGAATCCTCAAAAAATGTAGAAAGCTTGCTACATTTTGCAAGGGCCTTGTAAAAACAAGAGGAGCAGGAATGAGGTCGAAGTACAGTGCTCGACATTGGTACATTACTTTCCCGTCCACAAACCTCAGATGTTGTTGAAAGTTTGGATGAATCGGGATGTGGAAGTATGCATCCTGAAGGTCGAGAGAGACCATCCAGTCGCCTTCCCTTAATGCTGCCAAGACAGATTGGTAGTCTTCATCGTGAAGTTTGTCTTGACAATGAACACATTGAGCGCACTTACATCTTAAGTACTCCTGCAGTGAACGTGGCTGCCAGATCATTGGAGCCATCCCTGATAGCCTTGTTCCTGCAGAGAACGTGGCTGTCAGACCATTGGAGCCATCCCTGATAGCCTTGTTCATGCATGACATAATTGTACAGCAAAACTTCAAACGCTCGAAAAACTCCTAACAGGAGATGGTCTAGCTCTGAAGCCGATAATAAAATCTTGGAGCGTCTCATGGCCAGGCGACGGGGAGAGTCTATGAGGCTTGAGAAGTCTCCCTGGGCAGAGGCAGGAACTCCCAAGCCGAGAACTTCTCCCGTGTCATACCAGACGCTCGCTCTATAAGCCAGTTTAAAAGGAGGGAAAGCAAAGGCTGTCTCCCCCAAACTCCTCCTGGTGATCAACCAGTCGCCTAGCAAACGTAAAGCTCTCTTAGAAGAGCGAGAGAGCACTAGCTTAGAAAACAACGGCTTCGAAGTAGCTAGGCCTAGTGTAAACTCTGACGAAGGCGAACGAGGAGCAGCAGTTACAAAATGGTCCGGACAAAGATCCTTAAAAATCAGCATGATTTTTTTAAAGTCCATAGAGGGCTGAGCAGCTTTAGGCTCCTCTCCGTCTGACAAAGTCCCCAAAGGAATATCAGTAGGAGGGGGATCAGCAACTTCCTCATCTGAAGGAACCTCGTCCGACAATTGCCGAGTCTCATGAAAAGGAGAGACCTGCCGCGGTGGCAATGCTTGACAGGCAAAGTCCACACGCAAAGGAGCAGCAGTAGCAGTCAAGGAAGCGACGTCATGTCGCTGCTGAAAGGACTGACCAGCAACAACAACAGGAGTTGATGGACGCTCGACGTCAAGTCAAGACTGCCTTGACTGCCTAGACTGAGCAGTCAAAACAACCCTTGACTGCGGTGCTTGACGCTCAACGTCAAAACAAGGCAACTGAGCTGGTTGGCGAACGTCCTGAACGTCAACACGAGACTGCGGCAGCGGCTGAACGTCAACACGAGGCTGCGGCAGCGGCTGAAAGTCAACACGGGACTGCAGCCAGTGAGGATCCAAGTCACGTGACTGACGTGACAAACTACCGACATCTAGTTTCATAACGTCAAAAGGACGAGTAAATGCTCGTTTGGGCGGCTGACGGCCAGAGTCTCGTTTAGCGTAACGGCGACTCGAAAGCGAAGGTTCATCGTGAACCTGCTCAACGTCATACTTCTCCATAAGGGAGGCAAGCTTAGTCTGCATGTCCTGCAGGACAACCCATTTAGGATCAACGGGAGTCGGAACGGGCCGAGACGACGGTAACGTCTGTGTTGGCAAAACATTGCCTTTACCGCGACCCTCGGACCCCGTGTTACGCTTGCGTTTAATAGGCGAACCGTCTTCCGACGACTGCAAAGGGTCAGAGCTGTCCCCATGGCTACAGCCAGGACGCTGGACCTGTCCTGAAGGGACTGACTTTCGCTTAAAGGGTCTAGAAACCTTGCGCCAAGGTTTCTTTTGCGAAAAGTCTTCGGATGACGAGGAGAAAGTTCGTCTCGCCTGTCTTATGGCAAGGACGTGCTTGCCGAGCAACGTCTGATACCTTTTAGGGAACGTCTGTTCGTTGGTTTACACTCGTCACTCCCTTAGGTCCTACGACATTCCTTCTCCCTGGTGCATGGGAGCCTGAAAGAGGTCTCGGACTAGGCAAGTGACAAGCACGAACAAACGAACCCTCCGCAACACAGCACATGTTTTCTAGCACTCACTTCACTGATATCGTATTTTTCAATAATTTCACATTAGGCATGAATAAAACTGATATCTACCTGAAGCACGCAATTCTCCCTTACATCAAAAGGTTATAATTGCGAAATGAGTCGTATAATGTAAGCACATTAGTACAAAATGAAACACACATGCAAAAATCAAAAAAAAAAAATATACATATATATCGAATAAAACGGAAATATATAAAGTTAAAAAGGATCAGTGACTGGGGAGGAGACTAAACTCTAGTTCACTAAAGACTACATTTTCAATCTCTCACCGTACAGTGCCTTGGGACGAGAATAAAAACTAAAAACGTTTTATCCTTTCTCCCCGTACAGAGACTTGGGACGAGAGTAAAAAAACTGAATCGAGAACAACGTTACTCGCTCCCAAACTCCTTACTTGGGACAAGAATAAAGATCGGATCGTTCTCTCTTTCTCTCTCTCTCTCTCTTGTCACACACAAGAGAATTGCCCACTCACCCTTCGTCAATAAACAGGTTATTTGACCAAAGGAAAAAAACTGAAAGGACTAAGAAATTGAAAATTAACAAGTTCCTTTAAATTAGTATTTAAAACACTTCAGTTTGAAAGAAGAATGAACAAAACGTCAAAATCGATTTACTCTTTCTGCAAAGTGAAACCGTGATTCTCTCTTTCTCTATCGTAACGATAGAGCGCAAACTGCGTAGCATAAATAAACCAAACGTTAGTTCATCTTTGAAAAAAACAGCACGAAGACTATTCAAAGAATATCTTTCTTAAAATATTTTCTAAAAAATATTCATTTCATAACTCTTACAGAGCAAATGATTTAAACTTAACGAAAATAAAAGTTGAATGGGCTCAACGTTGTTTAACTTCGGTTTCCAAGTTAGGACCGCCTACATCTCGGACTAGGGGAGGAATAGGTAAAGGCCGCATATAAACAAAACATAAAATTTATCTTGATGTTTAGTATAAATGGAAAGCTAATCGAAGAGGCCTAATAAAGGCGGGTGAGATATAAAATATATAGAGGAAAATCTATAATTATCAACAATAATTTATAACGTGATAAAATAATTACTAAAAACCTAAAACACACTTCCGTACACTGAGGGAAGGGTCGGCCATCTTTACTCTATGGAAAAACCAAAGATAAAAAAGCAAGGGCAAAACACTTTTACTCTCCTTTCAAAAGCATTTCTTTTGAAGATAGTATTGAATAATCCAACACGGCGAAAGCAATAAAACCAAAACCAAGTACTTCACCAATTCGGTAGAAAACTCGAGGTCATAAAGCGAGTGGAATCGACTTGTCGATGAAACCGACAGAGAAGAACTGGAGCTGTTTACAAGTATATGCGGTATCTGGCCGATAGTCGGCGCTGGTGGGCACACCCGCAACCTTCATGGCGATCGCTCGCGAGTTTTTGGAATCTGTCGAGCCGTCGGAGACGTCAGCTATTATATATTCACCGGCTAAGTTTAATATTTAAAAATACAAATTACTTTATTAGGAGACGTCCTTATGAGGGAGGAGGTTTCTTTGACCAAAATCAGGTTTGGTAAACTGACCCAGGAAATGTCAATAAACTTCGATCCTAAGGAGAAGCAAAAGTCATGACTCCTATCAACCCCTCTAATTTCCTGTGCATGGAGATGCAACAGGAGTTTAGGGTAGGCCATTACCATAAATGGTGTAAGACAATGAAGAATCTACACGATATGCTATCCAGCATATAAGCAATAAATTATTAATGATATTATGTGTATACAACAGGTCCATCATCTGCCTTGCTTGGAGGATTGGCAAAAAATTTCAAATACAATTTAAATTGTAAAGAAGTCATTCTACTGCATAGCTTACCTACATCTGGCATCCAGTCCATCTACATACAGGTAGTGTTACAACATCTGTACTCTACTCAAATAAAGGGGAAGAGGAAAGGAAGAATCACCAGTCATTCTTGCCTTTCACTCTAGACTTACATCGCAACTGTTATCTAAGACGAGATACTACTTGTTCCGTGAGGGAGCTGAGTTCACTACACCACCTGTTGACTGGCTACTACATGTCCCAAGGATCTAGGGACATGTGAGCATATTGCCAGAGGAAGCAGGCAGTAACAATTGCCTGGCTTTTCCAGACTCCGGCCTTCATGACCTGCGCCAAGGATAAATTTTTCCTGAAGGCTAAGGCTGAACTGATACTTCTGATTTCGTGTGCCCTCACTCTCGAGGGTCTGCCTTCTTATGCTTCATCCAAGGCGTAGGAAGGTCTGATGCTTTCCTGAAGCCAGAAGGAGAACAAATCTGTCTCTTAACCTTCCTAGAGCATAGAAAAAGTCTCTGGTGCTCAGGTCTGAAGTGCTAAGTCCTTTGCTTCCTTAAGAGAGGAGATGGAGAAGTTCTTGAACCTAGCTCCTTGATCTGTATTCTGATTTGCCTGGAACTGCAAGACGGAAGAAAACAAGATCTTCTTCCATCCCTTGGTATGACCAACGGCCTACAAAATGCCATGTAACTCTATAACTATCTTTGCTGATGCCAGGGAAAGCAAGAATAGTCTTCAGTGTAAGATCATAATTTGGCACTTCCTCAAGAGGTCTGTACAAGGCTCTCTAGATCTAAGGACCTTTGTGACGTCCTAATCAGGAGGTCAAAGTTTCTTTGGAGGAAAACACTATTCAAAGCTCTTCATGAGCATGGACAGTACAGTACAGTACAAATGTTACAGCCCCTCAATCTAAGAACCTGGGTCAAGGCTAAGCAATAGCCCTTTACTTACATTGTCTTCAACTAGTAACATCATTAGATCAGTGAACTATTTGGTTTGTGGCCACTTGGGAGTCAGCAAGGTCATCACTCTGTAGATGACCCAACAAAACAGAAAGAATGGCATAAAAGTGTAAGCAACCAGGTCATCACAAGGAAGTAGGAATACGTCCTCTAACGTTGCTACCTGATCTGGTACTGTGGAACAATATCCTGGAAGCTTCTTGTTCATGTGTTTGTGAACAAGACGAGCACTGAAGAACCCTAAAGGATAAAAACGTTTCTGCTACAGCTTGTAGAAGAGCCCACTCTTCCTGACCCCCCAAATTGAGCGTATCAGCTGTTACATTCTTGTTCCCTATAATGTATCTTGCAGACAGCATCACAGCGTTGTTGAACGCCCAAATGTGAGTCTGCCTTGCCAACTCACATAGGTAATGTGAAACAGTCCCACCCTGCTTGTTAACATAGGCCACTCCTGTTGTAGTGATGCACATCAATACTACTGAGAGCCCTATCAAACTCTGTTGGAAAGCTTGCTGGACTAAAAGCATGGCTTGCATTTCTAACAGGTTGAAGTGTAGACTTTTCTCTTTCTTGAACCACAGCCCTTAGGCAATGTCATCCCTCAGAAGCATACCCCGTCCTTCCTTAGATACATCTGTGAATCTGTGAACAGTAGCGACTCTAGAGGAGGGGAGTCGAGACTTCCATGATGAGGTCTTCATCATTTAACCATTACTTTAGATTTAACCTCACTGCTAAGTTCACCGAAACTAGGGAGTGGGGAGGAATGGTGACAGCTGACCAGTGATGCCTAAAACAGCATTGTAGCAACCGCTGGTGGAGGTACCCATGGGGGATGAGTTTCTCCAACGACAAAAGATTTTATAGAAAATGTCACTGATATGCCAGCAAATATTAAACTTCAAGAAAAGGTTACACAATCTCCCTGAGTATGCTGATATGACCATCGGTCGGAAAGACTTATTGTTGCTGTACTGTATCTATCAACATCCCCACATACTCCGTCCTTCTCTCGGGCTTGAGACAAGACTGTCTGTGAACACTTGAGTGAACACCTGTAGAGTAGTGGATAGTATTCAGCTTATGATTCTGAACTGATGTAGTCATCCCTTGCTTTCCATGAGGGTTACATTCCAGGACCCTTACCTATTTACTGGCATTCTAAGTTTTTAAAAACCATCCCCATACAGTTACAAACCATTCCCACACTCTTATAATACTTTACTACACTCCTATAAACATTTAGTTATACACAATTTATGCTATACATATACAGTAGGTGCAATGCTGAAAATGGTACACAAGAGATTGGGCTACCCAAGCCTAGCTCACAAGTATGGGACTGGAGTCCATTGTGAACAATAAAATATTAATGAGCAGATAATTAACGAAGCGAAGAGATCTCTAGAATCCGTGTTGCCATCGTTTGTAAACGAAGGAATGTCAATTCCATCCCCTAGTCCATACGGAATAAAAGCGAAAAACCCAGAAGGGTTATGGCTTATGAGACCGTTGTTCCAAGAGGACATGATGGAGTGAGACAAGAATTGAAAACCAAAACCAAGTGAGTGATCCAATGAGTTCGCTAAAAAAGAAGAAGTTTGAGATAAAGACCTCGAAGGAAAACCTTCTTATCTGTAACAGTAGTTGGGTAAGACTACTGTATGTATCTACCTTCCAAGTGAGATCCGAAGAATAAGAGGGTCTCCATAGTAAGATGTCGCTGATTCTCCCAGCAAGTGGGAAAATTGTCTGTCTAAGGTGAAGGGCAACTCTCCCTTGGAGGGGGAAGTTGTCCAACACCCAAAGGTTGACCTCCAGGCAAACAAACTCTGCTTACTGTCAACAAGCCAAGCAAGAGTGCATGTGCCACTCGCGAAGTTCTAGTCTACCATTTAAAAGATGTACAGTACTCTTGTAGGTAACAAAATACCAAAACAAGTGACCTAAATGGTTAGAGAGAGGGAGATGAAGAGGCAACTGATCGCCAACGTCCCAGATACATCAACCCACAAGGAGCAGTGGTAGTAGAAGCCGCAACAGAAAAGGTCGGAAATATACGTTCGCTAGAGCTGACGAGATAAGGGCGGTCGATGTAGAGGCTTCTGCACCTGAATGCATGGGCTATCCAACACGTTGATGTGGCAAGTGAGGTATTAAGCGCGAAGGTTGACGAGTGTGCAGCACACCTCCTACCGTTGGCGAATGATGGGATAAGTTCACAGAAAAGAGTGTGAGCTGAACTCCCTTAGTTGTATGTCGTGGAGAAATTGTGAGTGCTACCGAAGTAGCGCAAATAGTAATAATCACAGATTAAAGTTCTGTGCGCACTGCAAAGTAATGCACACCTGTGCACCACCGAAGTTGCGCACACACCTGTAGACTACCAAGGTAGCATGTAATAGTGTTGATAAGGTAGCATTCGCTCCTACTCTGAATAGAAGTCTAGCGAGTGTATCCTTTGTGAGCGCTACCGAGGTAGCACATACTCGCATTGATGAAGTAGCACTGACTCTTGCCCTGAACAAAGTGTCTAGCACTTGAAAAAATAGTGCGAGCGAGCTATTGCATGAGTCTATTGTCCTCTCTCAGTGAAAGTTGTAGGTAGCAAGCTCAGAGCTCCTTGTGATTGTCTCGCAAAGATTGTCGTCCTACTGGAATCACCTGGAGCACAAGTTGCCCTCACAGATGCGTCGCTCATCACTGCTGGTCAGACAAGAAAGGTCAAAGATTGCCGCTCTGTAACCCCCTCCATCGAATGAGACTTCTCAGAACAAGTGGGTGCATCGTTGGTGGTGCTGAAGAGACCAACAGGAGAAGACCTACCCTACGAACAGAGAAGATGTCCCTTGAGAGGAGCAGGAACATGCTTACACTCTTTGCACTCCCTTTGGCGGCTGAGACATCTCAGAATGAGGGAGTGTGGTGTAGTCGGTGCTGAAGAAACAACTCAGGAGAAGACTTAACCCACAAACGGTAAAGGTATAACCTGCAAGGAGCAGGAAAAAGCCTCTGCCCTTCGCACTTCCTCTACAGGCTGGCATCTCAGAATGACGAGGGAGGGCAGTGTCATCAACACTGAAGGGATGAATCCGGAGAAGGGCGAACCCACGTACGGGAAAGGTGTCCCCTTTGAGTAGCCAGAACAAACTTCACACATCACATCCCCTCTGCCGGTTGAGCTTACTCAGAATGACGGATTTGCAGTGTCGTCACCACTGAAGAGACCACTCAGGAGAAGACCTAACCAGGGAAGAGGTAAGGTGAGGCACAGGAACAATCTTCCGTCTTTGCACTCCCTCTGCAGGCTGACATCTCAAAACGAGGGAGTGTGGCGTTGTAGGTGCTGAAGGAATCACTTCGAGGAGGATTGAACCCGCGTACAGGAAAGGTGTCCACCGTGAATAGCAAGAACAAGCTTTAGACTTCACATTCCCTCTGCCGGCTGAGTTAACTCATAACGAGGGAGTGCATCGTTGTCAGCAGAGGAGCAAAACCGAGGTCAAGCTCTGGGTTGGACGCAAGCGGCCTTCTTGGAGAACAATAAAGGTGCATCAAAGGAGAGAGACTCCTTGAGGAGGAGGGGAGAGCTTCTTTGTTAAGGGAAGGGGCGAAGTGCTCCATCCTAAGGGTAGAACGGAGCAAAGAAGTTTTCTCGTCCTCGAGGACAATTCCGAAGGAAACGCAGCCTTCTTTCACTTCATGCACACTCACTCTGAACAGCAACACTCACATCTGTAAAAATAAAGAAACAAAACTAAAAGAACAAATTAGTCAAAGGCCAGTCAAAAGGTTGAGTGGTAGAGAGGGCGAAGCCAAAAGAAAAAGTGACAAGACAATAAAGGTGTGTGTGTGAGTGGGGTAGCCTATACTATCCCACTACCTCCCCCACTAACTAGTGGTGGGGTAGTTATACCAGCTAAAAGTCTTATGGCTAGATTTCGAGCTTCACCAAAAAGTATATTCCCTAATAAAGAGCGAAAGGGTTTGTATTAGTTTCGGAACAATAATGTACAGTATTATCTAGGGCATGGAGTAAAACCATCTAATATTATCTTTTGTAAACATGCAACTATATTACAGGTGAGTGATCATATAATAGGAGCTTCAGCCCTTCATATTTAGCTCTCAGACCTTGATAACTCCACTGTAATATTGAGGAGAAAATAAAATTTACCTTTTGGAAGATTCCTTAGAAGTCATCCTATCAGAGTTTTTGGAATTGATGGGAGTCTCTGATACTCTCTTCATAAAAACAGATCTTGCTAAGCCTGGTTTGGTATTTTTCTCAACAGCCTTCTTGTTTATTTGTCGAGGGGGAGGGTGAACCTCGACGTTATTCTTTGATATATTTAAATTTTTTGAAGGCTTATTTTTTTTAGACAGAACTTCATGCCTATTTGCAATAGGTATTTTTCCATTTCACAGAGGGGAGAGGGATGGACTCCCTGTTTTCCTATCAAAAGATTGAGAGCTATGTTGCTTTTGTACCTCCATAATGACAGGTGCATCCAATAGCTCTCTGCTTAAGATACTTCCCCTAAATCCGGCAATGATGTTCCCCAAGATGAAAGCCTTGGGCTGTTCATCCGAGGTGTGGTAGATTCAGAGGAAAGAGGTGGTGCCTTTTTAATGATATACTGTACACCGATTCTAAATCATCAAACATGGTATTAGCCCTATACGGTGATTTAGGAAGCGGAGGCTTTTCATTACTTGGTCTCTAGCTGGTATTACAGTTCTCTCTGGATGTCCTGCATCCTTAGATTTTAAGTTTTGTTATAGCTTTTTATCTT
Source organism: Palaemon carinicauda (assembly GCF_036898095.1). NCBI lineage: Eukaryota > Metazoa > Arthropoda > Malacostraca > Decapoda > Palaemonidae > Palaemon > Palaemon carinicauda. The sequence goes on along the minus strand of NC_090750.1, from coordinate 41,210,622 downwards.
ACTTGGAAGTTGCCTAGCATATCCCACACTAATATGTTCTGCATCTGACTTATTAACAACTGTTTCTCCTATTTGACATTGAGGAAATTTCTAACTGGTTGGCTTGTGATACTGGCTACAATTAGTGCACCTTGCAACAGAAGTGCAGGTTCTATGCTCAAGATCAGAAGAATTCTCACAGAACTTTACAATTTAACATACCCTAGATGCATCCGAGATTTGAAACAATTGTAGCACTGCAATAGTTTCTGTTTACTAAAGGCAAACTGGTATTCTCTCATTTTTTTAAGTATACATGAGAGGGTACATCCTGGTCTTCAAAGTGAAAATAATCACAGTGGTTCTGTTCTGGGAATCTTGTGAACCTTTCATATTTCTTCTGGGCACATCAAAGATTTCATCCTCTCCCCTCTGAGCAAACAACTTTTGCTGGGCACTCTTCAGCCCCTGAGATCAGAGCAGGGCTGTACTGGTCTTGGGGGGGCTTTTGAGTGCCATAGACATGGTCTAAGACTGTGTGTTTGCCCTCCTGGGTCTGATAACCCATTGATGGCCATCATGCAGACCAAAACCTACTAACAGCTAATTCGGAGTCTTCCACCCATGAGACATCATCTCAGGGTGGGTAGTAGTCGTCATTGGAGTGATGAGGGAATAGTGATAACTTCCTAGGAGCCTCTGAAGGTCTCGCAATCCTTATAGAGGATTTTGGTAGTGTTTTTGAGTACTTGGCTTCTTTCCTCGGAGAAAGGTTTCCATAAAGGAAGCCTTTGTAGGCATCCCCATGCATTGTTCACCCATAGGAGGAGAGACAGTCGGGTCCACAGGCTTAAAAGCTTGTCTATGTTCTAGAGGAACCCCCTCAATGGGGGAGAGGCAGAAGGAGCTCGCAAGAGACTCTTCCCTATGTGGAACCTCTTGTGAAGTTGCTGGATGTTGAAAAATCAGCCAAGGAGATGTAGGTACAATGATACTCAGCTTCCACTTGGAAATCTTAACTGGAGTCACTTTGACTCTTGGTGAGACTACCTTCTCAGAAACTCCTCTTTTCCTATTAAGGGGAGAGAAAGAAACAGTGGATTTTCGCCTGGGATCTGCTGGAGGCGAGGAAGACTTCTCCAGGGGAATCCTGGGAGTCTCCAAAGGACGGAGAGGGGGAATTCCTGCTGCAAAAGCTTAAGAGACGGCCCTCACCAGGACTCCAAACCACGGTTCCTGACCTATTGCGGCACTGGCTGAAAGATCCCCTGAAGGTATAGTCGAAGAGAGTTTCTGCAAGGAAGCCTTGCCTGAGAATGACATAAACCTAGTGGGAGGCTGTAGTTCTGTAGTTTCCTTACGAGGAAAAGGGACTGGACGTGATGATAGTTCCCTAGGAACCCTGAACGTTTTATCTTCCCAAAGAGAAGATCGTTGGTGGACGTTCATGTCTCTTTGTTCTCTCCGGTGAACGCAATGATCTGCGTTTGCTAGGAAGAGAATGAGGAGAGGGCGCACGGCGAGGAGGCAAACATCTGTGCTCCGGAGAACACATCAAGGCTTGCGAAGGAGAAGGCTTGTGAGATATCTCTTCCTGAGAACGACAATGTTCCTTAGAACAGCGCCATTCTGGCGAGCGGTGACGATGGTCAAGGGATAGTTGAGGTCCCAGCGATCGTTGTGGTGAGCAATCGCGAGTCACCGGAGTGTGACGAGCTGCCGATGGAGAATGTTGGACACCTCATGATTGTTTAACGGATCAGCACGTTGGCGAACTGCGAGCAGCAAGGGGCTGCTGTTGTTTGGCTTTCGATCTCCTAGGAGATCGGCGAGTCACTGGCGAACGACAAGTTGACAGAGACTGGTGAGCAGTTGAAGATTGATAGTGAGCAGGCAAAAGGCAAGACGTCGGAGAATGACGAATCGGCGAACCATAGGGGAATGGTGAACCTTAGGTGAATGATGAGCCTTTTAAGAGAGGTGAGAAATTTGTGAATGGCGAGAGATGAGGAACTAGGTGACAGAACCAGCTGGAGGACCGCAAACAGCAGTTCGTTGGTGAGCAGTTGGCGAGGAGTGCTGGACTGACGAACGCCACAAGGCTGGCGAACAACGAGTCAAGATGAGTCCGTTGAACCAGGCAAAGATCAGGAACCAGACGGCAAACGGCTAGACTGGTGAGTCGTCAGGCTGACGGTTTCTCGGTGACAGCAAATCCTACAAAGGGAATCATTATGCAGCAGACGGAGAAGAGCCAAACAGCCGTCTCTTTGCCGAAGGCAAAGGAGAACATCTGAGGCGACAAGTGCCATGAACTCTGCGAGATCGTTGCCAGCGAGGGCGAGCCTCTGCAGGGGAGGGCTGATCAGCAAGCTTGGTCTCTGGCAGGCCTCCGAAGAGGTGTCTCTATGGGTGGTCTCTTGCGAACGAGAGAGGTGATCACCCGCAGAAGAGACTTGCCTCAGACCTTGCTTCGCCCCCAAAGAATGATCAATGAGGGGGAGAAGTGCAGTCCTTGGCAATGGCGGTAAGAGCGTAGGACAAAGCAGGGTTTTTTTATACAACCTCTTTTATTACATTGTGAGACATGGAACATTTCTCTGAAACTATTTTATCTAAAAAAATTATGCTGCAAACATTCCTAATCTTATTCTTGTTCCTGGATAATCTTATCTAATTCTGTACGGGGTACTCACCCAAGATATGCTCTCCAATGAAACCTGGCTGATGTCCATGACAATGAATCAGCTGTGCAGTAGATGACGAAAAAGACTATATTATTTACTGCACAGCCAATCTTAGTCGCCACCGTAGGGTTTGACTGAATGTAATAAGTAAAAAATTTAGTGAAACTCGGATGTCCTTGGGTTATGACGGTCATGAGTTACAATGATTGGCCGTTACGAAAGGGCTTCAATACGGTCTAATCATAACTCAATTTTGATGACGGTTTGTATTCATATAGGAACAAATAATAATTAGATATTGTATGAATTTATGGCTATACTGTACATTAAACTTTTAAAAATGAAGTCAATACCTACCAGCTTAATGAGAAACCAGCAAATACACAAACACCCAGCGAGCACTACCAAGAGTTGGAGAATAATTGTGATCCCCAGGGACCAAACTCTTAGCGCAAGAGACATCATCTGTGAAGTCAGGTTCACTAATTCGACTATAGACTCCAAAAAGTTTGTTATGATATTGGTCATAGTGAAATCTGAAAGCAAATGAGAAAAATCAGCCACTTTCTAACCAGTTTTCTGCTGTATGGAAAGAATACAATATCACACATTTTTACATATGAAAAATTTGGAAATAATTTGTATTTTACCTAACTATAAAAATTTGAAGCTCTACAGTGGTGATATATTTCGGCGACAAATGAAACTAGCTGTAAGACTTTTACACGAGGCGTAACCACCATCTACTAGTAAGTGGAGGGGTAGCGGGGGTAGACCAACCACCCCACTCACACCAGCACTAGTAACTGAACGTCAATTTGCAATTGTGGCAGGACTTCTGGGGGAAGGTGATGTCGGGTCCAGTATACTAAAGAGCTCCAGGTTTGTATACAGTAATTAGAAAAAAGGACAAATTTGGAAATAATTTGTATTTTTCCTAACAATATAAACCTTTAGCTATATATAGGGGTATTACTTTCGCCGAAGATGAAAGGACAAGCCGCTAAAATTTAGCGAGGGTTAACTACCCATCCTGCTAGTTAGTGAGGGGTAGGGGGGTAGCTAGCTACCCTTCTCACTCACATACCTGTGACTGTGCTTCACTTTGCTTGGAGGTAGGAATTCAAGGGGGACAGGGTTGGCGGATAAGTTTGTATAAACAGCTAAAGGTTAGTATCGTTAGGAAAAATGCAAATTATTTCCAAATTTTTCATTTGTTTGGTAACTAGAATACAAACCTACGCTATTTATAGGGGTATGATTCACCCATTAATAGGGCGGACGTCCCTGCCAATCTGGCTTTTTGGCTTTACCTGGTTATTCCCCTTTGTGTGTGTTAGCACATAAAAGGGGAAACCCTAACACCTCGCTAACCATGCTATGCATGGTCTGCAGCCTACGCAAGCTGTGTGTGTTGAGATACTAGCAATGAGATTGTCAAGATAAGATCTCTTCTGAGTCATAGGAATCGTCTGAGGTCACCAAGACATACCCAATACCACCTCGCCAGGGTATGGGGACACAACAGTATTGACACAATACTAGGTTACACAAGGGAACAATGGTTTACCTGCAGAGGTTAAGGTTAGCTGTGCAGAGGACTATGGATGCTGATTTCCCCCAAGAGAGGGGAGGATGAAGAAATGAAAGAGAGTCATTTTTTTTCATTCACTCACACTAAAACTGGGTAACTATGCCCTCAACCTTCTGCTACTTGTCCATAAAGGAGCTTGAGGTATTGAACCAGTTGTTGTACAACCACCACAGGATCAATAGAGAACGCATCCTGTCTCCTGTGGGTTACGTCTTGCAGGTAGTTGGCGTATGAAGGTAATTTGATGCTTCCACATGCCAGAGTAGTTACGATTGAATGCCAGTGATGTAGCAATGTCCCTGACGTTAAGTGCTCTGGTCGACATGTCGGAGGAGGATTTGGATTCAGTGCGAGGCCTATGACCTTGCGAATCCAGGCAGAGATGGTGCTCTTCGTGATCCTCCTCTTGACCTTCCCCGTGATGACGAAGTGATGACACTCGGGGTGACCTCTTGTAGTTTCCTTGAGGAAGGGACCCTAGTTTCTCTTTGGCATAGTAACCGTTGATCTGGATCATTGGTCATGCTGCAAAGGATTCCTAGACCAAAGGGTTCAGATTCTGGGATCTGAGCTGCCAGAAACGAGGTCGAGCATTTCTTGATTCATTGTCGTGAATGAGAGATATTAAGGGCATTCCAAGGGGTTAACACCAACTGTCTTGGCCAAAGCCAATACGAGAGGGAGGCCTGTCATCAAGATAAGGAGACCTCTGCTGCTTAAAATCCTGGAACGAGGTCTCCTTTCTGACTCAGGGTTCGTAGGCTCTAAGCTCCATATGAGGGAAGATGCCGACATGGAAGAAAGGTTAATTCCTTTCAGGCTGAAGGCGAGGCTCAAGGAATAGCGGTGACATTTCATTGCTGAGAAGAGTTCCAGCGGAGAGAAAATGTCTACCCTTTTCAGTTTCATGGCGGGACTCAAGGCTGAGAGAGAGTCTTCTACTGACGAAACCAAGAGGAGCTTTCCCTTCCGCAGATACACAAAGAACTCCACTATTGCTAGAACAGAGGCATCGAGTGGAGAGATACTGCTTTCACAACACTAACCATGGAAGACATTCTACTTTGCCTGGTAGACTGAGGCTGACGATCTTCGCAGGTGTCCAGAAATCCTTTTCGCACCTTGTTGCAAAAAAATCCTTTCTGAGTTAGGAGATGCTGGATAGTCTACAGGTGTGAAGACGCAGCAAAGCTAAGGCTTTGTGGAAGATATTAACATGTGGTTGTATGAGTATATCTCGTTGCGGAGGAAGTTCTCTTGGAAGCTCCGTCAGGAGTTGCAGAAGGTCTGAGAACCATCCTCAGTGATGCCATAGCAGAGCTATGAGGGTCATTGAGAGATTGACCGATGTTCTGGTCTTGTTGACTAATCTTCTCGTTAGACAGAACGGGGGAAATGAATAAACGTATATGTTGCCCCATTGTTGTTGGAATGCAGCTTGCAAGAGAGCCTAGGGGTCTGGAACTGGGGAGCAGTACAACAGGAGCCTGAAATTCAGGGCTGTTGCGAAGAGATCCACCATCAAAGAACCCCACAAAGTCAGGACTGTTGGCTACTAGATGATCCAAAGACCATTCGGAACCTCTTATCTGAGTCGCTCTGCTCAGGTCGTCCGCGAGCACATTCCTTTTGCTGGGAATGAAACGAGCTGATAGTTACCGAATGGACTTCCATGTGATGTAGGGAGAGAATTTCACATTCAATAAGTTAATATATGCATGTGATTAGCTATTTCATAAGTTTTGTTCGATAATTAAACGATACAGACAAATAATATTAGTTGATTTTATAAAGAGAGAGAGAGACAGGCGTCGAGAGAGAGAGAGGAGTGTAAGGGTATTGTGCGCTCTAATAGCTGATGTTGTAGTTTTGAAAGCCCAAACATTCTTTGTGAGAAAGATTAATCATGGGTGAGTCATTGACACGCAGTGTTCGCCAGCCACCAAGAAAGCCGGTAACAATGACGTCACCATTACGTCAGAAGAGGGGACCAATAAAACACAAGAATAGTCACATGATGTGACGTAATTACCACTTAAGATGCTTGTGAGATAGAAGACCGCGCTCTTTCCTCTTAGTAACCGCAGTGAACGGTTTTCCCTTCTCCCCCATCCTGGGGCGAGGCCCCACACCAAGTGCTGATGTGCCAGGCACTTAATTAACTTCAGAAGTGGAGTTAAAATGGCTGCAAGTAACAGGAGAGAAGTTCAGTAGGAGAAGCCCTTTTGCCTATCAACCGAGAGGTGACAAATTATCTACGATGGAGGAGGAATTTTTAACATGTCCATTTGGAGGACACCAGTAGGACCAAGTTCTAGAAGAAGAGCGCTCGGATCGTGATGACCTATGATATGTAAGATTTTCTGATCGTCACGAACGGTGATCAGGGGAAGAGTGTTCAGAATGGCAAGGCGATGGCAATGCTTGTCATCAAGTGCTGCTGGTGGTAGGAGCGCTGGTCCCCGGAAGATCTACACCTGCAACCTTTGGGTTCCTGTGGGGAGAAACAAAGGGTTGAAGGTTAGGAGACGACGAGGTCCCAGGATGGAGAGAGGGTATGTCATCAGCCGAAGGCCATTGGAGAGGCAAAGGCGAGCATCGAGGCCAGGAGAGGGCGAAAGATGGATCTCGCATAGTTCCAGAGCGTGAGATGTCGACGGCTCCGGAGAAGGGTCCTTCCAAGCACCAAGCTGAAGAAGGCCCAGCAGCTCCTCCTTTGAAGGGGGTCTCGAAATACCTAAGGATGACCACATCTGCAAAAGATCTGAAAGGGAGAATGACTCCCAGGCAGCTGGAGGTGAAGATGCTCCTCTAGGTGAAGCAACAACCCCCCCAGTACCCCGAGGTTGCCTAGGAGTTAGTCGGTCTGCACTCCTACTCGATCGTCCCTCGGAGGAGCGCGAGCGAGAAGGAGCTTTTGAAAGAGATTTGGGGGTGCGCTAAGAAGAACGTGCTTTCCTCACCCCTGAGGGAGAAAGATCGCTCTTCGCCTTCTTCCTGCAACGCCCAAATTTCTCTCATTGGGAGGCAGGCCACTCCCTATACTCTGCAAAGGGCAAATCCTGCTCGCAGCGATGCCCTCTGCACGAAGGACGCAGAGAGTGCGGGTCGGTCTCCAACGAAGACATGAAAGTACGGCATATGGCACCCTCGCGTCCTGGACAGGTTCGCAGAAGGCAATCATAGAGAGAACACGCACACCTGAAAAGAGAAAGGAAAAACAAAAAGTCCAATGATAGTCAGGAAGAGAGAGGACATGTCCTATATCTATCGAGCCAGAAGAAAAAGTGACGTCTCTCACTGCTGAGAGAGTATACGGTATACAGTATATAGAGGCGGCTGGGTAACCCCCAGCCTACCTGGTCAAGCGGTTAGGCAGGGTTGTCACCTGGCAATTAAAGTCTAATGGCTACCTTCCAGCTACACTGAAAGAAATCCCTATAAATAACGAAAGGTTTGTTAGTATGGGAACAACATGACAAATTCGTAAATAATTTGTATTTTTCCGAACTATACAAACCTTAGCTATTTAATAGGGGTATTACTTTCAGCGTAGCTGAAATGACGAGCCATTAATATTCAACGAAGGTTTACTACCCACACCACTAGTTAGCGGGGGGAGGGGAGGGTAGCTTGCTAACACCCCCCCCCCTCTCACACACCTGTGCTTGAGCTCACTTTTCTTGGAGGTAGGACTTCAAGGGGGATGGGGCTGGCAGGCAAGTTTGGTTAAATAGCTAAGGTTTGTATAGTTAGGAAAAATACAAATTATCTACGAATTTGTCATTTGTTCCATAACTGAAATACAAACCACGCTATTTAATAGGGGTGACTCACCCATTAGGAAGGGTGGACATCCCAGCCAGTCTGGCTTTTGGCTTTGCCCGGGGGCTCGTTATTTGAGTGTGTAAGCACCCAAGAAATAAGGAGTCCCTGCACCTCGCTAGAACCTTGCTACGCAAGGACTGCGGCCAACGCAAGCTGTGTGTGAAGGTATGAAGAAGTGTGACTCGTCCTAGGAAGTTGTTCTAAAGTTCTTTAGATGGAAACTTGTAGACTAGGACTTTCCCAATACCACCTCGTCAGGGTATGGGGATGTAACAGTATTAACCTTAATGCTAGGAACACAAGGGAGCATGGTTTACCTGCAGTGGTTTGAGGTCAGCTATGCAGAGAACCCAGGATGCTGCTTTCCCCAAGAGAGGGGATGATGAAGAAAAGAATAAGGGCCAGTCAAACCTTTTCATTCATGCAGACTAAAACCAGGTAACAATGCCCTCAACTTTCTGCTACTTGTCCAATAAGGAGCTTGAGGTTTTAAACCAGCTGTTGTGCAGCCACCACAGGGCCAATAGCGAACGTATCGAGTCTCCTGTGGGTCACGTCTTGCAGGTAGTGGGATGTGAATGTTGACGTTTCCACACCCCAGCTTGAAGAACCTACGTCAGTGAAAAATTTCTTTTCAAGGTCAGGGACGCAGCTGTGCCCGACATTGTGTGCTCTAGGGCGACGTGACGGAGGAGGGTCTGGATTCCAGGCCAGGTCAATGACCCTACGAATCCATGCAGAGATTGTGTTCTTGGTGACCCTCCTCTTAGTCCTTCCTGTGCTGACGAATAGTGCTGGCACATGAGGACGGGCTGCAGCTGTTCTTTTGAGGTACAGCCTCAAGCTCCTTACTGGGCATAGTAAGAGATGGTCTGGGTCATCTGTTACAGTACGGAGACTAGAAATAAGGAAGGAGTCAAATCGAGAATCCGCCACTCCAGGATTCTGAGTCTTAGCAATAAACTCAGGGACGAAGCTGAACGTTACCTTCCCCCATCCCCTTGAATGGGCGCTGTCATACGAGAGACTATGAAGTTCGTTGACTCGCTTGGCCAAGGCCAAACCTAGCAGGAATACCGTCTTCCAGGTTAGGTGGCGATCTGATGCCTGGCGTAAAAGTTCATAGGGAGGTCTCTCAAGAGACCTGAGAACTCAAACCACGTTCCATGGGGGAGGTCTCACTTCCGACTGAGGGCAGGTAAGTTCATAACTACGTATGAGTAGAGAAAGTTCTAGCGATGAAGAAATGTCCATTCCTTTCAGCCTGAAGGCTAGACTTAAGGCTGAGCGATAGCCTTTCACTGCCGAGACTGAAAGGCGCATTTCTTCACGCAAATACCCGAGGAACTCCACTATTGTTGGAATAGTGGCATCGAGTGGAGATACCCCTTCCACGACACCGACCACAGAAGACTTTCCACTTTGCCTGGTAAACTGCTGCCGAAGACTTTCGGAGGTGTCTAGACATCCTAACAGCAACTTGTTGTGAAAATCCTCTCTCAGAGAGGAGATGCTGGATAGTCTCCAGGCGTGAAGTCGTAGCGAACCTACGGCTTTGTGGAAGATGTTGGCATGCGGTTGTTTGAGTAGATTGTGTCGTGGAGGGAGTTCTCTTGGTAGCTCCGTTAGGAGTTGCAGAAGGTCCGGGAACCATTCCGCGTGATGCCATAGCGGAGCTATGAGGGTCACTGAAAGATTGACCAATGTTCTGGTCTTGTTGAGTACCCTCCTCATCAGACAGAACGGGGGAAAGGCGTAAACGTCGATGTTGTCCCACCGTTGTTGGAAAGCATCTTGCCAGAGAGCCTTGGGTCTGGGACTGGGGAACAGTACAGCGGGAGCCTGAAGTTCAGGGCCGTTGCGAAAAGATCCACAGTCGGAGAACCCCACAAAGTCAGAACTTAGTTGGCTACTGGATGATCCAAAGACCACTCGGTACTCACTATCTGAGAAGCTCTGCTCAGATTGTCGGCGGGCACATTCCTTTTGCCTGGAATGAAGCGTGCCGATAGTTGTATCGAGTAGACTTCGGCCCATCTCAGTATCTCTACTGCTAGATGGGATAGTTGCTGCGAAAAAGTACCTCCTTGTTTGTTGATGTAGGCCACTACTGTGGTGTTGTCGCTCATCACCACCACAGAGTGACTTGCCAGGTACTGTTGGAACTGTTGAAGGGCCAGAAAGACGGCATTCATCTCTAGGAGATTTATATGAAGGTACTTTTCTGACACTGACCAGAGGCCTGAGATCGTGTGGTGCAGCACGTGGGCCCCCCACCCTTTTTTTGAAGCGTCCGAAAACAGCATCAAATACGGGGGGAGGACGAGAAGATCCACTCCTGTTCGTAGGTTCTCGTCTGCCACCCACCACTGGAGATCCGTCAGTTCCGCAGGTCCCATGGGGATCTGGATGTCCATGGAATCGTACGCTTGATTCCACCGGGACTTGAGTCGCCACTGGAGGGATCTCATCCTGAGGCGACCATTGGGAACTAGACGAGCCAGCGATAAAAGGTGACCGATGAGACGTAATCACGATTGGGCTGGAAGTTCTTCTCGTCTGATAAAAGGCCTTGCGACCTCCCTCAGCCTTGCTATCCTGTCGTCTGACGGGAAGGCTTTGTGGAGATTGGTGTCGATAATCATGCCTAGGTATACCAGTCTTTGAGTGGGAAGCAGTGAGGACTTCTCGAGATTTACCATGATCCTCAGATCTTGGCAAAGTCTCAGAAGTTTGTCTCGGTGTTGAAGAAGGGATGACACCGAGTCTACTAGGATTAACCAGTCGTCCAGATAACGGAGGAGACGGATGCCAATCCTGTGTGCCCAAGATGATACTAGGGTGAACACTCTGGCGAAGACTTGTGGTGCTGTGGAGAGACCAAAGCACAGCACCTTGAACTGGTACTTTCTGTTGCCTAGGTTGAATCTTAAGTACTTCCTTGAAGACGGATGGACTGGGATTTGGAAGTACGCGTCCTTTAGGTCCAGTGTGCACATGAAGTCTTGCGGTCTTACTGCTAGTCTGACCGTGTCCGCCGTCTCCATGCTGAACGGAGTTTGTTTGACAACCTTGTTCAGAGCTGAGAGGTCGATGACTGGTCTCCAGCCTCCAGACGCTATGAACGGGACGCGATATCCTAGACTGATCATGAAGATTGTCCAGGAATTGGCCCCGAGTTGCTTCCACCTGTTTGAGCAACTTTGTAGGCATCCCCCTACTGGTGGACATGCAGGGGGACTGTCTATCCCAGCGTTTGCAGCTTCGGCTGCTCCCTCTAGGATTCTTGCCTCCCCTGGAGGACTTTTTGCCTTCCTTTCTTTGACAGGAAATGGCTTAGACACTCTTCGATGCTGTTGTTGTTTTAGCGGTCTTGACTGGACGGGACTGCTGTGGTGCTGGAGGCTTATAGGGTTTAGATGTTAAAGCCCTATAAAGAAGGGATTCTTGATGAGACTTCCTCCACTTCTCAGTGGCATGTTCCACATCCTTAGGCTCAAACAAGATGGATCCCTCTAGAGAGGAATGTCTAAGCCTATTGATCTCGGTGCTAGGGACCTTCTGATGGAATCTCTCAGTTACTGCATCCCGACGTTTCAGAATGATACTTGCCCACAAGTTCGAGACTTGGTGGGCCAGAAACTCGATCGTGCGAGTACCTGAGAGAGTACCAAAGACACGGTCAAAGACCGTGTCCTTTTCCTCTCGAGGAGGGATCTCTGGGTCGGAAAACCTGTTGAGAGCCCTCATTAGAGTCAGAACTTGCCAAAACGCATGTTCTGACTCTTGCTGGTCTCTTCCTGATGTAGGACTTGCAGCGAAGTCTCCTGTCCCCAAAGACTCTTCTTGGGGAGAGTCGCGGGCGTTCTCCGAGTGGCTAGCTGGCTCCATCCTAGTCCTTGTAGAGGACTTCGGCAATGTTTTAGAGTCCTTAGATTCCTTCTTGAGAAGGATGTAGGACTTCAGGAAATCTTGGTCCGAAAGGGAAGGAGAGACAGTCTGGGGGAAAGAAGGAACCTGCCTCGAAGGCTTGCGTGGAGTCAGTTTTGCCCTTTGAGAAGTTACCGCGTCTGGAACTCCTCTTTTTCTCTTCAAAGGGGTAGAAGCAGCCATGGATCTGTGCCCTAATTCAGAGAAAACAGGCTTGAACGCCTGCGTTACGGCTCTGATCAGTGCACCGAACCAGGGCTGTTGGCTGACAGACGCGCTGTCAGACATACCCCTTGAAGAGACAGGAATTGAAGGATCCCTGGGAGGAGTTCTCATCATTGGTGGGTTCGCCTGAAAAGGCTTTGTGATCCTGGACCCCTCTAGATGTTTCCCTTCTCCCACAATGCGCGCTGGTATGCGCTTGCGGGAAGGGGAATGAGGCGATGGCGACCTTGCCGTGCGTAGTTCAGCAGTCTCGCGCGCGGGACGATATTGACGCTCGCGCGAGGGAGAGTACCGGGAATCACGCGCGGGAGACTGCGGGCGTGCGGGAGGATATTGACGCTCGCGCGAGGGAGAGTACCGGGAATCACGCGCGGGAGACTGCGGGCGTTCGGGAGGATATTGACGCTCGCGCGAGGAAGAGTACCGGGAATCACGCGTGGGAGACTGCGGGCGTGCGGGAGACTGATGGTGCACAGGAGCGCGCGCAAGAGACTGATGGCGCACAGGAGCGCGTGTGGGAGACTGTGGACGCACAGGAGCGCGTGCGGGAGATTGTTGGCGCGCGCGGACGCGCAGGATTAAGGCGTTGAGTGAGCGGGCGAGAGTTCGCGACTGCCTGTACCAGTCGTAGGGCGAGCGCGCGCAGGAGAAAGACCCCTAGCGCGTGGGCGCGCAGTTGAAGCCTGTGCTGCTTGTGGGCGCGCGATAGAATGTGGGCGCAATGGAGAGAGCTGGCGCGAGGGCCAGTGCTGGCGCGATGGCGAGTGCTGGCGCGTGGGAGAAGTCAGTCTAGTTGACTTCCCAGTAGCGCCCAGATCAGTTGATCATTGGTGTGCAGGAGAGTTAACTGCTGGGTGTGAGCGCTGGCGCGCGGGAGATCACTGGTGAGACGGATAGTGCTGGCGCGTAGGAGGTTGACGGCACGCAGGAGGTTGACGGCGCGCAGAAAAGCGCTGGCGCTCAGGTGAGAGTTGGCGTGGAGCTGGGCGTGGGCGCGTAGGCTTAGGTTCAGGCAAGGCCTGGCGCACAGGAGAACGTGGGCGTGTATGTGCGTGAGTGCGTGCAAAGCGCGTAGTGGAGCTGTGCTCCTGTTGGGACATATGTGCGTGTTGGCGCATATGCCCTTGATGCCCTGTGTTAGGGTTTGTTGATGGGGCCTGACCAGCTACTAGAGCGCGTTCGTCAGGTTTCGTTGGCGCATAACGCGTATCTGGGTGGCGCGCCTTAGCATGCTCAGATGAAACCTTGCTAGGTTTATATAGGAAGGGTTACGGCAGGTCAGCAGGTCTGTTGGGTGGAAGGTTGATGTGTCCTTTAAAAGGACCACCTTCCACCGAAGGAGATCGGGAACGATCTGCAGAAACGTCCAGGACCAATGCAGGAACAATGATCGGTGATTATTGTCGAGGCTCCTCTGCGAGGGACTGCATCGAAGATGTTGAACCGAAGAGGCGCCTCCTCACCGCAGGTGAAGGAAGGCCTCTCTGGCAAAGAGGAAGGCGAGCCTTGCGACGAATGCACCCTCTGGGGGCCGTAGGGTCAGCGAGCTGACCTTCTGCAGTCCTCCAAAGAGGAGTCTCTGTAAGTGAACTCCCCCGAGGGAAAGAAACACTAGCAGGAAAGACTGTTGGACTTAGTTTCTCCCTCGTTGGTTGAACAGGAACGGGAGAAACTAAGCCGTCAGCTACCGTAGGGTTTGAAGAGGCAGAGGTGATGGGTGATACCGCATTGGATACCTACCTATGATACCACAACGTCGACAAGAGACAGAGGACAAACCTCTGTTGGTGACGGTGATTGCTTGACAGCGGCACCCAATCAGATGTACTTTAGTCAAGTAAAACCTCCTTGGAGGGCGAACCCGTGTCGAGAGAGACGAGAGCGACGTGAGAGTATGGTATCACGTCGCGACCAGAGAACTTACTGACTAACGGGACCCAAGCGGACCTCGACCTAGCTCAAGGCTACCCTCGGGGCACGTTCTCTCACTCCCGGGTTAGCCCTCCATAGAAAACGGGTGTAGGGTATACTACACAAAACTCTGGTCGGTAGAGAGGAGATTACAGGTAACTCCTAAAAAAGAAGTTCGAGGTAAGTATTTGTGTTGGGACAAAAGGGGGTTAGTGACATATCCTCCCCCGGGGGGAGAGGTGAAGCTGCTTCGCTAGGGAAAGCAACGTCATCTCTCGAGCACCGAGTTTGGTAAACAGTACATTGGTCTACGCTACCACTCGACGGTCTCTCGAAAGAGACTGACCGAGTGGGAGCTTCAGAGGAGGTTTGGGCAACGGAAGAGGCCTTGGGTTTTTCTCCTTTCAAAGAAACCTTTGAAGGAGAAATATCCCGTTTGGCCTTCTTCTTCCGTCGTCGCGAAACCCTCTCCCACTGGGAGGTAGACCACTCCCTACACTCACAACAGTGTAGCTGAAACTGAATGGGAGGGTAGAAAAAAAATGGCTGTTGTCAAACAACATCCCGGAACTTCTGCATAAATATCTGAAAGTTCGTAATGGGTTAAGAAATGCCAGGTAAAGATTATGTAACACAAAAAACAGAATACAGTGAACCCTCGCTACTTCGTGGTTCGACCATCGCGGATTCACCACTTCGCGGGTTTTTTCCATAACCCATATATATGTACTGTACATATCGCGGATTTTCCGGAAATTTCGAAAATACCGCAATATCTGAAGACCCCAAATACGATATTTCGTTACCTGTAATTCCATTAATACTGTAATTAGTAATATCTGCTCTTACTGATTGTTCATTGCATTACATATGACATATAATTAAGGACAGAAAGAAATAAAACAAGAAAAGAGAATGTGATCATACGATAATTCAGTACTGTATACAGTACGTAGTAAAATTAAATCGAACATGAAACGCAAATCAGATGCAGTCATACCATATTAGCATGGTGTAAGGCTGTTGTTGGCTACTACTGTACTGTACTACAAATGTAATGGATGTGCTTCTTTTCCATGAATCTTTTGTATGTATACGTACGTAGTACTGCATCCAATAATATTCTTTGTTGCAAAAATCACATTTCGAATAAGCGTACGAGAGAGAGAGAGAGAGAGACACACATCCTACAACAAAAGCGTAAAATAGCGTACGTAAAGCTATTATTATTATTGTTATTATTATTATTATTGTTGTTGTTGTTATTAAAATTATCATTGTTATTATTATTATTATTATCATTATTATTACAGTATCATTATTTATTATTATTATTACAGTATTATTATTACTGTACAGTATACTGTACACAGGGTATCTTGTACTTTGAATTGGTAACCTACGTAGCATATAAGACGGGTTATGATTGGTTCAAGCGCTGATAGATGACGAATCAGAACCCAAGTTTTGTAATCTAGCCTGTGATTGGTGTTTTGACCGCTTCTCCAACCCGCAGCATCTCTTTCCGCGGTCACTTTGTCTCCCGCTGTATCGCTGTGTTGACGTTAAGTTATTGTGAACTTTAATCTGTGCTGTGCGTGACTGTTTTAAGTTGAAATTTTTGTTGAACTTTCTGTTAAACCCTACTGTACAATGCCTCCCAAGCCTTCTGCTTCTACTAAGGCTGGTAGTGTGCCTAAACAGCACCGAAAGATGATGACGATTGCTGAGAAGGTGACGCTTCTCGATATGTTACAAGACAGTAGAAGTTACGCGGCCGCAGACCTCGAAGACCTGACGAAATCGGGCAGTGAAGACAGTGAAACACAGGAAGAGATCCAAGAAAATGTCGAAGAAACGGGCTTAATATTAGAACGGCTTGCCAAGCTCTGCAAGCTTGCGAATGAGGTGAAAGAAATGTCGCAAGAGTGGGACGAGGATATGGTTCGTTCTGTACAATTCTGCACCAAGATCGATGAACACATGGCTCCCTACAGGATGCTCTTGCGAAAAAAGAAGCAGCGGCAGCAACTTCCGATCACAATGCCCTCGGAAGAAATTGAAGAAGTGTCTCAGGAAGAAGTTGAAGAGGTGTCCAAGGAAAAGACACCTCCGTCTGAAGAGACGTAAAATACTATTATTGGCTGCACAGTAGAAGACATCATCAGCTTCATCGTCATCATTTCTACTGTGCAGCAAATTCATCGCCATCATCATTCAAGTTTTTCTTGAACTTCTTTCGCGGTGAGTACAGTAACAATCTTTATTTTTTACTTTAATATTCTAACATTTTAATATTTGTGCCTGTTTTATAGTTTAGTACTGTATGTATTAAGTTAAAGGGAAGGTTTTAAAAGTCTGAAGAGTATACATGTTGTAACCTATCATATTTTTTTTTTTTTAAATTTACATTTACGTACGTAAAACAATCTCTCTCTCTCTCTCTCTCTCTCTCTCTCTCTCGTAAATTGTTTTCCTGCTTTGCTACGTACAGTATGTACTGTATGATTTTATATAGATACGGTAAATAATATTTGTAATATGTTATTTTTATTAATAAAATAAATTTTTGAATATACTTACCCGGTGATCATATAAGCTGCAACTCTGTTGCTCGACAGAAAAACCTACGGTCAAAATACGCCAGCGATCGCTATGCAGGTGGGGGTGTACATCAACAGCGCCATCTGTCGAGCAGGTACTTAGTACTCCAAGTAAACAAAGAACCAATTTCCTCCTCGGTCCACTGGGTCTCTATTGGGGAGGAAGGGAGGGTCCTTTAATATATGATCACCGGGTAAGTATATTCAAAAATTTATTCTATTAATAAAAATAACATTTTTCAATATTAAACTTAGCCGGTGATCATATAAGCTGATTCACACCCAGGGGGGTGGGTAGAGACCAACATTACATGTTTACGTTATTATGAGCTAAGTATTTTGTATTTCATTTTAGCAGTTATTCAAAATAACAAACATAAAATAAATAAGTACCTGGTAAGGAAGTCGACTTGAACAATTACTCTGCCTTTTTAAGTACGTCTTCCTTACGGAGCCTCGCGATCCTCTTAGGATGCTGAGCGACCCCTAGGATCTGAAGTATCAAGGGTTGCAACCCATACAACAGGACCTCATCAAAACCTCTAATCTAGGCGCTTCTCAAGAAATGACTTTGACCACCCGCCAAATCAAGTAGGATGCGAAAGGCTTCTTAGCCTTCCGGACAACCCAAAAACAATAATAAAACATTTCAAGAGAAAGATTAAAAAGGTTATGGAATTAGGGAATTGTAGTGGTTGAGCCCTCACCCACTACTGCACTCGTTGCTACGAATGGTCCCAGAGTGTAGCAGTTCTCGTAAAGAGACTGGACATTCTTAAGATAAAAAGACGCGAACACTGATTTGCTTTTCCAATAGGTTGCGTCGATTATACTTTGCAGAGATCTATTTTGTTTAAAGGCCACGGAAGTTGCGACAGCTCTAACTTCGTGTGTCCTTACCTTCAGCAAAGCTTGGTCTTCCTCATTCAGATGGGAATGAGCTTCTCGTATTAACAGTCTGATAAAATAGGATAAAGCATTCTTTGACATAGGCAAAGATGGATTCTTAACTGAACACCATAAAGCTTCAGAAGGGCCTCGTAAAGGTTTAGTTCGTTTTAAATAGAACTTAAGAGCTCTTACAGGACATAAGACTCTTTCTAGTTCATTTCTAACCATACGATAAGTTTGGAATATCGAACGATATTGGTCAAGGCCGAGAAGGCAGCTCGTGTTTGGCTAGAAAACCAAGTTGTAGAACATGTAGCCGTTTCGGATGAGAATCCGATATTCTTGCTGAAGGCATGAATCTCACTGACTCTTTTAGCTGTGGCTAAGCATATCAGGAAAAGAGATTTTAAGGTGAGATCTTTCAGGGAGGCTAATTGTAGCGGTTCGAACCTGTCTGACATAAGGAATCTTAGTACCACGTCTAAATTCCAACCAGGTGTAACCAAACGACGCTCCTTCGTGGTCTCAAAAGACTTAAGGAGGTCCTGTAGATCTTTATTGTTGGAAAGATCTAAGCCTCTGTGACGGAAGACTGATGCCAACATGCTTCTGTAACCCTTGATAGTGGGAGCTGAAAGAGATCGTTCTTTCCTCAGATATAAGAGAAAGTCAGCTATTTGAGTTACAGAGGTACTGGTCGAGGATACGGATACTGACTTGCACCAGTTTCGGAAGATTTCCCACTTCGATTGGTAGACTCTAAGGGTGGATGTTCTCCTTGCTCTAGCAATCGCTCTGGCTGCCTCCTTCGAAAAGCCTCTAGCTCTCGAGAGTCTTTCGATAGTCTGAAGGCAGTCAGACGAAGAGCGTGGAGGCCTTGGTGTACCTTCTTTACGCGTGGCTGACGTAGAAGGTCCACCCTTAGGGGAAGTGTTCTGGGAACGTCTACTAGCCATCGAAGTACCTCGGTGAGCCATTCTCTCGCGGGCCAGAGGGAAGCAACTAGCGTCAACCTTGTCCCTTCGTGAGAGGCGAACTTCTGCAGTACCTTGTTGACAATCTTGAACGGAGGGAATGCATATAGATCTAGATGTGACCAATCTAGTAGAAAGGCATCTATATGAACTGCTGCTGGGTCCGGGATTGGTGAGCAAAATATTGGGAGCCTCTTGGTCATCGAGGTTGCGAAGAGATCTATGGTTGGCTGGCCCCAGGTGGCCCAAAGTCTCTTGCATACATCCTTGTGGAGGGTCCATTCTGTTGGAATTATTTGTCCCTTCCGAATGAGACAATCTGCCATGACATTCAAGTTGCCTTGGATGAACCTCGTTACTAGTGATATGTCTAGACCTTTTGACCAGGTGAGGAGGTCCCTTGCGATCTCGTACAATGTCAGAGAGTAGGTCCCTCCTTGCTTGGAGATGTACGCCAAAGCCGTGGTGTTGTCCGAGTTCACCTCCACCACTTTGCCTTGAAGGAGAGACCTGAAGCTTTTCCAGGTCAGACGTACTGCCAGTAGCTCCTTGCAGTTGAAATGCATTGTCCTTTGACTCGAGTTCCATAATCCCGAGCATTCCCTACCGTCTAATGTCGCACCCCAGCCTACGTCCGATGCGTCCGAGAAGAGAACGTGGTTGGGAGTCTGAACAGTCAGGGGAAGACCCTCTCTAAGGTTGATATAGTCCTTTCATCAAGTCAGACAAGACTTTATCTTTCCGGAAACCGGGATCGAGACCGCTTCTAGCGTCTTGTCCTTTTTCCAGTGAAAAGCTAGATGGTATAGAAGAGGACGGAGGTGTAGTCTTCCTAGTGACACAAATTGATCCACGGATGACAGTGTCCCTACCAGACTCATCCACAGCCTGACTGGGCAGCGTTCCTTCTTCAGCATCTTCTGGATGGATAGCAGGGCTGGGGGCTGATCGTCTTGTTCAGCAACGTCCTCATCAGAGGGTTCCTCATCCGAAACTGATGGGGAAACGGCAACGGAGTGGGCAACGTCTGACTCGCTGAATCCGGTCGCACTGGTGGATGCGTGACGGAGCCGGACGCAATATCATGGCACTGCTGCACAGTCTGTGAACTGTCAACAACCATGGGTGCGCGAGGAAGTACAGCGTCAACCCGAAACTGTCAAGACTGTCTGGGTTGTGCAGTCAACACCCTACCGGGTTGCTGAGGTTGACGCACTGCGTCACAACAAGTTACCTCTGCTGGTTGTTGAACGTCCTGAACGTCAACAACCACCTCCGAGCGTCGCTTAACGTCAACGTGCGACTGGCAACCCACACTGGGCCGCATCGGTGGAGGAACCACCTCAACTGGCAGACGCGAGTAGGTTACCTCAGCGTCAACAGGGCGCACAACCGACCGGTTGGAAGGTTGTTGGCCAGAAGGAGGAACCACCTCAACTGGCAGACGCGAGTAGGTTACCTCAGCGTCAACAGGGCGCACAACCAACCGGTTGGAAGGTTGTTGGCCAGAAGGTTCTTCTCCGCATTTAAGTCCTCTATCAAGGACGCAAGCTTGGACTGCATGTCTTGCAGCAAAGCCCATTTAGTGTCTACGGGAGCAGGTGTGGCAACAGACGGGGTTAGCGACTGAGGCGGAACCATTTACCATCCCTGAAAGCCTTGTTATGTGTGACATAATAGTACAGCAAAACTTCAAAGGCTCGACAAAAGTAGAGAAGTTGACCTGTAAACAACTTGGAGCGTCTCCTGGCTAGGCGCCAGGGCGAGTCTACCAGAATTGAGAAGTCTATCTGGGCAGAGGCATGAACTCCCAAGCCGAGAACTTCTCTCGTGTCCTATCAGACTCTCGCTCTATAAGCCAGTTTAAAAGAAGGGAAATCAAAGGCTGTATCCCTAAAACTCCTCCTGGTGCAAAAACCAGTCGCCTAGCCAACGTAACGCTCTCTAGGAGAGCGAGAGAGCACTAGCTTAAAAACAACGACTTCGAAGTAGCTAGGCCTAGTGTAAGTTCTGACGTTAGGCGAACGAGGAGCAGCAGTTACAAGATCCGGACGAAGATCCTTAAAAAATCATCATGATTTAATTAAAGTCCATAGGAGGCTAAGCAGCTTAAGGCTCCTCTCCAAATGACAGAGTCCTCAAGGGAATATCAGTAGGAGGGAGAACAGCACTTTCTCATCTACAGGAACCTTGTCCGATAAAAGCTAGGTTATCTCAGTGAGTCTCTCACTGGTGCATTAGTAGCAGACCAGAAGGCAACGTCATGTAACTGCTTGACAGTCTGTGAACTGTCAACAACTGAACTGTCAACCACAACAGGTGCGTGAGGACATACAGCACTGGTGCATTAGTAGCAGACCAGAAGGCAACGTCATGTAACTGCTTGACAGTCTGTGAACTGTCAACAACTGAACTGTCAACCACAACAGGTGCGTGAGGACATACAGTGTTCACTCGAGACTGCTTTGACTGTCTATACTGAGCAGTCAAAACAACTCTAGAATGCGGAGGTTGACGCACCGCGTCAAAACAAAACAACTTAGACTGTTGTTGTACCTCGCGAACGTCAACGGAAGGTTCCGTGCGTTACTGAACGTCAACATGCGGCTGGCAGGGTACACTGGAACGCATGGGTGGCGGGACTCTCTCAGCTGGAGTGCGGCAGAAGGTCGCCTCAGCGTCCACAGGACGCACAACCGAGTTGGTTGTAGGTTAGAGGTTGGTGCAGTGTCAACCTTCTCCGCATGAAAGTCCCGCATCAATGACGTTAACTGAGACTGCATGGTCTGCAGCAAAGACCACTTAGGGTCTACAGGAGCAGGTGCGGCAACAGACGGTGTGACTGCCTGATGCGGTACCGCTTTGCCTCTCTTAGGAGGTGAGCAGTCGTCGGAAGACTGCAGCGAGTCCGAACTGACCCAGTGGCTACAACTGGGCCGTTGGACTTGCGCGGAAGGGACCGACTTGCGCTTAATAAGCTGCGAGACCTTGGTCCATGGTTTCTTACGAGAAACCTCTTCCGCAGACGAGAAATAAATGGGCTCTCTCGTCTTTGTGTGGGTGGGGCGATCTTGGGTAGATAAGCCCGAAACCACGGAGGGAAACGTCTGTTCGTTGATCAAGGCCTGACGAACCCATAAGTCGTTCGACATTACTTCTCCCCTGGGCTTGGGAGCTTGCAAGAGGTCCCGGACTAGGTGAACGACAGGCACGAACAGACGAACCCTCGGACGCAACACTGTAACACTTTGCGCATATCACTTTATCACTTCGATTTTCTGTTTTGCACTTATTTCACTGAAATCGAAACTTTTACTGATTTCTACCTGAAACACGCAATTCTACCCTCGATTAAAAGGTAGTAATTGCGAAAACAGTCGTATAATGCAGCTCATTAATACTAGCAAAAACAGAAAACATATATAAAGATAAAGAATTCAGTGGCTGGAAAAGAGACTAAACACTAGTTCAAATAAACTACGTTTACAATCTCTCACCGCACATAGCCTGGGGACAAGAATAAAACCCTAGAAACGTTTTACCTTCTTCCCCGTACAGCGACTAGGGAGGAGAGTAACACGAGAACAACGTTACCCGCTTGAACGGAACGTTTTTTCTCCTCTTTTGCCTCCGTCTCTATCTCTCTCTCTCTTTCTCTCTTGATTTCGCACCTGAGAGAAGAGCCCAATTATATATCGTCAAAAAAACATGTTATTTGGCTAAAGGAAAAAACTGAAAGGTTTTCCAAATAAAAAGTTCCTTTAATTTAGAATTTAAACCATTTAAGCTAAGAAAGAATGAACGAAACGTCAGAATCGATTTACTCTTACTGCAAAGTGAAACCGTGATACACTCTCTCTCTATCGTAACGATAGAGCGCATGTTGAACGTCCTGAACGTCAACAACTGCGTAGTCTAAAAAAAAACTAAACGTTAGTTCATCTTTGAAAACAGTACGAAGACTATCAAAGAAATTCTTTCATAAAACATTAAATTTAAAAAGTTTTAAATTCTTTAAAGGCTAAATACGAGATAACGGGCTCAACGTTGATTAACTTCGGTTCCAAGTTAGGACCGCCTACTATCAGGAAAGGTCGCATATAAACAAAACATAAAAATTTATTTTTATATGTTTATAATAAATGGAAAGTTAATCGAAGAGGCCTAATAAAGGCGGAGAGATATAAAATATATAGATCTATAACGTGTTAAGCAAAATTACTAAAAACCTAAACACACTTCCGTCTAAGGGAAGGGTCGGCCATTTAAAAGTGAAAGAGAGTCCATACTCTCTTTGTCACCATAATTAAATCTATCCAAAACGAATTCAAGTTTTGAGATGAAGATAAAACCCCTGCATAGCGAAAGCTCAAAACTAGAATAGTGTACTTCACCAAATAGTTGTGAAAACAAATCCAGTTAGTAACAGCGTATTAGTAGGTCTTGCCGGTAGCCCGACAGAGAGAAAATTGGTTCTTTGTTTACTTGGAGTACTAAGTACCTGCTCGACAGATGGCGCTGTTGATGTACACCCCCACCTGCATAGCGATCGCTGGCGTATTTTGACCGTAGGTTTTTCTGTCGAGCAACAGAGTTGCAGCTTATATGATCACCGGCTAAGTTTAATATTGAAAAAACATATTTTGTAAATGCTTTTACTGTAAATATCATTATTTATCACTTTCATCATGCACGTTAAATGCCTTCTTTGTTCTGAGCATGGTTGTTTACTGAGCGTACTTTATGACGCCGTCGTTTCAGGCGGCGTCATAAAGAAAAACATTTCATTTGGAAGTCCTAAGAAAAATTAAGTAAAACATTGGTAATAACAAAATCAACATACTGTATAATCAATATAATCAATGCAAAAACTAACCTATACATATATGTGTACACTAAATGAGTTTGTTTCTTCATTATGATCAGAGATAAACGTAAACAAAACATTGGTTGCCATTTTTTTATCGTTCTTTTTAGCGTGTTTAGGAAACGCATGATATAAAATAGCCTTTAATATTTGTGCCTGTTTTAGTTTAGGGTACTGTAGTACATGCATTAAATGTTCCGTACATTAAAGGGTAGTTTGTTAACAGTACTACTGTACGTACAAGGGAAGGTTTTAAAAGTCTGAATACTGTATACATGTTAAATAAATAGGTAAATATGGTGTCAATACTTCGCGGATTTTTTTTCACCTATCGCGGTCGGGTCTGGAACCTATCTACCGCGATAAACGAGGGTTCACTGTAACTGCAAAAGCGAACGCATGCGCAATAACTCACCATCAGTCTCCCAAATGCAAACAATGAAGTTAGTGAGAAAGAGACTTCACATTTTAATTGACAAATACATAAGTTATACCCTAGCCCCCATTAAACATATAGAGAAAAACGCCAAACTAGCCAGCTCTCGTCCATTTCTTATACCAAATTCCACTTTCCCTAGTAATTAAAGTATTATATATTAACCAATAAATGTTTTATAAATATGAATTTGAGAATTGTATTCTGTTCGGTTTTAGAGTTCAATTATAGAATAGTGCAATATTAGTTAGGACATTGAAACTTGCATAATTGAATAGATCTTTGCAAATAAACTATTTTGATTACCATATTCTACTGGCGGAAACCAATATTAACGAAGATAAAGATTTTAATAAAAAATACCAGTTTTGCTCCTTTTGTCATCATAGCAGATATTGGAGGGAAACACTGATAGGTGGTGCTTCCACCATAAGTTATTTGTTCGAACAGAATAAAGGGCCAGTTTTATATTCTAAACTTTTTTGTTATTTATTTTCAATATTGAAATATGCAATATGATTTTAAATCTTATTCTATTGGATCATGTTATTAATAAAAGGCTAGGGCAGAAATATGTGTTTGATATATCTGGTCTGATCATTGGAAATGGAATCCAAGTCCATGCTCGAACAGATGCTGGAGCGTGAAGCTACAATTCACCCCTTTAACTATGCATAATTGAACATTTATATCAAAATACTAGCCCACAAGGCTAACGTGCATAGCGAAACATTGTCAGCTTGCCAGAACATAGGAGCAGTGAGATAATGTTTAATAGCGAGTGATGCGAGCACACGGCAGAGCAAAAACCACTAAAACATTAGCTCAATTAAGAAAGAAAGTATTTGTAGTAATACGATGAACACTGCTACGAACGACTCCATACAAAATATGATGGAAACCCCAGTTTTTTATACGTTCAGAAGTCTTGGCAAACAAAAGCTCCACTGTCTGACAGTGTTTCGTTACCGTTACTTGGTTTTGATTACGGTAACTTTTTTAATTACGATAGGGATGTATATACACGATAGCAGCCACCTCTATGTATGATGACAGACAGATAAGAATACGGCAGTGTAAGGGTGGTCGTAGGGGGGAGCGTTAGCCCTCCCGTTAGATAAGCAGGTAAGGACACGGCTTGTAGGTTAGGTTAGAAGGGTGAAAGTTTAGCTTAGATGGTGTTCTTGTGTAGAGGTTTTGCAGAAAAATGCACTGGAAAATGGGAAGATAATTCACATTTTCTATGCATGCAAAAGGAACTACCCGCTGATATACAAAGGCTCCTTACGATGACAATTTCTCTTAAGACGATGTGTGACGGACACAAAGTTTAAAAAAGTTAATCTAAATATTCCTCCAGAAATAATCATCAAAAGCATTCAAAACATGGAGCCTTTGTATATCAGTGGCCGTTCCTCCAGCGTACATAATAAATGAACACCAACTAACCTAAACTTCCCCCATAACCTAACCCAAAAGCTGTGTCCTTAACTAATAGGATCCTAACGCCCCCTGCCACCCCCCTTACACTGCCGTATTCTTAGTCAGTCATATCATACAAACAAGGCCCAAACATCACAAAATACATTACAAACCAGTCTTATTTTCTACAAACTTTTATTGCACCATTCTTTAATTTTACCAGTAGTTTACATTACCACATTTGGAAAATGAATTTTACCCACATAATTCAACATATCTCTACTAGAAGTTTAAATCCCATTACCATGACTCCGGGGATGTCACTCAGTGCTGGACTAGTCTAAGGCAATGTTTACAGAAGGTTAGTATTTAACAGTTAATTTCTCTAGCTCTAATAAGGGTGGGTTACGATGCCATAAAGTAATATTTATAAAGTTAGAAACTGAGCTTTAAGTATCTAACTAAACTTTACCTGCGATTGTTTTAAATGCAACGACCTTTGATAGGCTCCCAATAGCATAGGGTAGAGATTAGATATGCATAATATAAGTGTGAAGTAAAATACTGCATTATCCTGTCATTATGACATTTGACCGACAGTTCCTAATTTTCTAGTATCATTGTCCAGCTGTTAAGTACACAGTAATCAGTATGTGTTGTCAAAGTCGTACCTAGCTGTCAACTTGACCTTCTTCTTCTTCTTCCCATTCGTCATGTACAGTAAAATTCATAAAACACTGAAAAGTGGAAAAAAAATAGAAAGTAAAGTGAGCTTAGAAATATATAGAACGTGGAAGAAAGAAATTAAAGAAGAGTTACTTTATGACAATACATTTAATTTAGTGATATTTTCAGAGCAAAAACTAATACGTTAAAACTAAATATTGTAAATAGACACAATGGGGGGAATGTAAACTGTAATTTTTGTGAGAATGAGGAAGATTTGATAATTTTTTTTTGTTTTGCCAGGAATATAGAAAAGAAAGGAATGCAGTATTTGAGCTACAACAACCATACGAGGAAGATCTAAAGAAAATAGTAGTGTAAGGACACCGCTCCCTTCGTCGTCCAGAAAATCGACAAATGTTTTATTTATTTGAATTCTCCTTTCGCCACACCGTGGTTTCCCTTGTATATATATTCCGCTCTATCAGAGCTACATTTTGACATATGTATCATTTCATTACATGTTTTTGTTAACTCATAATTCGCATATTTGTAAGTGTAAGAAAACAAATATATTTTGGCGGGCATTTCAATCTGATTTGGCGCCAGCGCCATCCTACCTTTCCGTCCACACCTTGTAATATACTCCCGTGCACATTTGAATAAAGTATCAGCGGTTTTGGCTTTGCCATTAACGGACTTATTACGGCCGTGCTACCTTCTCTATACTCCGTTACCTTAGGCATGAGCCTGCCTTTGGTTCTCCCACACCTCGGTGCATGTAAGGCAGTAGGATGAGCTTAACCGACATATCAACTTCTCACCTCTTCGCCGACTCGTCGTCTGGCCACGATGCAGGAAGCAACACGCCCATCGCACCCAACGGCCTCGCCTCCACGCCCAAAGTCAAACTACCGCCCTTTTCTCAACACAACACCGCTTCCTGGTTCCTGAGAGCAGACGTACTCTTCCGTGTCGCTAGACTCAGCGACTCCTTCGCCAAGGCTGACATCGTTCTCACCTCCATATCTGAAGAAGTATTCGACAAGATTTCACCATGGCTCGACGCCCAGGCCGGCCAAGTTTCATACGACGACCTGAGAACGAAACTCATCGGTATCTACTCCCTCTCCGTCTCAGCAAGGGCACAGAAAGTCCTGGACCTCGCCGGCAAGCCCATGGGTGACACCTCTCCTGTCGAGGCGTGGGACAAGTTAACCGGCCTGCTTTTGCTCCCCGAAACAGACAGCAACGGCCGACGACGTGAGATTAGCTTATCTCGCAAGATCTTTCTTCGACGCCTACCACAGGACGTAAGGGCCCGATTGACAGACGCCGACACGCTCCCGATGAACGAACTTCTGTCGAAGGCTCAGAAGCTCCACGAGGCCTCCAGAGCATCTTGCCTCGGAGCATCATCGTCAACACTGCCTTCGTTCTCCTCCTTCAGCAGCTGCTCTTCCATAGACTCCTCGGCAACGGCCCCTGAGGACGACGAGATCAACGTTCTATCAAGAAAGAAACCGCCGCAACCAACACGACCGAACCCTAGGACTAACCCAGCATGGTGCTTCTACCACCAACAGTTCGGCAGCGACGCCAAGAAATGTAGAGCACCATGCAGTTTCCCTAGAAGACAACGCCAGAAGCATCCGCCTGCCACCATCGCAGCCACAGGTAACCAAAACAAGAATGGTTTCTATATCCTCGATACCATTTACAACCGTAGACTCATGGTAGACAAATATAGAAAAGAAAACAGAAGTATTAAACCTGATGTGGAGGAAAAGAGAAAACAGTATAAGAATATAAACTTTGGAGTATCCTTTGCAAAGGCTATGCCTCACCCCAGAAGCTGAACCTGAACCTGAACATCAGATGACAAACGACTAGCTAAGAAGATAGTGGAAGATCAAATAATGTTGGGGAAAATGTATCATAGAAATATGCAATAAATACGATATTGAAATTGAAGTAGTAAGAAAGTAGAAAAAGCAAGAACTCAAAAAAGAAATAAAAAGTAAAGTGGCAAATGAAATTAAAAGAAAGATAGAAGAAAAAAGCAGAGATGACCAAACTGAGGTTTGTGAATAGTAATGGCAGAAGAGACTACATAGGAGAACTTAACTCTAATGAGGCAGTAATAGTTATGAAAACAAGGTTGAATATGCAAGAAATAAAAGAAAAATATAGAAACAGGAATTATAAGAGTAGGCTTTGTGTGTTATGCAGGTAGGCATAGAATACTACTAAGCATATGTTTATCTGTGATAGTTAAGAAAATTTAGAAATGATAACAAAAGGGAATTTAGAAACATCAACTAAAGAGGTTGCTTGGTATATTAGAAAGGCCCTTGAAGTTAGAAATAAAAGTATGCAAGCTGTTCTGTCTGTATAGAAGGTAACTAATGATAATGAATTTTCTGCAGATTACAGTGTTTTGCACCTACTGCGCTTCTTCTAGTAGTGTGCCCACAATCACAGTGTTGTGGAGAGAGCAACGCGGAACCTGGAACAATTGAAATTATAAAAGAGCATAAAAAGGTGATGCTTTTTCATAACATCAGACGATAAACGACAAACTAAGGAGATAGTGGAAGACCAAATAGGAACGATTTCCATTTGTATTTGGCATATAAACAATGTACAAACGAGCTACAAGCGAGGGATGTGCTCAACAACGCTCACAGTGTCACACAGGTAACGTTCGTAAGTCATGGTTCTCTACATATGAGAAATGTTAGGGAAAAAGTATTATAGGAATATGCAAAAAAAATATATTAGAATTGAAGAAATAAGAAAGTATAAAAAGCAAGAACTCAAAAAAAAAAAAAAAAAAAAGATGAAGCGGCAAATGAAATTACACGAAAAATATAAGAAAAGAAAGCAGAGATGACCAAACTGAGGTTTGTGAATAGTAATGGCAGAAGAGACTACATAGTAGAACTTAACACCAAGGAAGCAGTAATAGTTAATTTCATTTAAGGGTTGTTTTTCCTAGTCCTATACAACAGGGGAATCCTACTCTGCGGGACCTCCACAGTTGTTTTACAATTTTCGTTCGAAATTATTCAACATTTCATATCACTTATTGCTCATTTACTGTTAAATCGTCACTATCGAAGCACTAACAGAATAAGAAAGTCATCAGTTTCCTCTTGAAAGCATCCGTAGTTAACCTCTGTGGGACCCAGAGGTCCTGGTAGGCCAGGGTTATGGCCTTGCAGAGAGCAGGCTTTGTCTGCTCAAATGCTTTTTGTTGAGGAGGACCCCACTGTAGTTTCTTCGGTTTCCCCTTCAGGATGTTGAGGAGGGGTGTCATCACTGTGGCGATGTTGGGCAGGAGCCTCCGGTAGTAATTAGCCATGCCGATGAACTCTTGCAGGGACTTCACGGAGGTCGGTGCTGGGAACTTGTTTACGGCCTCCACCTTCAATGCCACGAGGCGCACACCCCTTTTTGAGAGTTCGTGTCCCCCGAACTCCACCTTCCCCGTCCCGAATGCGCATTTGTCGAAGCGTACCACACGGCCATTCTACTGCAGTCGCTTCGGAACCGTCCTCACGTGCCCCAGGTGGTCCTCCCATGTTCTTGGAGAACACGAGGATGTCGTCAACGTTGACAGCACAGAAGGGAATGCCCCCCAGGATGCTGTCCATTAGACGCTGGAAGGTCGCCTCGGCATTTCTCAGGACGAACGTTAAGTAGGAAAAAATGTAGGACCCGAATGGGGTGATGATGGCCGTCTTCGGGATGTCGTCGGGATTTACGGGGACCTGAAAATAAGACTTCAGGAGATCCATTTTAAAGAAAATAGTGGCCCCATGGAGGGCCCCGGTGAGATTATGAATGTTGGGCAAAGGGTAGTGGTCAGACATCCTGACCAGATTTAAGCATCTATAATCACCGCAGGGCCTCCAACTCCCGTCGGGTTTCTTGACTATGTGCAGCGGAGAGGCCCACGGGCTGAACGCCTTCTTGCAAATTCCCATGTGCTCCATCTCCTGAAAGGCGTGCTTGGCGTCTTGTAGCTTCTGCGGTGGGAGGCGTCTAAACCTGCAATGGGTTGGGGGCCCCGTTGTTGAGATATGGTGAAATATCCCATGCTTGGCGGTGACCCCTTCCAGTTGGCGAAGCTTGGGTTTGAAGACCTCCGGGAATTCCTGCAGCAGGCGGCCGTATTCGTGGGGCGTGATTGAACACACCCTGGGAAGGCTGGACCTGCTGGAGAGGTGGTGGGACCATTATGAATCCTGGTCGACTAGTCGTTTTCAATGTACATCTACCAGCAGTCCGTGGTGAGTGAGGAAATCGGCGCCAAGGAGGGATACCTTGATGTCTGCGATCAGGAAAGGCGAGTCATAATCCCGGCCCATGATGGATATCTTTATTGTCCTCTTCCCGTAACAGGTGATGGGGCTGCCGTTTGCAGTGACCATGGGGGCCCTATCGTCTGATGGGAGGCTGCGGTCATCCTTTGAGGGCGGGAGAGTCGACACTGTAGCGCTGGTATCCACCAGGAACCTTTTTCCTAAGTTGACATCTAGGATGTAGTGGCCCATGTAATCGGGCCTCGCCTGCTCCACGGTTGCTTGTAGACGCGGTCGCCCACCTACTTTTTTGGATTGGCGCATGGCTGGACGCACTTCCGTACCTCTTTCCCCCATACTCGGTGGAAATAGCACCATCTTGGAAAGTCAGGACCCTTGTGGTAGTGGTCTTCCAGTTGGTGCCATTGCTCTTGCTGGGAACTCTGCTGGCATTGCTGCTGCTGTTGATGCGGCAGCGGACGAGAGCGGGAGTTCTGGAATCTCCCGCCGTGGACCGCGTTGCCCCTCACCTCATCTGGCTCTGCAGGATAATCTTCAGTCTCATCCGTGACGGCGTTGACGGAGGCGGTGGTGGCGTATCTGGCAGCCCGGGCTGCCAGGTGAAGTTTCTTGGTCTTCTCAACCAATGACGGCATGTCCAGGTGCTCGGCGCCCTCCAACTGGGCACGAATGCTTTGGGGAAGGCGACGGCTTATCTCCATGGGCCGCCCATCGCGGTTGAGCTTGTTCAGCCAGAGGAGGTCTATCAGTTTGTCCCAGGCTGCCGAGGGACAGGTGTCACCAAGGGGTGTCGTCATCAGGTCGAGGGCACGCTTGGGCCCTCAGGGGTACCGGGAGGTCGCAGATCACCGTCAGTTTTTTTTTTAGGTTGCTGTACCTCATGGATCCCGGCCTCTGTTTAAGCCAGGGGGAAATCGTTTTAAAAGCATCTGGTATCAACATTACCATCACCATATCTGCTTTTTTTATCTCATAGGTAATGTTTGCCAGCCTGAAGTGGGACTCGGCACGCTGGAACCATACCTTCGTTGTGTCCTGTGTGAAGGGAGGCAGCTGCAATTTATGTCCCATCGACATTTGTGTGGCCGTTTGTGTTATTGTCGCGCCGTGCCCTTCGGTTGCGAGGGGCGAGGTACTGTCAACTTCTTAATCTGTTATCTGACCCCACAATCCGAAACTCAGTAGTGAGCCGTATTAAGTCCACTAACGGAGTAGGAATTCCAAGCAGTCGAGTAGTCATTAATTGCCGTGGCAAAACTGCTTTTGGAAACGCCAGAACGCAAACTGATTTGCACCGTAATTAGTATGCTAGTGGTGTTGGGGTATGTAGAGTTATGAGCCCAAACGATATCTGCAGAAATCGTCGTTGTATTTCTGATAAGGGAAACTCCGTGGCAAAGTTTTGTCAATGCCAAAACGCAAAATAACTTGCACCATAATTAGTCCGTTAATGACATTGAGGTGAATGGAGTCACGAGCCCAAACGATTTTTTTTTTCAATCGCCGTTGTAAGTCCGTTAAGGGAAACTCCAGGGTCACCAGTTGTGAGGGTTCGAGATGACAGACCATAGACGAATGATGCTTTATTTCCGATACGGGCAAAGTACATTGACCTGTGCAGACAGCAAAGTAGCAAGGGGACTGACCAACCGTGAGCAGGTGAAAAATGTGAGGCATTTTTGTTTTCTACAGTTAACCTTACTATAAATATGAAAGCCCACGCTTGACATATAATGAAATGTATATAGAAATGAAGGGCTGATGAGTCTGCCCCGGACTGAATAAATAATATGTATAGAAGATACAAAGATGATGATATTGCTGCAAGCGTTGCAGGACGTTGTCCTTACTATATGTATATATATATATATATATATATATATATATATATATATATATATATATATATATATATGTTTGTGTGTATATATATATATATATATATATATATATATATATATGTTTGTGTGTATATATATATATATATATATATATATATATATATATATATATATATATATATATATAGGCTATATATATATATATATGTATGTATATATATATATATATATATATATATATATATATATATATATATATATGTATATATATATATATATATATACTAGGTGGTGTATCGTAGCAAATCCATGTTTGCCAACAGTTAAGTAAGCGGATGAGCAACCTGAAGGAGTTACGAGAAATTTGGATGTGGAGGAGATCCCCACTTAAATGTCGAAGAAGTCACTGGCAGCAGGGTGACGGATTGGGTGTAAGGTGATAGACAAACTGTCTCTTTGGCTTTTATTCCTGACGCCTGGCGGATGATCTTCTCTGGAAATAGTAAGGACCAGTAGAGGTCACTTGCCTTAGTTAGGTAGGCACTGCACATCACAAGGAACTGGCTATCCTTTGATGAATTTGGCCAATAAATCCTCTGTGGATTTAGTCAGTTAATGGAAAAAGAAGATGACAGAATGGCCCCCAGTCCCAGGTGTAGCGGGGGTGCTAAGAATCTCCTGGTTTATAAATACTAAAGAAAAGTTGAAAATTGATAATTGGAATGATAGAACCATGAATCAGATTGCGAAGTTACAGCAAGTGGAGAATAAATCTATGAAATATATTTTAGATATCTTGGCCCTAAGTGAAATACGTTGTAAGGAGATTGGTAAGGAAACCTTAGACCAAGGTTATATATATATATATATATATATATATATATATATATATATATATATATATATATATATATATATATTCAGGATGGGCAGATGGTGTTGGAAGAGAATGGGTAGGAATGATGATGACATAAAGAGCAGAAAATGCATGAACCGAGTAGAAAGCTGTAAATAGTAGCTTGTTACTTGCAAAGGTTAAATCAAAGAAGTGCAATATGAGCATTATAGTTTGCTATGCTCAGACAAATTATTCCCCTGAAGGAAGGAAAAGTGAATACTATGAAGGGTGTAATTGATGAGATCCAAGAAAAAGATATAAAAATTGTAATTGGTGACTTTCTTGCTAAAGTTGGAAAGAATAGTCAAGGTGTAGAGAATGTAATGGATGTTGAGGGTCTTGGTGAAGTTGCAAATAAAAATGGAGCACGTTTCATAAGTTTCTGTTCAATAAACAATCTTGTCATTGGAGGCATTTTTTCCTAGCACAAGGACATCCTCAAATATACATGGACTTCACCATGTGGTAATTACAAAAATTAAATAGATTACATAGCCATTAATAAGGAGAGAAGAAGGACTCTGAGAAATGTCAAAAGCTATAGAGGTGCAGATATTGGTAGTGAGTGATCACCATCTTCTAATTGCTACATTAAAATTGAAACTGAAAGCACCCAACAGAAATGTAGATAGAATACCTAGGTTTGACACAACCAAACTTCTGGAAGATGAGCACAGAGAAACATTTGCAGTTGAATGTACGAATCAATTTGCAGTTTTTAGACGACGGATAGCAGACAATTAATGAAGAATAGTGTGATATTAAGAACATATATGTCAGTTGGTAGTGAAGTTTTAGGACATGCAGTTACAAGTAGAAAGTCATAGATATCAAATGATACGTGGGATACTATAAAAAGGAGACAAAGACAGAAATTGATGGTTGGGAGTTTTCGTGGAAGTAATTAAAATTACAAGGTGAGCATGCTAAGTATTCCAGTATCGATAGTGAGATAAAAAATAAAGTCAGGAATGACTGGAGAGAATATATCGACAGGAAAGTAGGTGAGGCTGACAAAGCTAGGAATTCAGGGAGTGGCTATGGTGTAAGAATCGCTCGTAGAATCATCAATGAAAACTCCACTGGGGTAAAAAAGAATCATATACCCATCAAAAAGAGGCATGGATCTATTATAACAGCAGAGGATGAAGAAAGGCAACGTTGGATGGAACACTTTAGCGAGGTCATGAATAGGAAATACGAAAGGAATAATTTGATTGATATACCTGAAGCTGAGGAAGACCTCGATGTGCCCATGAATGAATTAAGTGTGTTTGAAGTCGAAACTATTATTAGAAAACTCAAGAGATGGAAAGCCCCTGGTTGCGATGGAATAACTGCCAAGATGATACTAGCTGAAAATGAAATGACCCCTAAAATACTTAGAAAGTTATTTTGTAGAATGTAGCATGAAGAGGCAAAACCTGATGAATGGGACCTAGGACTGTTGGTGAAAATGATAAAAAGAAATGAGACCTGTCTGATTGCAATAATTACAGAGGCATCACACTTACGCCAGTTGTCATGGAAATATACAGCATGCTTGTCTTAAATAGACTAGAGAAAGAAATGATGAAAAGCTGAAAGATGAACAAGCAGGGTTTAGAAAAGGTAGAAGTTGTACTTACAAAATTTTCATTTTGAGACATGCTGTACAGCAACGCGTAGAATATAGAAATCTACTTTTGATGGCATTTGTTTACTATGAAAAAGCCTTCGATGGTGTACACCAGCCAATTTTGTAGAGAGTCCTGTGTTATTATGGAATTCCCCTTAAATATGTAAATTTGATTAAGTCTATACATGAACGTTGTAAGTGCAATGTTAATGTTAGTGGAGTCCTATCAAATGAATTTCAAATGAACAGCAGAGTACTCCAAGGGAATGTGTTATCACCTATGATGTTTATCCTCCTCATAGATTTTGTGATGCGGAGAACAGTCAAAGATGGTGGAGAAGGATTGGACTTTATTGGTGATAGGAATTTAGCAGGCCTAGAGTATGCTGATGATGCTGTCCTTGTTAGCAGAACACCACAGGATTTGCAATGCTTGCTTACCAGAATGCATGAAATATTACAGTAGGTTAGGCTCAAGATAAATAGTAGAAAGACAGATGTTGAGAATGGAATATGCAATGGAAGATGAAATATCATTGGAAGGAAGAAGGATCAATGAGGTAGAATCCTTTAAGTATTTAGGAACTATGATATCCAATGCAGGGTCATTAGAATTAGAGTTTAGTGAAAGATTGAAGAAAACAAATCAGACAATGGCTGGGTTATGTCAAATATGGAAATCAAATCGCCTGAAATTGCAAATAAGAGTCAGGCAATGTATCAGTTTAGTGAGATGTGTTACTGTATGGACATGAGTCGTGGTATGACAATGAAACAATCTCCAACAGCAGATTTAGTAGATTTGAGAACAAAGCTCTCAAAAGAATATTGGGAGTTGAATGGCAGGGAATAATTAGAAATGAAACTATAAGAGAGATTAATCGAGTGTCATATGTGGATGAGATCATGGTGAGGGGTAGATGGAGATGGTTTGGGCATGATCCTCGCACTCCACAAGAAAGATTAGTTTACCAAACTTCCAACTGGGTTCCACAAGGCACTCGAAGAGTTGGAAGACCCAGGCCTACATGGCTGAGAGCAATGAAGCGTGAAGTGGAAGATGATATATATATATATATATATATATATATATATATATATATATATATATATATATATCTATCTATATATATATATATATATATATATATATATATATATATATATATATATATATATATATATATATATATATATATTGTGTGAGTTTGTTTCTCTGCATTTACTCTTTAATATATCATTAGTTGGCTCGATTACGGTATACGTTTGCTGGTGCAGCTAAAGGCAGCACAAAACTCCAGCAAACTAACAATAAATAAACAACGGCGAGAACTAAATTTCTATCGAGTGACCTCGACAAGGTTCTGTGGTAAGATGGCTGTCGTCTACTTGTATGTGGCCTCGGTTTATGCGTCATTCATCATAGGAATAGGATATCTATGATTGCCATTAGTTTCCTCCGTCCACACACACAACACTGCTTGCTTACTTTTATGTTTA
This sequence comes from Palaemon carinicauda, assembly GCF_036898095.1. Lineage (NCBI taxonomy): Eukaryota > Metazoa > Arthropoda > Malacostraca > Decapoda > Palaemonidae > Palaemon > Palaemon carinicauda. Next base: position 41,174,421 of record NC_090750.1, on the reverse strand, counting down.
ATTTCCATAACCTTTTTAATATATCAGGAAACTTCTTTAGTTTGCGATCCTAATTTTCTTAATTTTTTTGTCACTGCTCCTTAATGTTCTTAATTCTTTACGGCTAAACATACAGTATACTCAGTGGTATTTTCTCCCTCTCTGCATAACTCACAAAGCCTATAATTTTCGTTCCTGTTTCTATAATTTCTATTTATTCTATTATGGTCAACATATTTTAATAAAATGGTTAATAGATTTAACTAGTTTTATGCTGGTTTTACCACTATACCAACCAGCTGAAGCGATATCCCGATAAAATTCTTGAATAGATAAATGACCCATAAGGGCAAAGGAATTAACCAAAGTTCTCTGACATTTATCTGAAGTACTTAATATTCCTATCAATCAGCTACAGAACCAGTATTTAAGCAACTTTAGCATAAATGACAAACAAACACGAAATGTAAAATGGGGAATTCATCAGGAAAAGGTCAGCATACAAGAAGGGAAATAAGGAATGTTATAATAGAATCTTAACCTTTTTAATAAGCAAATAATTATTCAAGACTGACTGGAGTAACTTAACGATCCTCAACCCGTAACACAATAACCGATATTGCATGTGATTTTGTAGTGAACAGATTTATTAGGCAATTTTAGCAATCGATATATTGATAAAATGTATACGTACGTGCCGTGCAGTTGTCATGGTGTTATCTGAAATAAAGGGAGGCTGGGTCTTTAAGGATGGGCCACAGCGTTTGCCAATGAAGAATGTCAATAAATCCATGATACATTGCTCCCCGGAACCTGTTGCTCAAGTCATAAAGCCTTCACTGACACTGAGTTTAACTAGTTTACTTCCGGATATTACGTGTCTGACTAACGTCAAAATTTGTTAGATTTTTCATATTTAACATCAAGCGGCTAAGTAAAGAGTTGATGTTTGTAATACTATACATCATAATTATTCTAAGTTTCACGAAAATCGATATCGTTCTGAGGGATGTCATGTCTTTCATCATAATTGTTGGGGGCATCGCACATCACTCTAAAGCAACTTTGCGAGAGCCTTTCATATAAGGAATAATAGTCTTTGCTAACTTTATATGGACTTGATAACATACGCAGAGTACTGTTCGGTTAAACTTTTTTATTTTCTTTTTTTAAGGCGAACACTGTAATAAGTGTAGGGAGTTACCGACTTCCCGTGCCCAGCGGTCTTCTTACATCCAAGTAGAAGAGGAGAAGGGGAATGTTCCAGACGTAAACAAACATCATGTCCGAAGTCACTGACAAGATTCCTCCCCCAGAAATTATTGGGTTAGTTGCAACCAATGAAATTCAGAATATAAAAGCCCTTCTGTTGAAGGGTGAAGGCAAAGTTACCGATGTAGATACTAACGGGATGACACCGCTGCATCATGCTGCGTTTAAGGGAAATGCGGAACTTTGCAAGCTGTTCCTAGACCACGTAAGTTGACACATACTTATTTGTAAGGTATACCTTTTGTGTTAATTTTCACTATGAAAAAGGCTGTCGTGTCAATGGCTTTGTCATGATGATTAGTTTTTTCCCATTTGGAAAGCGATTACCAACTCATGTAATAATGGGATGAGCAGAAACTGCCTACCTTTACTTTCTTAGCTCTTGTGCCGGTGTGACGGTCTGAACGATCCTCCGGTCTCAGAATTCTCCTTGACATTGTATAATGGTTCTTTTCCGCCATTAGCTCGCTTCGCTCGCATGAAAATAAAACATCAAGCTCTTGTGTACTGGCAAGCGGTAATGTTGAGCTGCGCACGCTAACATTACAGGAAAATAAAACATCAACCTCGTATGCACTGGCAAACGGTAATGTTCGCGGATGCACAGATTATCAAGGAGAATTCTGATACCGGGGGATCGTTCAGACCGTCACACCGGAGTTGATTGAATGTTAAAGAAGAGGCAATTTTACCCGTCCCACTAAAATAGACAAACACAATTCTGAATCGTAATTTCTCAGTCCTGAGATAATCTTTTCGGAGCCTGTGTATAATGACAGACTGGTCCTCCCCCATGCATTGAAAATGAGTATTTATTTCCCCGTTTTGGTAAATATATGATACTTTAATTTCTAGCCAAATACTTGAACCATATATTTTTCCTACTCGCTATCTTGTGTTTTATGCATTTCTGACCCTGATTATTGGGGCAAACCACCCGTTCTTGAGTTTTTGGACCCCCTTATATAAGGACAATTATGGAGGACCCCAGTGGGAAACCGGGGTTTTTTGGCTGGGGGAAACGTCATAAACGAGTGATTTGCAGCAATAATTATGGTCAGAAATGCAAAATAAGAGCAAGATAACCAGTTGGAAAAATATATGGTTCATGTAAATGGCTGAAAACAGGCCAAACGTGATTATTCAACTTTTGAGGTTTGTAAAAGGGTACAGAACCTAACAAATCCACCTAAACTAACCTAGTAGTCCCCAGGTCACAACCCCTAGCCCGGGGGCAAGCCCCCCGGACCCCTTTCCCAGGTCACAACCGCTAGCTGGACCCCCCTTTCCCAGGTCACAAACTTGAAGTAAATCACAAATAAATCGTTACATTATGATAAAGTAAATCACAAGTAATTCCTTACCTAATGATTGACACCGTTGCCTTTTTTTTTTTTATTTCATTTTATTGGGGGGGGGGGGGGGGCAATCTTTACAAAAGCCTTGCAGTAGAAAATGTGCTGGCCTTCCATGAAAATTAACTCAGAATCGGACCATTGAGGCACTATTTCTCTGTTATTTTTTAATTACACATGAGTAACAATAGCTTTACAGTGAACGAAGAGCATTTCCATCATATGATAATCAATTGCTGACATAAACAAAATTACACTAAATTTTGAAATAGATTGATGTGCTTCCCTTAAGTTCCCTCTTGGAGACGTCTATATGAGATGTTGGATAAGTTGAAACTGAAGACGAAGGTGGGAAAAAATGGCTGTTTTAAATATTTAACTTAGCCGGTGGATATATATAGCGCTAACGTCTCCGACGGTATGGCAGCCGATTCAGAACTCGCGGGCGATCGAGGGGTTGGGTTGCTGGGTGTACACTAGCGCCACCACTCGGCAGGATACCATCACAATTCCAAAGTTCTTCAGTTCTTCTCTGCCGAGTCGAGTGTAAACATTGATTCCTTGCTTGTGCTAACCTCAAGTTTTTTACAATTTCGTGAAGTACTTGTTTTGGTTTTTGGCTTTCGATTGGTTGGTTATTCTTTCAACTTTTTCTCAAACAATAAAGATCTTAGAGAGAAAAATTTTACCCTTGCTTTTTTTATCTCTCTCTGGATTTTCCACGATAGAGAGAGAGAATATGGCCGACCCTTCCCCCAGTGTATGGGAAGTGTGTGAAAGGCTTTTAAGTTTTTAGTATTTATTTTATCACTTTATAAATTCTTGTTGATATTTATAGATTTACCTCTATATTTTTATATCTCACCCGCCCCACTTAGGCCTCATCGATCCTCACTCCATTTGTACTAAATAGCGAGAGATATTTTGTATTTTTATGGATTGATGGGATGAATATTTTTAGAAGATATTTTAAGTGAATTTTTGTCTTTTTAAAAAAATTTTTCTTTGAATAGTCTTCGATCTGTTTTCAAAGATGAACTAGCGTTAAGTTTATTCATGCTACGCAGTTTGCACTCTATCGTTATGATAGAGAGAGAGAATCACGATTTCACTTTGCATAAGAGTTTGACGTTTAGTTCATTCTTCTTACAAACTGAAGTTTTTAAAATTATAAATATAAGGAACAAATTATTTTGCAATTTCTTCGTCCTTTTAGTATTTTTTCTTTAGTCAAATAACCTTTTCTTGACGGAGAGTGAGTGAGCCAGTACTCTCGTAACAAGAGAGAGAGAGAGAGAGAGAGAGAGAGAGAGAGAGAGAGAGAGAGAGAGAGAGAGAGAGAGAGAGACACGATCCAAATCTTTATTCTCGTCCCAAGTCACTATACAGGGAGATAGAGAGTGAGAAACGTTGTTCTTCTCGATTCAAATATTTATTCTCGTCCCAAGTCACTGTATAGGGAGAGAGGGAGAGAAAACGTAGTTGTTCTGTAACTGAAATACAAACCACGCTATTTACATAGGGTATTATTTTCGCCGTAGCTGAATGACGAGCCATTAGATTTTTAACGAGGGTTAACTACCCTCTCGCTAGTTAGCGAGGGGGTAGGGGAGGGGTAGCTAGCTACCCCTCCCCCCCTCACACACCGGTGAACTGATTCACTTCACTTTTGGCTCGGGTGATGATCAGACCTGTCTGTCTCACCCTCGCATTTTTGACAGCCTTAATTTTTTTGCTTTTTCTTACAGCTCGTGTGTTTGGAAGTTGGCCTCTCTCTATCATGCGGAAGTGCCCTGGACTACCCGACCGCCCTTGAGGGACGTTCATGTCGGCGGTCGAGACGGACCCCCACACCTTGTGTCCGTACTGCAGAGGTCAACGGTGTGATAGGGATAAAACTTGTAGTGAGTGTAGGGAGTGGTCTACCTCCCAGTGGGAGAGGATTTCCCGGCAACGTAAGAAGAAGTCTAAGCGTGACCTTTCTCCTTCAAGGGCTTCCTTGAAGAAGGAAGGTTCCAAAGACTCTTCTTCCGTTGCCCAAAGCTCCCACTCGATCGGTCTCTCGTGAGAGGCCGTTGAGTGGTAGCGTAGGCCTTTCTTTTGTTGACCAACCTCGGGGTTCGGGAGAGGGAGTTGCCTCCCATAGCGAGGCAGCTCCTCCTCCTCCTCCGGGGGAGGATATTGATATTGATGACTCTGTTGCTAACAATGATCTTTTGCAGCTTTGGGCTTCCTTGGGGCTTAAGGGCTCGCCCTCCAGGGAAGCCCTGTTTGACCTGATCCAGTTGGGTGCAGCTGTCAAACAGTCGCCGGTAATAGCAGAGGTAGATCCTCTGTCTATTGTCGATGTTGTTGTGGCAGAGGCTTCCGACGGGTCGGGTCAAACCCCTGCTGTTGTTGCGGATGTTGCTGAAGGCTCAGTTTCCCCCTCCGAACATCCTTCGAGGGAGGAGCTGGGTCCAACGGTCTCTCCTGCGGGTGATTCTCCCCCTCGGGGGAGTTCACTGACAGAGACTCCTCTTCGGAGGACCGACGATGGTGTTGCTGCCCCTCGAGGTCATCTTCCCCGTAAGGCTCGCCCTCCTCTTCGCCGTAGAGGCCTTCCTTCTCCTTACAAGGGAGTTAGGAGGCGCCTCTTCGGTTCATCGCCTTCGACGTCCCCCGCAGAGGATCCTCCTCGACGTGAGCAGACCGTTGCAGCTGCATCGCTAGACTTCTCAGCAGATCGTTTGTGATCTCTTATGCCTGCCAGACCTGCTAGTCTTCCTTCTCCGTTCCTGGACGCAGATGCGCAGTGGGCGCCAACGCACCCCGTTTTCCAACGGGCACCGGTCCCTTCGGGGCAAAAGAGCTTATCTCACAATGTGAGTAAGTCCCTTAAGTGCCAGGTTTTGCCTGCGCACCCACGGTCTCGAGTAGCGCATAAGCGCCCTCCTGCTGTAGCTGTGGACCAGATCTCTTCAGACTCAACGCGCCAGCGATCTCCTGTAGCTGAGTCATCTCGCCGTAGATCTCCTGCTCGCCAGCGTTCATCTGCGCGCCAGCGCTCACCTGCGCGTCAGCGCTCTTCTGCTCGTCAGGGATCTCCCGTGTGCCAGCGCTCTCCTGCTTGCCAGCCAAAATCTGCGCGCCCTGTTCCTGCTGCGCGCCTTGCGCGCCCACGTTCTCCTGAGCGCCCACGATCGCCTACTCACCAGCGCACATCTGCGCGCCAATGTTCGCCCGCGCGCCCACGATTGCCTACTCACCAGCGCACATCTGCGCGCCATGCGCGCCAACGTTCGCCCTCGCGCCCACGATCACCTACTTACCAGCGCACATCTGCGCGCCAACGTTCGCCCGCGCGCCCACGATCCCCGGATCTGGGCGCAGCCAAGGAGATTATTCCTTCGCCTCCTCGCCGACGATCTCCTGCGCGCCCTCAGAACTCGCCCACGTGCCAGCCATCGCGCGCACTCACCTGTGCGCACTTCTAGACTGGTATGAGTCTCTGCGCGCCCGCGTGCCCACGAGAAGTCTCCTTTCCGCGCCACTACACCTTCTGGTCCTGTGCCCCAGCTGATATCTCCTGACCGCGCGACTGCGCACCAACGATCTCCTGCGCGCCCGCGCGATCCTTCGCCTGCGCGCAAGCGCTCTCCAACGCGCCTGCATGCCCATACTTCAGATCGCCAAAGGTCTCCTACGCGCCCGCGCGCTAACTCGCCTGTGTGCAGTCGGTCGCCTTCTCGCCCTACGCGCCATTGCTCGCCAACGCCCCATCGCTCGCCAATGCGCCATCGCTCCCCTGTGCGCCGTCGTTCTCCCGGCCGCCAGCGCTCACCCTTACAACCGTGCGCACCCTCACCTGCGCACCCACACGCACTTTCACCTGCGCGGCCACTCGCCCACGCACCCGCGTTTTCATCTCCACGCGCATGTGCGCCAACGTTCGCCCGCTCGCGAACCCTCGATTTTACCATCGCTTGAGCGCCAGCGTGATCTCGACCGCGATTCCCGCCGGGTTTCGCAGCACGGGCAACCTTGTGAGTCTTCTGGAGCGCGTACTTCCAGATCATCGTCTTCACGATCTCCACCCCGTAAGCGCAGAACAGCGCACTTGCAGGAGGAGGAAGAACCTTCAGAGAGGTCTAGGCAACACTCTTCTTCTTCTTTTCAGGCAGGTCCTGTGGTGTCTACTCCTAAGGATCGCCCGATCCCCTTCCCTCCTGTGGGAGTCGCTGACACTGCGTCTGTCAGCCGTCAGCCTTGGTTTGGGTCCCTGATCAAAGTGGTCGTCCAGGCTGTTAAGCCGGCCCTCGCTGATCTGGGCCTCAAAACAACGGCAGCCTCGTCTCCGCTGAAGAGAAGGAGAGGAGTAGACTTCGTGGTGACTTCTCCTAGGGTTAAACTGACTCCCAAGAAGTCCGTCAGGAAGGCCCCGTCCCCCTCTCAGACGTTTTCTCTTTCTCCTGTGGACAAAGCCTTTCCGTCCTCAGGAGAATCCAGCGAGGTGAGACATTCTCCCACGGCACCAATAGGAGGAACCCCACCTCGAGTGGGAGAATCGTCTTGTGTGGGGGCAGAGAGGAGCCCTCAGACTTTTTTACTGGAGTCCTGTATCCTTCCTAGGAGGGAGCCCAAGGACTTGAAGACCGTCCCAAAGTCTTCATCCCGGATTCGACCAGAGCCAGCAAGACCCCAGGAGAACGTCCACGTGTCCCCCCAAGTAGAGCAGCTGGGGACAGGAGACTTTGCTGCCAGTCCAAAAGGAGGAGAGCTGCATGAGTCGGAGCATGCCTTCTGGCAGGCCCTGAATCTGATGAGGCAACTCAACAGGTTCGAGGATCCGGAGACCGCCCCTCGCAAAGGCCTGGATATGGTCCTGGACCAAGTCTACGGCACTCAAAAACCTCCGAAGGCCAGTGCGGCTCTGCCCTGGTCCCAGGGGGTGAAGAGCGCCAGAGACAAGGTTGAGAGCCAGCTCTCCGAACTCGCCTCCTCCAGCCGTTCCTCTGCCGGTAACAAACTCCTCCCACCTCCTTGTGTACAACAGAGGAGGTACTTTGAGATCATGGGGGAGTCTTGTTTAGCTCTTCCTCTCCACCGTTCTGTGGAAGAGCTTTCCAGGGGAATTTCTCTTGAGAAACTCTCCGCCCGGCAGGTGACATTCTTGGCTACAGAGATCTTGAGCTAGGAGAAAGTCGCAAAGTGTGCCATGCAGGCCACTTCGTGGCTGGATGTCTGGCTGGGGTCTCTGGGCATCCTGTTGCGATCCAAGGACTTGTCCAAGGAGAGCACCAGGAAGGCCATGGAGACCTTCCTCCTCTCGGGCACACGCACCATCGAGTTTCTAGCTCACTAAGTTTCGAACATGTGGGCAAACTCGATCTTGAAGCGTCGTGATGCGGTGACCGAGAGGTTCCACTCGAAGGTCCCAGCCGTGGATGTCTGCAAGCTCAGACACTCTTCCATCCTTGGAAAGAGCCTGTTTGAGCCCAAGGATGTGGAACGGACAGCTGAGAGATGGAGGAAATCGAATCACGATTCTCTCCTCCAATGGGCTCTTACATCCAGACCCTACAAGCCTCCAGCACCTCAACAACAACAGCCTCGTCAGTCTAGGACATCGAAACCGGCTCCGGCAGCAAAGGCAAAGGTGTCCAAACAGCAGCCCTTTCCGGTCAAAGATAGGAAGGGCGGAAAGTCCTCCAGGGGAGGCAAGAATCCTGGAGGGAGCGGCCGAGGCCGCAAACGCTAGGATTGGCAATCCCCCTGCATGTCCACCAATGGGGGGATGCCTGCAAAGTTGTGAGTTCAGGTGGCAGCAACTCGCGGCCGATTCCTGGACGATCTCCGTGATCAACCAAGGATATCGCGTCCTGTTCATAACATCTCTACCTCCCTTGACAGCGAATCCAGTGTCGTTGAGCTCCTATGCCATGGGATCGGCAAAGGGGCTAGTCCTTTGGGCAAAAGTTGAGACCATGCTCAAGAAGGATGCTCTCCAAGAGGTCGTGGACGGCTCCCCAGGCTTCTTCAGTCAACTCTTTCTTGTAAAGAAGGTGTCTGGAGGCTGGAGACCCGTCATCGACCACTCAGCCCTGAACAAGTTTGTCAAACAAACTTCGTTGAGCATGGAGACAGTAGAGACGGTCAGACTTGCAGTAAGACCGCAAGACTTCATGTGCACACTGAATCTAAATGACTCTTACTTCCAGATCCCAATCCATCCGTCTTCCAGGAATTACTTGAGATTCAGCTTAGACAACAAGATCTACCAGTTCAAGGTGCTGTGTTTCGGTCTCTACACAGCACCACAGGTGTTCACCAGAGTGTTCACCCTGATATCTTCGTGGGCACACAGGATCGGCATCCGTCTCCCTCGCTATCTGGACGACTGGCTGATCCTGGCAGACTCGGAATCGACCCTTCTTCGACACCGAGACAAGCTTCCGGGACTTTGCCAAGATCTAGGGATCATGGTAAATCTCGAGAAGTCTTCTCTGCTTCCATCTCAACGACTGGTATATATAGGCATGATATTGGACACCAATCTCCACAAAGCCTTTCCATCAGACGACAGGATAGCAAGGCTGAGGAGGGTCGCAGAGCTTTTCCTCAGACGAGAAGAGCTTCCAGCCCAATTGTGGTTACGTCTCCTAGGTCACCTGTCCTCCTTGGCCCGTCTAGTTCCAAACGGCCGCCTCAGGATGAGATCCCTGCAATGGCGGCTCAAGTCCCGGTGGAATCAAGGCTACGATTCCCCGGACATTCTTGTCCCTATGGGTCCTGCGCAACGGACGGACCTGCTGTGGTGGTTGACCGACGGAAATCTTCGAAAGGGAGTGGATCTTCTCGTCCTCCCCCCGGATTTGATGCTGTTCTCGGACGCGTCAAAAGAAGGGTGGGGGGCCCACATTCTGAACCACAGGATCTCAGGCCTATGGTCAGAATCAGAAAAGTACCTCCACATCAATCTGCTAGAAATGAAGGCCGTATATCTGGCCTTTCAACAGTTCTAACAGACCCTGGCGGGTCACTCTGTGTTGGTGATGAGCGACAACACCACAGTATTGGCTTATATCAACAAGCAGGGAGGTACCTTTTCACAACAGCTATCCCATCTTGCAGTAGAGATTCTTAGATGGACCGAAGTCCACTCGATACATCTATCAGCTCGCTTCATTCCGGGCAAAAGAAATTTGCTCGCCGACAGTCTGAGCTGAGCTTCGCAGATAGTGAGTACCGAGTGGTCTTTGAATCCTCTAGTAGCCAACAAAGTCCTGACTTTGTGGGGTTCCCCGACAGTGGACCTGTTGGCGACAGCCTTGAACTTCAAGCTGCCGCTGTACTGCTCCCCAGTCCCGGACCCCAAGGCACTCTGGCAAGATGCCTTCCAACAACGGTGGGACAACATCGACGTCTACGCCTTCCCACCGTTCTGTCTGATGAGAAGGGTGCTCAACAAGACCAGACTATCGGTCAACCTGTCAATGACCTTGATAGCTCCGCTATGGCATCCTGCAGAGTGGTTCCCAGACCTTCTGCAGCTCCTGACGGAACTCCCGAGAGAACTCCCCCCACAACATGAGCTACTCAGGCAACCACACTGCAACATATTCCACAAAGCCGTAGCATCGCTTCGACTTCACGCCTGGAGACTATCCAGCATCTCCTCACAGAGAGAGGCTTTTCGCAACAAGTTGCGGAGAGGATGTCTTGACACCTGCGAAAGTCATCTGCAGGGGTCTACCAGGCGAAGTGGAGAGTCTTCTGTGGTTGGTGTCGTGGGAGGGGTATCTCTCCCCTCGATGCCACTATTCCAGCAATAGCGAAGTTTCTTGTATATTTGCGGGAGGAAATGCGCCTTTCGGTCTCGGTGGTGTAAGGCTATCGCTCAGCCTTAAGCCTGGCCTTCAGGCTGAAAGGAATAGACATTTCTTCCTTGCTGGAACTTTCTTTGCTCATACGAAGCTACGAACTTACCTGCCCTCAGTCGGAAGTGAGACCTCCTCCATGGAAAGTGGTTCAGGTTCTCAGGGCTCTTAAGAGACCTCCGTTCGAACCATTACACCAGGCTTCTGATCGTCACCTGACTTGGAAGACGGTGTTCCTGCTCGCTCTGGCTTCAGCTAAGGGTGTCAGTGAACTTCATGGTCTTTCGTACAACGTCGCCCATTCAAGGGGATGGGGGGAGGTAACGTTCAGGTTCGTCACTGGGTTTGTTGCTAAGACTCAAAATCCTGGAGTTCCGGACCCACGGTTCGACTCCTTCAGGATTTCGAGTCTTCGTTCTGTAACAGATGACCCAGACCATCTCCTACTATGCCCAGTAAGGAGTCTGAGGCATTATCTTAAAAGAACAGCTGCAGTTCGTCCTCGCGTGCAAGCCCTGTTTGTGAGCACAGGAAGGATGAAGAGGAGGGTCACCAAGAATACCATCTCAGCTTGGATTCGTAGGGTGATCCATCTGTCCCTGAATCCTGACCCTCCTCCGTCACGTCGCCCTAGAGCACACGATGTCAGAGGCATCGCAACGTCCCTGGCATTCAAGAGAAACTTCTCTGTGACGCAGGTGCTACAAGCTGGGGTCTGGAAGCATCAAACGACCTTCACAGCCCACTACCTGCAGGACGTGACCCACAGGAGCCTCGATACTTTCTCTATCGGCCCTGTGGTGGCTTGGCTGCACAACAGCTGGTCTAACCTCAGGCTCCTTAATGGACAGGTAGCAGAAGGTTGAGGGCATTGTTACCCGGTTTTAGACTGCATGAATGAAAAAGTACAGTATGTCTGGCCCTTACTCTTTTCTTCATCCTCCACTCTCTTGGGGAAAGCAGCATCCTGGTTCTCTGCATAGCTGACCTCAAACCACTGCAGGTAAACCATGCTTCCTTGTGTTCCTAGTATTAATATAATACTGTTGCGTCCCCCATACCCTGACGAGGTGGTATTGGGAACGTCCTAGCCTAGAATTCCATCTAAAGGACTTCAGGTCAACTTCCTAGGACGAGTCACACTTCATTCTTTCACACACAAGCTTATGTAGGCCGCATGTTCCTTGCGGAGCAAGGAATTTGCGAGGTGCAGGGACTCCTTTTCTCGAGTGCTACTCACTCGGATTCTGAGTCCCCGGGCAAAAGCCAAAGCCAGTAAGGCTGGGACTTTCCACCCTACCTAAGGGTTAAGTCACCCTATGTAAATAGCGTGGTTTGTATTTCGGTTACGGAACAAATGACATTGGGAGATAATTTGTATTTTTCAATATTAATCTTACCCGATGATCATGTAGCTGCAACTCTGTTGCCCGACAGAAAAAACCTAAGGTCGGGATACGCCAGCGATCGCTATACAGGTGGGGGTGTACAACAACAGCGCCATCTGTCGAGTAGGTACTCAGGTACTTCTTGTCAACAAGAACCAATTTTTCCTCTGTCGTGCCACCGGCAAGACCTACTTGGATACGCTGTTGTTTCTGGAGTTGATTTCACGCTTTTTGGTGATGTATTCTCTCTAGATATTAGCTTTCGCTGTACAGGAGTTATTATCATTAACTTATCAAGCTTTTTTGATTAGTTTTGGATTAATTGTTGACGACTTTTGATGGATTTTGGATTCCCCCCTTGGCTAATTCAAGATGTCTGACCATTCTCAAGTCCCTAAGTACAGGCAGTGTAGCGCTAGGGACTGTTCTAGGCGTCTTCCGAAGGCCTCTATAGATCCTCACACCGTTTGTTCCAATTGTAGGGGTAAATCCTGTCAATTGGAAGATCGATGTGAGGAATGCGCTGGGCTTTCGGAATTCGATTTTAATGAATTCCTTAAGAATGCACGTAGGCTAGAGAAGGATAGGATCAGGAGGAGTTCGTCTCGCTCTTTTGATTTTTCCTCTCCCCATGCCCCTCAACCTATTCCTTCCCCTGTAGTGGTGACTCCCGACCCTGCTACTAGTGCTCAACCCTCGATGGCGGACATGATGCGTGCCATTCAGGCTCTTGGTGACAGAGTGGAGTCATTAGCTAATGACCGGAATCAACTTTTGGCCGATGTCAAAGAGTTGAAAGAGAAAAGTGCAGTGGGAAGTGTAGTGAGTGCAAGTGCGGTGAAAAGTGTCAGTGTCAGTGTTACGCATGAGGGTGCATCTGTTCGTGCCAGTCGTCCTCCCAGTCCGGGACCTCTTGCAAGCTCCCAAGCCCAGGGGAGAAGCAATGTCGAAGGACCAAAGGGTTCGACAGGCCTTGATCAGCGTACGGATGTACCCTCAGTGGTTGCGGACGTATCTTGCAGAGATCGTCCCATCCACAAACAGACGAGTGAGCCCATTCATTCCTCGTCTGTGGAAGAAGTTTCTAGGAAGAAACGTTGGACCAAGGTCTCACGACCTCTCAAGCGCAAGGTCCCTTCCGAGCGAGTCCAACGGCCCAGGTGTAGCCACTGGGTCAGTTCGGACTCGCCGCAGTCTTCCGAAGACTGCACACCTCCCAAGAGAGGTAGAGTGGTTCCGCAGCAGGCAATCACTCCGTCTGTTGCCGCACCAACCACGGTAGACCCTAAGTGGTCTATGCTGCAGACTATGCAGTCTCAGCTTGCCTCCTTCATGCAGGAGTATCGTGCTGAGAAGGTTGACACTGCACCTGTTAACCTACAACCTGCCACGGTTGTGCGCTCAGCAGATACTGCGGCTGCCTGCTCCCACACTCCGCCTGTGAGAGCTCCACCACCGTTGCGCAGTCGACCCTGCCAGACGCATGTTGACGTTAGCCGACATGCGGCACCCTCCGTTGACATGCGTGAGCTACCGCATCAGCAGTGGGAAGGTGCTGTCAAGCTGCCGTGTTTTGACGCAATGTGGCAGTCTCCGCAACCCACGGCAGTCCCTCCCACGCACCAGCACTCCGCTTTTGTTGTTGCCAGCTCTCAGACTGACCAGCAGCGGCATGATGTTGGATCCAGTGCAGCTACGCATGCACCCGTGCTGCCGGATTCAGCCGTTCAGCTTTCTGCTCCACCTTTGCCACTTCCTCCTCAGCATTCGGATGAAGGAGTATCTGATGACGACGAAGCTGCGCATTTGGACGATCCGCACTCCGACATAGAAGAACCCAAGTCTACGCCTCCCTCCTTAGACTTTAGGAAAGTCCTTGCCCTGTTTAGGGAGTTGTATCCGGACCAGTTTGTGTCTGCAACCCCGCGCTCACCTCCCTCTGAGTTCGCTTTAGGCATGCAGTCAGCAGCTCCTGCCTTTACGAAACTCGTACTCGCGCGCTCATCCAAGAGAGCTTTAAGGGTACTGGGAGAGTGGTTGCAGTCCAAGAAGCAACTGGGGAAGACAGCCTTCATCTTTCCACCTACCAAGCTTGCTTCCAAATCTAGCGTCTGGTATGCCACGGGAGAGGAACCCGGCTTGGGAGTTCCTGCCTCTGCCCAGGGCGACTTCTCAAGTCTGGTTGACTCTCCCCGCAGGCTGGCTATGAGACGCTCCAAGATTTGCTGGTCCTTTTCGGACATGGACCATCTGTTGAAGGGAGTTTTTCGTGCTTTTGAGATCTTCAACTTCCTGGACTGGTGTTTGGGAGCGTTAAGCAGAAAGACCTCCCCTTCGGATAAGGACTCTGCCATGCTTATCATGTCATGCATGGACAAAGCCATTCGGGATGGGTCTGGCGAGCTTGCGGCTTCGTACGTGTCCGGAGTGATTAAGAAGCGAGATCACCTTTGCTCCTTCTTGTCTGCGGGGATCACACCATGCCAGAAGTCGGAGTTGATGTTTGCTCCGCTTTCCGAGTGTCTCTTTCCGGAAGAGCTGATCAAGGGGATTGCTGCCTCGTTGATCCAGAAGGATACCCATGACCTGGTGGCGTCTTCCGCACGTAAAGTCACAGCTTTACCTTCCGTGCCTAGACCTAGGATGGACACACCAGCGTCTAGGTTCATCCCGCCCTTTCGTGGCAGAACCTCCAGCAGAGGAGGTACCCGTGCCGACAGTCAACGTGGCAAAAAGAAGAAGGGTTCCAAGTCCTCAAAAGGCAGAATCTGACTGCCTACCTCTCCAGACAGCAGTGGGAGCCAGGCTCAAGAACTACTGGCAGGCTTGGGAGAACAGAGGTGCAGACGCTCAGTCTGTGAAGTTGCTAAGAGAGGGGTACAGGATTCCGTTCTTGCGCAATCCCCCTCTAGCAACTACTCCCATCAACCTCTCTCCCAACTACAAGGAGGAGGACAAGAGGCTAGCTTTACAGCAAGAGGTGTCTCTCTTGCTACAAAAGGGAGCGGTAGTCATAGTCCGGGACCATCAATCCCCGGGCTTCTACAACCGTCTCTTCCTGGTAGCGAAGAAGACAGGAGGGTGGAGACCGGTGCTGGACGTCAGTGCTCTCAATGCTTTTGTCACCAAGCAGACGTTCACCATGGAGACGACGAAGTCGGTGCTAGCATCGGTCAGGAAGGAAGACTGGATGGTCTCGTTGGACCTAAAAGACGCGTACTTTCACGTCCCCGTCCATCCAGACTCCCAACCTTTCCTAAGGTTCGTCTTTGGAAAGGTTGTTTACCAGTTCCAAGCCCTGTGCTTTGGCCTAAGCACGGCACCTCTAGTGTTTACCAAACTGATGAGGAATATTGCCAAATTCCTGCATTTGGCAGACATCAGAGCCTCCCTCTATTTGGACGACTGGCTTTTAAGAGCTCCGTCAAGTCGTCGCTGTCTGGAGAATCTCAAATGGACTATGGATCTGACCAAGGAATTGGGTCTCCTGGTCAATATAGAGAAGTCCCAACTCGTCCCATCCCAAACTATTGTCTATCTAGGTATGGAGATTCAGAGTCGAGCTTTTCGGGCTTTTCCGTCGGCCCCCAGAATCAGTCAAGCCCAAGAATGCATCCAGAGCATGCTGAGAAGGAACCGATGTTCAGTCAGGCAGTAGATGAGTCTAACAGGGACGCTTTCATCGCTGGCCCAGTTCATCGCGTTAGGGAGACTCCACCTCCGCCCCCTTCAGTATCATCTAGCGGCTCACTGGAGAAAGGACATGACGCTAGAAGCGGTCTCAGTTCCTATATCCGAAGAGATGAAGTCTGCGCTGACGTGGTGGAAGAACAGCATTCTTCTCAAGGAAGGTCTACCATTGGCTGTTCAGACCCCCGACCACCTTCTCTTCTCGGACGCATCGGACACGGGCTGGGGTGCGACACTGGACGGACGGGAATGCTCGGGCACGTGGAATCCGGATCAAAGAACACTTCACATCAACTGCAAGGAGCTATTGGCAGTTCATCTGGCCTTGAGAAGCTTCAAGTCCCTCCTTCTAGGCAAGGTGGTGGAGGTGAACTCCGACAACACTACAGCCTTGGCGTACATCTCCAAGCAGGGAGGGACTCATTCGAGGAAGTTGTTCGAGATCGCAAGGGACCTCCTCACCTGGTCAAGAGATCGAAAGATATCGCTGGTAACGAGGTTCATTCAAGGCGACATGAATGTCATGGCAGACCGCCTCAGCCGGAAGGGTCAGGTCATCCCCACAGAGTGGACCCTTCACAAGAATGTTTGCAGCAGACTATGGGCCCTGTGGTGTCAGCCCACCATAGATCTGTTCGCTACCTCGATGACCAAGAGGCTCCCAAATTATTGCTCACCGATTCCGGACCCAGCAGCAGTTCACGTAGATGCCTTTCTTCTGGATTGGTCCCATCTAGACCTGTATGCGTTCCCTCCGTTCAAGATTGTCAACAAGGTACTGCAGAAGTTCGCCTCTCACGAAGGGACACGGTTGACGTTGGTTGCTCCCCTCTGGCCCGCGAGAGAATGGTTCACCGAGGTACTGCAATGGCTAGTGGACGTTCCCAGGACTCTTCCTCTAAGAGTGGACCTTCTGCGTCAGCCGCACGTAAAGAAGGTACACCCAAGCCTCCACGCTCTTCGTCTGACTGCCTTCAGACTATCGAAAGACTCTCAAGAGCTAGAGGCTTTTTGAAGGAGGCAGCCAGAGCGATTGCCAGAGCAAGGAGGACATCCACTCTCAAGGTCTACCAGTCAAAATGGGAAGTCTTCCGAAGCTGGTGCAAGGCGAATTCAGTTTCCTCAACCAGTACCTCTGTAACGCAGATAGCTGACTTCCTTTTACATCTAAGGAATGTAAGATCCCTATCAGCTCCTACGATCAAAGGTTACAGAAGCATGTTGGCAGCAGTCTTCCGCCACAGAGGCTTAGATCTCTCCACCAACAAAGATCTACAGGACCTCCTTAAGTCTTTTGAGACCTCAAAGGAGCGTCGGTTAGCCACACCAGGTTGGAACCTAGACGTGGTTTTAAGGTTCCTGATGTCAGCAAGGTTCGAACCGCTTCAATCAGCCTCTTTTAAAGATCTCACTTTGAAGACTCTTTTCCTCGTTTGCTTAGCAACAGCTAAAAGAGTCAGTGAGATTCACGCCTTCAGCACGAACATAGGTTTTACATCTGAAACGGCTACATGTTCCTTACAGCTTGGTTTTTTAGCTAAAAACGAGCTTCCTTCTCGTCCTTGGCCCAAGTCGTTCGAGATCCCAAGCCTGTCCAACTTGGTTGGAAACGAACAAGAGAGAGTACTATGCCCAGTAAGAGCTCTTAAGTACTATTTAAGACGTACAAAGCCATTACGAGGACAATCAGAAGCTTTATGGTGTTCTATTAAGAAACCTGCTTTACCGATGTCTAAGAACGCAGTTTCTTATTACATCAGGCTTTTGATTAGAGAGGCCCATTCTCATCTGAAGGAGGAAGACCATGCTTTGCTGAAGGTAAGGACACATGAAGTTAGAGCTGTCGCTACTTCAGTGGCCTTCAAACAGAACCGTTCTCTGCAGAGTGTAATGGATGCAACCTATTGGAGAAGCAAGTCAGTGTTCGCATCATTTTACCTTAAAGATGTCCAGTCTCTTTATGAGAACTGCTACACCCTGGGACCATTCGTAGCAGCGAGTGCAGTAGTAGGTGAGGGCTCAACCACTACATTCCCATAATCCCATAACCTTTTTTAATCTTTCTCTTGAAATGCTTTTTATTGTTGTTTTTGGGTTGTACGGAAGGCTAAGAAGCCTTTCGCATCCTGGTTGATTTGGCGGGTGGTCAAATTCTTTCTTGAGAAGCGCCTAGATTAGAGGTTGTGATGAGGTCCTTTAGTATGGGTTGCAGCCCTTCATACTTCAGCACCTAGGAGTCGCTCAGCATCCTAAGAGGATCGCTAGGCTCAGTAAGGAAGACGTACTTAAAAAGGCAGAGTAATGGTTCAAGTCGACTTCCTTACCAGGTACTTATTTATTTTATGTTTGTTATTTTGAATAACTGCTAAAATGAAATACGGGATACTTAGCTTCTAATGTTAACATGTATGCTGGTCTCCACCCACCCCCCTGGGTGTGAATCAGCTACATGATCATCGGGTAAGATTAATATTGAAAAATTTTATTTTCCTTAGTAAAATAAATTTTTGAATATACTTACCCGATGATCATGAATTTAAGGACCCTCCCTTCCTCCCCATAGAGACCCAGTGGACCGAGGAGAAAATTGGTTCTTGTTGACAAGAAGTACCTGAGTACCTACTCGACAGATGGCGCTGTTGTTGTACACCCCCACCTGTATAGCGATCGCTGGCGTATCCCGACCTTAGGTTTTTTCTGTCGGGCAACAGAGTTGCAGCTACATGATCATCGGGTAAGTATATTCAAAAATTTATTTTACTAAGGAAAATAACATTTTTCCTAACCATACAAACCTTAGCTATTTACACATATTTGCCCGCCAGCCCTGTCCCCTGTGAAGTCCTACCTCTAAGCGAAGTGAATCAGTTCACCGGTGTGTGAGGGGGAGAGGGGTAGCTAGCTACCCCTCCCCTACCCCCTCGCTAACTAGCGAGAGGGTAGTTAACCCTCGTTAAAAATCTAATGGCTCGTCATTCAGCTACGCTGAAAGTAATACCCTATGTAAATAGCTAAGGTTTTTATGGTTAGGAAAACTACAATTTTCAATATTTAACTTAGCCGGTGATTATAATAGCTGCAACTCTGTTGCCCGACAGACAACTTTACGGTAAAAACTCGCCAGTGATTGCTACACAGGTTGCGGGTGTGCCCAACAGCGCCATCTGTCGTCCAGATACCCAGTACTCAATGTAAACAAAAGACTCAATTTTCTCTCTGTCGAGCTATCGACAAGACGTACTTACTCGCTGTTGCTAAACTGGAGTTTTTTCACAACTAATTGGTGAAGTACTTTATTCTAGTTTTGAGCTTTCGCTATGCAGGTGTTTTATCTTCATCTTAAATCTTGAACTCGTTTTGGATAGATTTAATTATGGTGACAAAGAGAGTATGGACTTTCTTTCACTTTTAAATGGCCGACCCTTCCCTTAGACGGAAGTGTGTTTAGGCTTTTAGTAATTATCTTATCACGTTATAGATTTTCCTCTATATATTTTATATCTCTCCGCCTTTTTTAGGCCTCTTCGATTAACTTTCCATTTATTATAAACATATAAAAATAATTTTAATGTTTTGTTTATAAAGACCTTTCCTAAGAGTAGGCGGTCCTAACTTGGAAACCGAAGTTAATCAACGTTGAGCTCTTTATATCGTAATTAGCTTTTAAAGAGCTAAGGATTTAAAACTTTTTAAATGTAATATTTTATGAAAGAATTTCTTTGATAGTCTTCGTACTGTTTCAAAGATGAACTAACGTTTAGTTTATTTATGCTACGCAGTTGTTGACGTTCAGGACGTTCAACATGCGCTCTATCGTTACGATAGAGAGAGAGTGTATCACGGTTTCACTTTGCAGTAAGAGTAAATCGATTCTGACGTTTTGTTCATTCTTTCTTAGCTTAAATGTTTTAAATTCTATTTTAAAGGAACTTTTTATTTGAAAAACCTTTCAGTTTTTTCCTTTAGTCAAATAACATGTTTTTTTTTGACGAAATATAATTGGGCTCTTCTCTTAGGTGCGAAATCAAGAGAGAAAGAGAGAGAGAGATAGAGACGGAGGGAGAGAGAGGAGAGAAAACGTTCCGTTCAAGCGGGTAACGTTGTTCTCGAGTTACTCTCGTCCCTAGTCGCTGTACGGGGAGGAAGGATAAAACGTTTTTAGTTTTTTATTCTCGTCCCCAGGCTATGTGCGGTGAGAGATTGAAAACGTAGTTATATGAACTAGTGTTTAGTCTCTTTCCCAGCCACTGATTTTTTTATCTTAAAATATGTTTTCTGTTTTTTGCTGGTATTAATGAGCTTGCATTATACTACTGATTTCGCAATTACTACCTTTTAATGAAGGGTAGAATTGCGTGTTTCAGGTAGAAATAAGTGCAAAACAGAAAATCGAAGTGATAAAGTGATATGCGCAAAGTGTTACAGTGTTGCGTCCAAGGCGCAAAGTGTTACAGTGTTTTGTCCGAGGGTTCGTCTGTTTGTGCCTGTCGTTCACCTAGTCCGGGACCTCTTACATGCTCCCAAGCCCAGGGGAGAAGTAATGTCAAACGACTTATGGGTTCGAGAGGCCTTGACCAACGAACAGACGTTTTCCCTCTATGGTATCGGGTGTATCTTACCAAGATCTCCCCTACCATAAGACGAGAGAGACGTTGTTTCTCCTCGTCATCCGAAGGCTTTTCGCATAAGAAACCTGTCACAAGGTTTCGAAGCCCTTAAGCGAAAGTCAGTCCTTTCAGGACAGGTCCAGCGTCCTGGTTACAACCATTAGGACAGCTCTGACCCTATGCAGTCATCGGATAACTGCTCGCCGCCTAACAAAAGCGTAACACAGACTCCGAGAGTCTTTTTTTGTAGGCAAAGTGTTGCGGTCACAGACGTTACCCTCGTCTCTTACCACAACCATTTCCTTTGATCCTTAATGGGTTGTATGGCAAGACATGCAGTATATGCTTGCCTCCCTTATGGAAGACTATTCTGCCGATTAGTCCGTTGAGTCTAGCCGTTTATCTCATCGATATCCTGGCTTTCAGCCAACCTAACGTTCCTTTGTGCTTACTGTTGACGTTGGCGTAGCTTAGTCACGTCAGTCAGGTTGTTTAGAACCACACTCGATGCGGTCTCGTGTGGTTCTTCAGCCGCGTTTGGACGTTAGGCCACTTGCTGATGCTCCTGTTGACGTTCAAGACGTTCACTAACAATCGGAGTTGACTTGTTTTGACGCTGTGCGTCAACCTCCTCATTCTAGAGTTGTTTTGACTGCTCAGTCTAGGCAGTCAAAGCAGTCTCGAGTGGACGCTGTGCGTCCTCACGCACCTGTTGTGGTTGACAGTTCAGTTGTTGACAGTTCACAGACTGTCAAGCAGTTACATGACGTTGCGTTCTGGTCCGCTACTAATGCACCAGTGAGTGTGGACTCTGCTTGTAAAGCATTGCCACCACGGTAGGTCTCTCCCTTGCTTGAGACTCAGCTTTTATCGGACAAGGTTCCTGTAGATGAGGAAGTTGCTGTTCTCCCTCCTACTGATATTCCCTTGAGGACTCTGTCAGATGGAGAGGAGCCTAAAGCTGCTTAGCCTCCTATGGACTTTAATTAAATCATGATGATTTTTTTAAGGATCTTTGTCCGGATCTTTTTGTAACTGCTGCTCCTCGTTCGCCTAAACGTCAGAGCTTACACTAGGCCTAGCTACTTCGAAGCCGTTGTTTTTAAGCTAGTGCTCTCTCGCTCTCCTAGAGAGCGTTACGTTGGCTAGGCGACTGGTTTTTCACCAGGAGGAGTTTGGGGGATACAGCCTTTGCTTTCCCTTCTTTTAAACTGGTTTATAGAGCGAGAGTCTGATATGACACGAGAGAAGTTCTCGGCTTGGGAGTTCATGCCTCTGCCCAGATAGACTTCTCAATTCTCGTAGACTCTCCCTGGCGCCTGGCCAGGAGACGCTCCAAGTTGTTTACAGGTCAACTTCACAGCTGTTTTCGAGCCTTTGAAGTTTTGCTGTACAATTATGTCACGCATAACAAGGCTTTCAGGGATGGTAAACGGTACCGCCTCAGTCGCTAACCCCGTCTGTTGCCACACCTGCTCCCGTAGACCCTAAATGGGCTTTGCTGCAAGACATGCAGTCCAAGCTTGCGTCCTTGATAGAGGACTGTAATGCGGAGAAGGTTGCTACCGAACCTTCTGGCCAACAACCTTCCAACCGGTCGGTTGTGCGCCCTGTTGACGCTGAGGTAACCTACTCGCGTCTGCCAGTTGAGGTGGTTCCTCCACCGATGCGACCCAGTGTGGGTTGCCAGCCGCACGTTGACGTTAAGCGACGCTCGGAGGTGGTTGTTGACGTTCAGGACGTTCAACAACCAGCAGAGGTGACTTATTTTGACGCAGTGCGTCAACCTCAGCAACCCGGTAGGGTGTTGACTGCACAACCCAGACGGTCTAGACAGTCTCGGGTTGACGCTGTGCTTCCTCGCGCACCCATGGTTGTTGACAGTTCACAGACTGTGCAGCAGTTCCATGATATTGCGTCCGGCTCCGTCACGCATCCACCAGTGCGACCGGACTCAGCGAGCCAGACGTTGCCCACTCCGTTGCCGTTTCCTCATCAGTTTTCGGATGAGGAACCCTCTGATGAGGACGTTGCTGAACAACAAGACGATCAGCCCCCAGAATAGATCAAGCCCTGCTATCCATCCAGAAGATGCAGAAGAAGGAACGCTGCTCAGTCAGGCTGTGGATGAGTCTGGTAGGGACGCTGTCATCCGTGGAACAATTTGTGTCACTAGGAAGACTACACCTCCGTCCTCTTCAATACCATCTAGCTTTTCACTGGAAAAAGGACAAGACGCTAGAAGCGGTCTCGATCCCGGTTTCCGAAAAGATAAAGTCTTGTCTGACTTGGTGGAAGGACAATATCAACCTAAGAGAGGGTCTTCCCCTGGCTGTTCAGACTCCCAACCACGTTCTCTTCTCGGATGCATCGGACGTGGGCTGGGGCGCGACACTAGACGGTCGGGAATGCTCAGGACTGTGGAACTCGAGTCAGAGGAGCATGCATATCAACTGCAAGGAGCTGTTGGCAGTACATCTGGCCTTGATAAGCTTCAAGTCTCTCCTTCGAGGCAAAGTGGTGGAAGTTAACTCGGACATCACCACGGCCTTGGCGTACATCTCCAAACAAGGAGGTACCCACTTACTGACGTTGTACGAGATCACAAGGGACCTGCTCATCTGGTCAAAAGGTCAAGACATCTCCCTAGTAACGAGGTTCATCCAAGGCGACTTGAACGTCATAGCAGATTGTCTCAGTCGGAAAGGGCAAGTAATTCCAACCGAATGGACCCTCCACAAGGATGTGTGCAAGAGACTTTGGGCCACTTGGGGTAAAACCATCCATAGATCTCTTTGCAACCTCGTTGACCAAGAGGCTTCCAATCTATTGCTCTCCAGTCCCGGACCCAGCAGCAATACATATAGATGCTTTCCTCCTAGATTGGTCACATCTGGATCTCTACGCATTCCCACCGTTCAAGATTGTCAACAAGGTACTGCAGAAGTTCGCCTCTCACGAAGGGACAAGGTTGACGTTAGTTGCTTCCCTCTGGCCCGCGAGAGAATGGTTCACCGAGATACTTCGATGGTTAGTAGACGTTCCCAGTAGTCTTCCTCTAAGGGTAGACCTTCTACGTCAGCCACACGTAAAGAAGGTACTCCAAAGCCTCCACGCTCTTCGTCTGACTGCCTTCAGACTATCGAAAGACTCTCGAGAGCTAGAGGCTTTTCGAAGGAAGCAGCCAGTGCGATTGCTAGAGCAAGGAGAGCTTCTTCCATTAGAGTCTACCAATCGAAGTGGGAAGTCTTCCGAAACTGGTGCAATTCAGTTTCTGTATCCTCGACCAGTACCTCTGTAGCTCAAATAGCTGTTTTTCTCTTATACCTGAGAAAAGGACGATCCCTTTCAGCTCCCACTATCAAGGGCTACAGAAGCATGTTGGCATCGGTCTTCCGGCATAGAGGCTTAGATCTTTCCAAACATAAAGATCTGCAAGACCTCCTTAAGTCTTTTGAGACCACCAAGGAGCGTCGTTTGGCTACCCCTGGATGGAATTTAGACGTGGTACTAAGATTCTTCATATCAGACAGGTTGGAGCCGTTACAATCAGCCTCCCTGAAAGATCTCACTCTTAAGACTCTTTTCCTGGTATGCTTAGCCTCGGCTAAAAGAGTCAGTGAGATTCATGCCTTCAGCAAGAACATAGGATTTTCGTCAGAAAAAGCCACTTGTTCGCTACAACTTGGTTTTCTAGCCAAAAATGAGCTGCCTTCTCGGCCTTGGCCTAAATCTGTCGATATCCCCAGCTTATCGGAGATCGTAGGCAATGAACTAGAAAGAGTCTTATGCCCTGTTAGAGCTCTTAAGTTCTATTTAAAGCGTACTAAACCTTTACAAGGCCAATCTGAAGCTTTATGGTGTTCAGTTAAGAAACCATCCTTGCCTTTGTCAAAGAATGCTTGGTCAGACTTTATCAGATTGTTAATACGAGAAGCTCATTCACATCTGAGTGAGGAAGACCGAACTTTGCTTAAGGTGAAGACGCACGAAGTTAGAGCTGTAACAACTTCCGTGGCCTTTAAGCAAAATATATCTCTGCAAAGTATAATGGACGCAACCTATTGGAGAAGCAAGTCAGTGTTCGCGTCATTTTACTTGAAAGATGTCCAGTCTCTTTACAAGAACTGCTACACACTGGGACCATTCGTAGCAGCGAGTGCAGTAGTGGGTGAGGGCTCAACCACTACAATTCCCTAATTCCATACCCTTTTAATCTTTCTCTTGAAATGTTGTTATTGTTGTTTATTTGGGTTGTCCGGAAGGCTAAGAAGCCTTTCGCATCCTGGTTGATTTGGCGGGTGGTCAAAGTCATTTCTTGAGAGCGCCTAGATTAGGGGTTTTGATGAGGTCCTGTTGTATGGGTTGCAACCCTTGATACTTCAGATCCTAGGGGTCGATCAGCATCCTAAGAGGATCGCGAGGCTCCGTAAGGAAGACGTACTTAAAAAGGCAGAGTAATTGTTCAAGTCGACTTCCTTACCAGGTACCTATTTATTTTGTTTTTGTTATTTTGATAACTTCTAAAATGAAATAAAAACTCTTAGCTCATAATAATGTAAACATATATTGCTGGTCTCTACCCACCCCCCTGGGTGTGAATCAGCTATTATAATCACCGGCTAAGTTAAATATTGAAAAATGTTATTTTGATAATAAAATAAATTTTTGAATATACTTACCCGGTGATTATAAATTAAAGGACCCTCCCTTCCTCCCCAATAGAGACGCAGTGGGACGAGGAGAAAATTGAGTCTTTTGTTTACTGTACATTGAGTACTGGGTATCTGGACGACAGATGGCGCTGTTGGGCACACCCGCAACCTGTGTAGCGATCGCTGGCGAGTTTTTACCGTAGAGTTGTCTGTCGGGCAACAGAGTTGCAGCTATTATAATCACCGGGTAAGTATATTCAAAAATTTATTTTATTATCAAAATAACATATTATCTCCGAATTTGTCATTTCTTCACGAACTAGTTTTTTATTCTCATCCCAAGTCACTGTACAGGGAGAGAGAGAGAGAGATAAAACGTAGTCCTGCGCGTTCTAGTTTGTTGTTCTCGTCCCAAGTCACTGTACAGGGAGAGAAAGAGAGAAAACGTAGTCCTTAGCGATCTAGTTTTTTACTCTCGTCCCAAGTGACTGATCCTTTCTAACTTTTACTTTATATATTTCACTTTTATTTATATATATGTACTGTATATGTTTATTAATTTTTACATGTGTGATACAATTACAGTATGTACTAATGTGCTTACACTAAAGGACATATTTCGCAATTCTAACCTTTTGGCTTAAGGGAGAATTGCTTGCTACAGATAGAAATCAGCTTTATTCATGTCCGATGTGAAATTATTAAAAGATGCGAGTGTAAGTGAAAAAAGTGCGAAAAACATGTTCAGTGTTGCGGAGGGTTTGTCTGTTCGTACTTGCCGCTCACCCAGTCCGAGACCTCTTTCAAGCTCCCCAACCCCTGGGAGAAGGAATGTCGCAAGACCAAAGGGAGCGATAGGTATTAAACCACAAACAGACGTTCCCTCACGAGTTGCAGACATTGCTCCTCACGATCGTCCTTATTATAAGAGAGACGAGACTAAGTTCTCCTCGTCCTCCGATGACGTTCATCTTAGTAAGAAATCCTGACGTCAGGTTTCACAACCTCTTAAGAGGAAATTGGTTCCTTCAGAACAAAGTCAACGTCCTAGCTGCAGTCACTGGAGCAGCCCGGAACGTATACCTTCATCAGCGGAAGGTTCGCCTGCTAAACGTTCTTTTTTAACGTCAGATTTTGTGGCTCTGAAGGCCCCTGCAAAGAGTCACGGTGCCGTTGTTTTATCTGGTCGTTCCAGACGTGACTTGAGTGCTGCTACTCCCGTTATTAGTGCTAACGTTCATGAACTGACGTTCCCGACGTCACGGTCTGATCCTTGTATTCAAGATCCTAACTTTAGTGTTTTGCAGGACATGCAGTCTAAGCTGTCCACCTTAATGCAGTCGTACGGTCCTGCTCCTGTTCGACAGGAACCCTTACTTGCGGAGCGTCACGGTTCCGCTAAGCGTGACTCAGTTCATCAATAATCTAAGCGTGAGGCTTTAAGTCACGCTGACGTTAGCCCTAGTATTAACCTTGCTGTCAAGTGAGATAATGATCGTAAATCTCGACGTGACGTCGAACGTCAGTCCTTATAGTCCAACCGTGACGTGGAGCTGCAGTTACTGCAGTCACGACGTGACGTTGAACGTCAGACACCACAGTCACGACGTGACGTCGAACTTAAGAAGACGCCGCAGTCCCGACGTGACGTCGATGCAGTCCCGACGTGATGTCGATGCAGTCCCGACGTGATGTCGTCCTTCAACCTCTACCTGTTCTTCATCGACAGGTTGATGCTAGTTGTCAAGCTTTTCCATTGCGACTTCTTAATGGCTCTCAACCAATTAGAGACATAGACTTCCGGATGAAGTTTATTCTGAGGAGGAAGAGGATATTTCTCCTTTCCAGCTGTACCTTTGGGTATCTTGTCTGAAGTAGAGGAACCTAGATCTGCCTAACAATTTTTATATCTTAAGAAGATCATGCCTTTTTTAAGGAAGTTTTTCCTTCGCATTTTGTTCCTGCTGCTCCACGCTCGCCTCCTTCAGAATTCACTTTAGTGTTGGCTGCTACAGCTCCCTCTTTTTCTAAATTCGTGCTCTCTCGGTATTCTAAGAGAGTTTTACGTTTGCTGAGAGAATGGTTGAAGACTATAAGAAGTCTTAGCAAGTCAATCTTTGCCTTCCCTCCAGCCATATTGAAGAACTTCTGGCAGGCTTAGGAAGGAACAGGAGCAGACCTATGGTCTGTCCTCTTGTTGAAGGAAGGGTAAATTATACCTTTTGTAAGGAAACTTCCTCTTGTCCAAAAGCCGATAGATCTCTCTCCCAGATACCGAGAGGAAGCAAGAAGACAAGTTTTGCACCTACAGGTGTCTCTCCTGTTAGAGAAGGGAATTGTAGTGAAGTTTTCTAAACCTTCAGTCTCTAGGCTTTTACAACCTCCTCTGCTAGTTCCAAAGAACTCAGGAGGTTGGAGACCAGTGCTGGACGTGAGCGTGCTCAATGTGTTTATCCTGAAAACAAAGTTCACTTTGGAAACTTCCAAGTCTGTGCTTGCAGCAGTAATGGAAAGTGATTGGATGGCCTCACTCGATCTCCAGGACGCTTACTTCCATATCCCTATCCATCCGACCTTCCAACTATATCTAAGGATTGTGCATGGGAAGGAAGTGTTCCAATTTCGAGCGCTGTGCTTCGGTCTCAGCACTGCTCCTCTTCTGTTCACGAAGCTCATGCGGAACGTGGCGAGCTTCCTGCACTCGAAAGGTGTCAGAGCCTCCTTTTACTTAGACGACTGGCTACTCAGGGCGTCATCCTTCATTCGCTGTCTGAAGGACCTCAGATGGACCTTGACCCTAGCGAAGGACTTAGGTCTCCTAGTAACAAGGAGAAGTCTCAACTGACCCCATCTCAAACTATTCTCTATTTGAGGATGGAGATACGGAGTCTAGTTTTTCAGGCTTTGCCATCACCATCAACACTCGAGCAAGCTTTCTTAAAGATTCATCTTTATCGAAAAAGGAGCAGTTGCTCTGTAAGGATGTGGATGAGTCCACTGGGAACACACTCGTCTCTGGAGCAGTTTGTCTCCCTAGGAAGACTCAATCTTCGCCCTCTCCATTTTCACCGCAACCACCATTGGGACAGGGAGAAGGGCTTAGAAGAAGTGTTCATTCCACTTCCAGAAACGATCATGACTTGCCTGAAATGGTGGGATGTCAATCTCAGACTTCAGGAAGGCCTCTCTCTTGCCCACAAGAACACAGACTATGTTTTGTTCTCAGATGCTTCGGACGCGGGGTGGGGTGCAACACTAGACACTCTAGAGTGCTCGGGCCTTTGGACCAAAGACCACGTACAGCTTCATATCAACTAGAAGGAGATTCTAGCAGTTCTTTTGGCCCTGCAAAGTTTCAAAGACTAATTCGAAACAAAGTGGTGCAGGTGAACGCAAACAACACCACAGCGTTAGACTGCATCGCTAAGCAAGGCGGGACCCACTCGCAGTCCCTTTACTTTACTGCAAAGGATCTCCTAGTTTGGACGAAGGAAAGAAACATCACCTTACTTACAAGGTTTATTCAGGGAGAAAGGAACGTGATGGCAAACTGCCTAAACAGAAGCCAAATCATTCCCACGGAATGGACTCTTCATCAGGAGGTGTACGAGAAACTATGGCGGATATGGGAACGTCCGTCCATAGAACTGTTCGCAACCTCAATAACGAAGGGGCTTCCTTCTTACTGCTCTCCAGTTCCAGATCCAGAGGCAGTCCACGTCGATTCGTTATTACTGGACTGGTCTCACCTAGAGGTGTATGCGTTTCCCCCATTCAAGATCATTTACAAAGTCCTACAGAAGTTCGCCTCTCACGTAGGGACCAAGTTGATGTTGGTTGCTCCCCTCTGGCCATCAAGAGAATGGTTCACCGAGATACATCAGTGAATGGTGGACTTTCCAAGAAGCCTGCCAAGGCGGTTGGATCTTCTCAATGAAGAGGTTCCATCAAAGCCTCCACACGCTTCATCTAACTGCCTTCAGACTATCAAAGACTCTCTAGAGCTCGAGGGTTTTTCGAAGGAGGCAGCTAGAGCAATTACCAGAGCAACGAGATCCTCTACCATCAGGTTCTACCAGTCTTTATGAGAGGTATTTCGAGATTGGTGCAAGGCCACCTCCTATTCCTCATCCTATACCTCTACGTATAGCTCAAATCGCTGACTTCCTGCTACACCTTAGGAATGTACGTAACTTTTCTGCCTCTACCATTAAAGGTTACAGGAGCATGTTAGCTGCAGTGTTCAGACATAGGAACCTAGATCTCTCGAGCAATAAAGTCCTTCAAGACCTTCTCAAGTCTTTCGAGACTTCCAAGATGCATGGGGTAATGACGCCAGCTTGGAACCTGGATGTGTCCTTAAATTTCTCATGTCTGAGAAATTTTGAACCTTTGCACTTAACTTCTTTTAAAGATCTTACTCTCAAGACACTTTTCTTAGTGAGTCTTGCTGCTGCAAAAAGAGTTAGTGAGGTTCATGCCTTCAGTAAGAATGTCAGCTTCTTTACTGGTAAAGCAGTATGCTCTTCGTAGCTTGGTTTCTTGGCCAAGAATAAGCGTCCTTCCCATCCATGGCCTAAATCTTTTGAGATCCCCAACCTGTCAGATGTGGTTGGTAACAAGATAAAGAGAGTCCTATTACCTATGAGAACACTTAAATTTTACATTGACAGAACCAAAAATTTACGTGGTGAATCTGAGTCTTTATGGTGTTCCCAGCAACCCAACCCCTCGATCGCCCACGAGTTTTGAATCGGCTGCCGGACCGTCGGAGACATTAGCTATATATATATCCACCGGGTAAGTATATTCAAAAATTTATTTTAATATGAAAATATCATTTTTAGAACAACATCCGGGAACTTATGAAGAAGTACGTGTAAGCTGTTGATTGGTTTAAAAAAACCACCTGACAAATACGTCATTGTAAATGCACAGAAAGCTTCCCAAACCATGGGAAAAAATGCATGCGCAATAAGTCCCCTTTAGTCTCTCAGATGTACACAATGGACTTAGAGTGAAAAACATACTTCACATTTTAATAGACTGATATATAAGTTATTATGCCCCTCAAGATTAAAGTGTTCTGTAATAAGAAACTTTTTTAATATATTTGCAAAATATTTTAATATACTATAATAATAATAATAATTATATTAATAATAATAATATTAGTAATCAATTGAAACACTGTAGCCTCAAGTAGATGAATTTAATAATACTTTGTTTTCCTTTCAGGGAGCAGATGTAAATGATGATAGTCATGATCATAAATATGCACCTCTTCACTTTGCTGCTCTGTCGGGAGATATCGAGACTGTACAACTTCTCCTTGAGAACAATGCAAGGCCATACCATGTTAATACCCTAGGCAGGACTGCTGCCCAAATGGCTGCTTTTGTTGGGAATCATGCTGTTGTTGCGCTTATTAATAATTATATTCCTTTGAAGGATGTTTCGTATTATGCCTCTCCTCAGGGATTAGACACAGAACCCAAATTAATGTCAACTATGGTGAAACCTCTGTACGATCTAATTTTACAGGTAATACTGGTGCTCATTTTGATTTTGTAAATAATTTTTGTAATGCAGTTAAATTTTTCAAAATTTTTCACAATGCTATGAAAAATCTTACCTTTTATGTCGATTTTGTTCCGGCATTATATACAAACACTTTTGCTATTCACAATGTAGATATACTTCGGCGACTGTTGAAACTAGCCATAAGACATTTAAACGAGGTGTAACTACCCTCTGCTAGTTAGCCGGGGTGGGGAGCATGGGCTAGACCTGCCATCCTACTCACAATCACACTAGTAACAATATGTCACTTTTCATTTCAGCTCTGAAGAGAACAGACGTTGTTCTCTCCCGCAAACCTGACATTAAACAACTGGCCTAAAACTTGAAACTTTTCTTTTCTTTCAGGTGTGCTTGACGTGAGGATCAATTGTGCTGGTTTATCCTGGCCTAGAAGGGCACTGTTGCAGCAGCTTTATGTCAGCATTGGAGACCGATCCTGCATGCAGAAATTATATCTGCCTGCAGGTGTTTCCTTGTGTTGAGTGTTGTTAGTGGCCACCCTCCCAGTGGTGGCGGAAGAAGGCAAAGAGGGATTCTTCTCCTTCAGGGTCATTCTTGAAGGCGAAGAAACCTCGCCATCTGACTCTGTTCAATTGGGCTCCTCCGGAGGCTGCCCTTTGACCCCGGGACAACATATCGGTTCAGAAAAGGGATTTTGACGTAGGAAAAATCTATTTCTGGGCGAAGGACCTGTGCCGCCCAGTGAATAAGCTCCATTTAGCACTTATTCCTAGGTAATTTACTGCTAAATATACCAGAGAAAAAATGTAAAGGAGTGCTAGGTTAACTAGCTCGCTCACCTATTGGTGTCGGTATAAAATTGGGCGTATAGTCCAGAGGTCCCGCACTATTTAGATTTATCCACGACAGAAACCCCAATAGAGGAGAGCCGTTCAACCTCACTCGGTACTACTAACAATGCATCCGCTCAGAACCCAACTCCTTAGCACCCAAAGTTTGGGGACTCCAAGGGAGAGGAGCTGGGAGGGTTCACTGGGCGGCACAGGTCCTTCGCCCAGAAATAGATTTTTCCTACGTCAAAATCCCTTTTCTGGGCTCGAACCTGTGCCGCCCAGTGAATCTATACAAGAGAAAATGTCACCAAACTTGCAAAATAAAGGAAAAAACATAAGCGTAAGGGAAATACAGGATGCTTTTAATCAGAGATGAGTACCAAAAATGCCGTGAGTGATAATATATACAGATACTCAGGAGTATAAAATTTACAAATATAATAACAGTATTCAGGTGCGAGACCAACGAATACAATAGGGTATAAATGAGGCAGGTAAGAGGGAGAGATAAAGAGTCAAGGCATTAACCTGTGAGTTACTTGGGAGTGACTACGCTCCCTGCGGTTACTGTAGAAAATTTTAGGGCTTCCAAATGTTTAAGGTAGTGTTTCTTGAACACTGACGGTGATTTCCACCCTGTATACCTGGAAAGGTCTGTAAAATTCATGTGGTGAAAGAAGTTCACCGAGGTAGCAACCGCCCTGATATCATGTGCAAGAGGAAAAGAGTCAGGGTTAGCTTGTTTAATAAAATACAAGATTTGTTGCCTGATCCCTTTAATAGAAATGGTACCGCCTTGTTCTCTAACGAATAGAGGCCCCGAGGAGTTAGAGGAGGTCCGGGATAAATAAGACCTAAGAGTAGTAACAGGGCACAGAGACGGATCTTGCGTGAGGGGAATAATTTTCCAGGAAGACCATCTGTTTTGAGGGTCTTCGTTCTTAGCCAAAAAGAATTTGTTAGGAGAAAGAAGGACCTCTCCCGAAGGCAGGAAGTCAATATGACCCGGGTCTCTCGACAAGGCTGCCAATTCAGAAATTCTTGCCCCGGAAGCCAAGCTCACCAGGAAAAGTGTTTTCCTGAGAAGGGGAATGTAATCACAAGAACTGTTAATGGTATCAGAAGCCAATCTGAGTACGTCATTAAGGAACCAGGTCACCGGAGTAGGGCGAGTAACCGGTTTCAGTCTGGCACAAGCTTTCGGAATTGAAGCTAACAAAGAGTCGGTTAAGTCTATGTTAAAACCCACTAGGAAGATCTTTTTCAGAGCCGATTTAATAGTGGTGATAGTATTGGCTGCAAGACCTGATTCTAATAAAGATCTAAAGAAAGTAACTGTAAGGTTCAAGTTCATACAGTTCACGTCTGAGTCTATTAAAAATTTTGCCAACTTTTTAACTGCAGAGTCATACTGGCGGATGGTGGAATCCCGTTTATCCGATTCTAGGAACAAGGTGTTTTGAGGATCAATATTGGCACCATGCATAGCCGCAAACTTCATAAAGTCCATAAAGTTAGGGCGCTCTGAATGTTTGAGAAAGCGTACACAACGCGTGTTTGTACTATCTGAGACAGAACCGGATTGGGTATCGGGTGAGGGTATAGTCTCAACTCTCGCAGGAGAGGATACCAGTTGCTCTTGGGCCAGTTGGGTGCGACCAAGGCTACTTGTCCCTTGAAGGATCTCAGTTTGTCTAGAACTTTCAGCAAAAGATTCACCGGGGGAAAGAGATAAATCTTTTCCCAGGTGTCCCAATTCTGTGACATGGCGTCTGTGGCGTAAGCCTGAGGGTCTAGATTGGGAGCCACATATACTCTCAATTTGTGGTTGGATTCCGTGGCGAAGAGGTCCACTTGGAGACCGGGAACCTGAGAGAGAATCCACCGAAATGACTTTAGATCGAGTGACCATTCCGATTCTAGAGGGGAGGTCCGGGACAGGGCGTCTGCCACTACATTCCGGACTCCCGCCAGGTGGACAGCTGAAAGATGCCAACGGTTCAAGGCTGCTAGGGAGAATATGGCTACTAGAACATGGTTCAGAGGCCCTGACTTTGACCCGCCTCTGTTGAGGCAGCGGACCACCACTTCGCTGTCGAGGACCAGACGAAGGTGTTGTTTCTTGGGAAGAGCAAGACGTTTCAGGGATAGAAGAACTGCCATGGCCTCTAGCACATTGATGTGAAATTGGTGGAACAAGGGAGTCAAAAGACCTTGAACTTTCTTGAGCTGAGAATAACCGCCCCAACCTGACAAGGATGCGTCCGTGTGAATGATTAATTTCGGAGGCGGAAATCGAAGGGGAACTGACTTTGACAGACTGTTTGCTCTTGTCCAAGGAAGAAGTCTTTCCCGTAGAATGGGAGGAAGGCGGACTTTCCTGTCCCGGAGCTTCCGGTTCGCCCTCGAACGCCAGACACGATTGAAATCTTTCAATTTTGCCTTCAGAAGAAGATCCGTCACTGAGGCAAACTGAAGGGACTCCAGAATCCTCTCTTGGAGTCGTCTGGAACTTACTTTGTCTTTGAGAAAGCGTTTGGTGTTCCTTGCAATCTCTAACCTCTTGGGTCTGGGAAGACACAGAGTATGAGATATAAGATCCCATTGCAGGCCGAGCCATTGGAACTTCGATTTTGGAAGAAGACGGGACTTCTTGAAGTTGATCTGGAAGCCTAGAGATTGAAGATAATGGATGACTTTGTGAGTGGCTTTTAGGCAATTTTGGGAGGTGTCTGACCAAATGAGCCAGTCGTCCAGATAGGCTACTACTTGAATCCCTTGATTCCTGAGTTCCTGAACAGCGACTTCTGCTAACTTTGTGAAGATCCTTGGGGCGATGTTGAGCCCGAAAGGCATCACCTTGAAGGAGTAACTTATGTCCCCTAAGCGAAAGCCTAGGTACGGACGGAAGTGTCTCGCTATCGGGACGTGATAATAGGCGTCTGTAAGATCGATAGAGGTGGTGACGGCCGCACGGGGAAGTATAGTCCGCACCTGCGAGACGGTAAGCATTCGAAACTTGTCGCATTGAATGGACAAGTTGAGAAGGGATAGGTCTAGAATTACTCTTCTCTTGTCTGAATCCTTCTTCGGGACACTGAACAGCCGACCTTGAAACTTCAGGTGTTTCGTTTCTTGTACGGCGTTCTTTTGTAAAAGATCCTGGACAAATTCGACCAGGTCCGGAGTGGAATGTTGACGAAATTTGTTCGGAGGAGGAGGTCCTTGAATCCAACTCCACCCCAGTCCCTTGGAGATGATACTGAATGGAAGTATATGGACGGAGCTTCTTCCTACCCCGGGCTTGGTAAATTGCAGGGTCAGATTTACGTTTAGGAGTCAAACCCCAACGGGCTTTAAGGCTCTGGTTGACTCTAGTGGCCTCCGCCAAGACTTCCTCTACAAGGTCCTCAGGAAAGAGGTTTGAACCCCAACAGGAGGACCGGATCAGCTTATTAGGTTCATGCCTAATAGTCGCCTCTGCCAGGACATGTTTGCGACACTTGCGTTTAGCAGTAGCGAAGTCATACAGGTCGTAGTATAATGACTGCAACGTAGCCTTGTTGAGAGATTTAAAAATACTCTCAGTATCGTAAGTCAAGGCTATCGACTCCGTGGAAGTGGCCAGGTTCAGAGTACGGCCAACGCGTAGGCGAGAATCATACTCCTGTTTAATGAGGGATTCCGGGAGACGGGGAAGCCGCTCACTAAACATTACCGAAGCACAGTCTGCTGCTAGCTTTCCAGAGGTAAATGTGGTATGGACGTTGTCCCAACACTCAATGCCTGAAGGAAGAAGGAGGGAGATTGGATCCACCTCTCGGATGGGAGGCAAGGGCTTCTCCTCCAGAGCATATTGGAAGGCAAGCTCTGCTACCTTATTGACACATGGAGTCACGGAGTTTTTGTCCATTAGGAACATTGTAAAAGAGCTCTTATAAGGCGTCAACATAGTGTTGGTGCAGCCGATGTCATTCAGGAATCTGGCCCACACAGATTGGGCCTGCTCTTTTGGGAAGATGACTGTCTCCTTGGGGACCTTGTCTAACCGAACCAAAGCTTCCTCGGTAAGCCTGGCATAACCATGAAATGGAAATGCCAGACCAGGAGGAAAGAATTCAAAGTCCTCTAGGGGACGAGTGCCAAGACCCTCCAAAGTTAACATTCCGTCTGAGAACGGGGAATGAAGAGCCATACGCCAAGGGTTGTTTTTGGCAAACTGCGGGAGCTTAGAGGCATCCGGGATGAGAGAGCTTTGGACCTGCTCCGGAGCACCTTGCTCTAATGCCCCAAGTCTCTGACCGATGTTAGAGAACATCGTGTCCATCTTAGACTGTATCTCTGATACAAACTTAGCCTGCATCTCCGACACGATGCGAAGCATGGCTGATTCGGAAAGGCCCGGGCTAGCAGCAGGTGTGGCGGAATGAACTCCCGGGTCGCGAAACTTAGAGGAGGAGCCAGAAGCCTTAGATGACAGGTTTGTATTCTGTTTAGAACCATGAGAAGCCTTATGAGGCTTATGAACTTTAGGTAAGGTTCTAGACTTATTCTTGGGGGGAACCGGGTGTAATCGTTGGGACGAATCACGGTCCCCAGAAAAACCATGGAAGGAAGAGCGATCAGAAGAAGAAGAAAGAGAGGGGCTGAGGATAGGCATCTCAGCGCCAGAAACACCTGCCTCACTTACCACCCTACCTGTATCTGGATCATCCAATAACATGGGTTCCACGTCCAGGTTCATGGAGGCAACATTGTCTTCTAGATCTCCGGGGGCGTCCGAAGGATCCTGCTCTGGATCAATAAACCCCGCTATGGTGGCATCAATGTGGGCAATGATGGGAGCTGCAACATGCCTAGCCACAGCGGCTGAAGACTTGGCGTTGGGGTAAATCAGGGAACAGTAGTCCTCGGAGAGGACGTACGGCCGCTTGAACTTCACGTTCCGGGCAAAACCACCAACCCACACTTTCAGTGTGGCCCGAGCCGCAGACTTTTGCTCCGGGGATGCCTGAAATAATAGTGGGAATTATAAAAGGGCAGACCCCCAGTGGTCCTTCAAGACCATAGATATCTTACTAAATAGTGTATGTATGCCAAAAAAGGTAAGATAAATAAGAAGGCAACATAGCCAACGGAACTCACCGAGTCAGATCCAAGGGTGGTAACGAGGTCAAAACAAACCACACAGTTATCCGGGTGCCATACCACGACGTCCTCCAGCTGCACACCGCAGAGGGCGTGAGACCGACAGATAGTATGGCCGCAGGGCTGATGTAGAACAGCTGCACAGGCTGTCGTCTGACAATGCACCATCTATAAAAAGAATAGTATATGAGAAACTGTAATTCTCTTAAGTAGGGGCGGGTCCGGAGGACCCGGCCTAAACATAAGTCTAGCTTAAGACTAAAGTAAATAGTATAAGAGAAACTGTAATTCTCTTAAGTAGGGGCGGGTCCGGAGGACCCGGCCTAAACCTAAGTCTAGCTTAAGACTAAAGTAAATAGTATATGAGAAAATGTAATTCTCTTAAGTAGGGGCGGGTCCGGAGGACCCGGCCTAAACATAAGTCTAGCTTAAGACTAAAGTAAATAGTACATGAGAAACTGTAATTCTCTTAAGTAGGGGCGGGTCCGGAGGACCCGGGCCTAACATAAGCCTAACACAAGATTAGGGCTTAACTGTAATATTCTTAAGTAGGGGCGGGTCCGGAGGACCCGGCCTAAACATAAGTCTAGCTTAAGACTAAAGTAAATAGTATATGAGAAACTGTAATTCTCTTAAGTAGGGGCGGGTCCGGAGGACCCGGCCTAAACATAAGTCTAGCTTAAGACTAAAGTAAATAGTATATGAGAAACTGAAATTCTCTTAAGTAGGGGCGGGTCCGGAGGACCCGGGCCTAACATAAGCCTAACACAAGATTAGGGCTTAACTGTACTATTCTTAAGTAGGGGCGGGTCCGGAGGACCCGGCCTAAACAAAAGTCTAGCTTAGACTAAAGTATAGCCATCCATTCCGGTCGAGCCGGGAGTATAAAAAAGGATGCAACAACAAAAATTAAAGACACAGGGTGTCTGATTTCCCGGGGCGAGGCTAAGACCCGGGCCGGGAAATAAAAGTATCCAATACCAATTCATTTAGGGACTCCGGGGTAGTGATCTGTCATATATAATCATCATAGGAAATGTTATAGAATAATAGGGGGGGGGGCGGAACTGTAGCTAAGAACCGCCAACTGAACCCGGAGGGTTTCGTATAACAAAAGCCAGAATGAAAAGTGAATATAAAAATAGGGTGCACCGGGATCCAACTCTGTTGAC
This sequence comes from Palaemon carinicauda, assembly GCF_036898095.1. NCBI lineage: Eukaryota > Metazoa > Arthropoda > Malacostraca > Decapoda > Palaemonidae > Palaemon > Palaemon carinicauda. The sequence continues at coordinate 41,136,919 of NC_090750.1, read as the reverse complement.
CGGTGGCCAACCAGACTAGACAGAGACGAACCCGCCGGGCCACCCGGAGGACAAAGTCCAAAAACACTGAACTACCCCCTCTAAAAGGAGGGACGGCAACGGTCCCTTAGTGGAGGGGGGAGAGCCTAGCCGCCCACCTAGCGAGAGGGGGAGCGTGGGGGAGGATCACATGATACGAGGCAGCAGGGCTACCAACTGACGATCCCCAACCAGACAGATCAAACGGAGTAATGGCACAAATATTCATTATAATAATAATAGCGTTAAAAATTATATGAATAAACACATAGAAAATTTTTGGGCAAGGCATGCAACATAATAATTAAATGACAAAAGACACACCTGATGGCTAAAAATAACATTGCCGCCTAGCACGAAGGTCGGCAGCCATAACGATACGTAAATGATATCGGCCCAAAATTGAACCACGAGGATTCTAAACGCTAAATAATGAATATTCACAATAACAAATAATATTTGATAATAAAAATAATACACATAGTAACACCGCAAGTGAAACTTAAAAGCTCTCAAAAACAGGAGTACCAACTGTAGTGAAATCAAGCAAGATCGATATGAACGAAGAGAATAAACTCCTATAATATAAATATTAAACGATCTAGGTTGCTCAAAACACAGTAAAACCCAGCTTGGTACTTAACTTAGACGGTGTCTCCTGGGAAACCGACGAAGAAGCCATAATTCAATGGAAAATAAACCAAAATCGAGAGCACAACAAAAATGCGGGTTACTATACTCGTCGTGCTAAAAGAAGTTGGGTTCTGAGCGGATGCATTGTTAGTAGTACCGAGTGAGGTTGAACGGCTCTCCTCTATTGGGGTTTCTGTCGTGGATAAATCTAAATAGTGCGGGACCTCTGGACTATACGCCCAATTTTATACCGACACCAATAGGTGAGCGAGCTAGTTAACCTAGCACTCCTTTACATTTTTTCTCTGGTATATTTAGCAGTAAATTACCTAGGAATAAGTGCTAAATGGAGCTTATTCACTGGGCGGCACAGGTTCGAGCCCAGAAATCAACTTTGCTCCCCCTAGAGAAAGAGAGCCAACTTACGTTGTAGGGGGTTCTTATTTTGCCGAAGAGGTGGGTTTGCTTTGGCATTTTTTGGGGGCTCACGGGTTCCCCGTGCAAGGAATAGCTCCTCAGGTTCCTACGTCTAGACGGGACAGCGGGAGCCCACAGATGCCTCCCCAGGGGTTGAGACTCCGGAGGTCTTATACCAAAGTAATCACTTGTGCTTCTGGATGTTGTGACCTCAGCCTCTGCTTGCATTTACGGACAAACGTGAGCAGATGCAGATGAGCACCCTCGGGGTTACTTGTTGGGGGATTCCTCCGGGGTGAACCCAGTAACTAGTTTCGGCTATGTTCCCTTGGCAACTCTGTTAATGATGACCCAGATCAACTGCCTAGTGAAACGTTTGAGATAAAATCTTAAACGCACGGCAGCAGCTCAGCCTCGCGTGTCAGCGCTTTTTGTTAGCGTAGGGAGGGTCAAGAGGAGGATAAAAAAGAACACTATCTCAGCCTGGATTCGTAAGGTCATCGACCTTGCATTGAATCCTGATCCTCCTCCTACTCGTTGACCTATAGCTCATGATGTCAGAGACATAAGCACGTCCCTGGTGTTTAAACGCAACTACTCTATGACGCAGTTACAGTACTACAAGCGGGCAAGCGGGCGTTTGGAAACATTAAACCGCTTTCACTGCCCACTACCTGCAAGACGGGACCCGTAGGAGAATGGATACTTTTTCCATTGGTTCTGTAGTGGCTGCTTAACAGGTGGTTTAGAATACCTCAGGCTCCTTGCTGGACAAGTAGCAGATGCTTGAGGGTATTGGTTACCCAGAATTAGTCTGTATGCATGTTAAGAATGACTGGCTCTTTTCTTTTCCTTCATCTTTCCCTCTCTTGGGGAACAGCACCATGGGTCCTCTGCACGCTGGCCTCATCGATCTGCAGGTACTAACCATTTTTCTTGTGTACCCTAGTACAGTATAGTTTTCATACTTGTACACGTCCCCAATAACCCCAGTGAAGTGGGTATTGGGAACGTCTATATTTGATTCACATTCCTATTTTTAAACTCTGAATATTCTTACCTACACAGTCACATTGCTAGTTCCTCAAAACCATACGGGTTGCTCAGGCCACTACAGGCACATTACACAATATCTCCTTTTAGTGAGGTGTCAAGGTTTTTCCTAGTTACAGTCTAACCTGTACACATCAAAACCTGGGTCAATGACCAAGCCAGAGGTCGGACTACCGCCCCCTAAAGTGTAAGTCATCCTTATTGAATAGTGTTAGGTTTGTCAGTGTCAGAACAAATTACAAATTTGGAAGTAATTTGTATTTTTCCTAATGTACAAACTTTTAGCTATTTAATAAAATTGTCCCTCCATCACCTGTCCCCCATAAGTCCTGCTTAGAGTCAAAAGTGGTAAGATACTACCACTATTTGAATGAGTGGGGTTACCTGGTTATCCCCAGTATCCCCACCACCCTCCCATTAATTAGTGGTTGGGTGGTTGCCACCTCGCATTAAAGTCTTAATGGGTAGTCTTCCAGCTCTGCCAAAAGATAATCCTTATTAAATAGCTAAAGGTTTGTACATTAGGAAAATGCAAGTTACTTCCAAATTTTTTATATTCTTTGTATAGGAATTTACACGAGTATCTTGCTCAGTCCTATCTGCTATTGCATTAGGAACTGCGATATACTGTATATTCATAGTAATGTAACTTATTATGATGCTAAGATATCTAGCCTGTCCAAACTTCAATTATTGGGAGTAGTAACTCTTTCCCACTTGAGTTCTCTTTAGGTCAGTTCTCAAGAGTGGATGGCATTTAGTAGTTCTTGGTCGGTGTCTTTGGGATGTGGTGTGATAACCCGCCCCATCATTGACCAAAGCAGTATCAGATGCTTGTGCTGGTGATCCCCTGGGGTCCTGACAGGGTCTGCAGGGAGTTGCCTGAGAGGGAAGGCGAGACGTCCTAGTTCTCTCTCCCCAAAAGGGTGGGTAAGCTCCAACACTAACTTTGTATATGTTGCTAGACATATCAGGCGGGTAACAATCGATAGCTCTCAATTTTTTGTGGAGTTTATCAGGGCATGTCTCTTCCTTTCTCATTAGCTAACAAAATTGATTTTATCTGAGTCCTTTGTGTGTTTCGCTGCCTTAGTTTCTTTAGGGGGAACGGGTTCGGCTCTTATCTCTGTCTCTGGTTGACATGTCCCCTGTCTCTGGGCATTGTTCTTTCTCAGGGGAGAGGGAACTGGGCTACATGCGGCCTCGTTCTTTCACCATGGGGAAACCCGATCGCTTTCCCTTTGGTCGGCGCTTGGTGAGCTACCGAGGGGATTGTCTTTTTCGGTTTCTTCTTTGGCAACTGGGTGAGTGTCCCTTTCAGCTTCTTTTCTCCTGGTTTCGGTTTGTTGTCAGGGGTATTTAGCATATCTACCAGTGGGGTGGTTTGGACTTAGGTTTGTCCCCCCCTTCTGAATTGGTTTTACTGCCGTAAACCTTGCTAACTGACCTTCAGTTCTCCCTTGCCGTTTGTTTTCACGGTACACGCTGGACAGGTGAGAGTTGTTCACGTTTAAATTTGTGTCTTTTCTCCTTCTGTTCTTCGATCCTCCTACTCTGTTCCAAAAAGTAGGAAATTCTTCCAGTTCCTTCCTTGTCAATATAGTAATTGGGTTAGGTAAATTATACTAAAGTAATGTTTATTAATATAAATTTTCATAATGGAATTGATATTAATAATACTTACTGTATAATTTACATAATCCCACCCATCCACCTCACATCAAGTACAGTATTACATAACTGACGAGAAAAGTGAGGGACCTCTTGGTTCAGCTGACAGTGTAGGTATTTGGGATTCAGTTCTAGCTAAATTATACAGTTAAGTATTATTGATAATAATTCTATTATGAAAATTCCATATTTATATGTTTTGAATACAGTTATGATATTTTCTAACAAAACATTTTTCATTAATTGCTTGTATAAGTTGGTTATTTGGATCTATACTGGGTGGCTGTTGTTGTGAATATATGTTATCTATTACGGGTCGAGGGGGCTGGGAACCCCCTCTCCTGTATTATAATCCTGTGAGACATCAAAGAGGTGGAGCTGGGGGGAGAGTGACTGCTCCCCGCACTAGTTTTGGGGTGTTTGAATGTGCATGGATGTAGTACGATAGAGAGTAAAAGATGTGAGATTGGAAGTATGTTTAGGAATAGAAAGATGGATATATTGGCTTTGTGTGAGGGAAAGGTGAAGTGATGTTTGGTGAAATGTCTGGTAGAGTGTCTGGGATTGGAAGGGGAAGAGCAAGAGAAGGTGTGGCTTTATTGCTGAGTGAATGGATGACAGGTAAAGTAGGGGAATGGAAGGAGATATCATCTAGGTTAATGTGGGTAAGGGTTAGGTTGGGTAGAGATTGTTGGGCTTTTGTCAGTGCGTATGGGCCAGGTTGTGAGAAAAGTGAAGAAGAGCGGAATGAATTCTAGAATGAATTAACTAGGTGTGTAGAAGGACTGGGTAAGAAGGAATTATGTAGTTGTCATGGGTGACTTAAATGCTAGAGTGGGCGCTGGAGAGGTAGAAGGTGTCATTGGGAAATATGGCGTACCAGGTGAAAATGAGTGGTGAGAGACTGGTAGATATGTGTGTTGAGCAAGAGATGGTGATAAGTTCTAGCTTTTTCAAAAAGAAGGATAAAAACAAGTATACATGGGTAAGAGTGGCAAATGGAAGAGTGGTAGAAAGGGCATTAATGGATTATGTGTTGATAACTAAAAGAATGTTAGGAAGATTGAAAGACGTGCACATGTTTAGGGGTATGGCTAACGGTATGTCTGATCATTTTTTGGTGGAAGGAAAATTAGTTGTAGCGAAAGAGTGGGGGAATAGAGTAGGTGGATGTAGAAGGGAGCTAGTGAGGATTGAAGAGTAATAAAACCTGGGGTAAAAAGTAAATATCAAGAAAGGTTGAAAATGGCATATGATGAAGTGAAAGTAAGAGAAACTGGTAATTTAGAGGAGTGGAAGTTAGTAAAAGAAAATTTTGTTGGGATTGCAAGTGATGTGTGTGGCAAGAAGTTTGTTGGAGGCAGCATGAGGAAGGGCAGTGAATGGTGGAATGAGGAGTGAAGGTAAAAGTGGAAGAGAAAAAGAGGGCTTTTGAAGAATAGCTGCAGAGTAATAGTGTAGAGAAGTATGAAAGATATAGAGAGAAAAATGTGGAAGGAAAGCGCAATGTAAGTGAGGCAAAGAGGGCAGCTGACCTGAGGTGGGGTCAGGGATTGGGTCATTCATATGAAGAGAATAAGAAGTTTTGGAAAGAAGTAAAGAGAGTAAGGAAGGCTGGTTCAAGAATTGAAGAGACAGTGAAAGATGGAAATGGAAGGTTGTTAAAAGGAGAGGAGGCAAGGAAAAGGTGGGCAGAATATTTTGAAAGTTTACTGAATGTTGAGGATAATAGGGAGGCAGATATAATTGCTGTTGCAGGTGTTGAGGTGCCGGTGATGGGAGATGAGAATGAGAGAGAGATTACAAGAGTGGAAGTGAGGAGAGCACGAGATGAAACGAAAGTAGGAAAAGCATCTGGTATGGATGGTGTGAGAGCTGAGGTGTTAAAGGCAGGAGGTGTGACTGTACTTGAATGGTTGGTGAGATTGTTTAATATGTGTTTTGTGTTGTCAATGGTACCAGTAGATTGGGTTTGTGCGTGTATTGTACCACTATATAAGGGTAAGGGAGATGTGCATGAGTGTTGTAATTCAAGGAGTATTAGTTTGTTGAGTGTAGTTGGAAAAGTGTGTGGTAGAGTACTGATTAATAGGATTAAGGATAAAACAGAGAATGCAATCTTGGAAGTACAGGGTGGTTTTAGAAGAGGTAGGGATACTATGAATCAGGTTTTTACTGTTAGGCAGATATGCGAGAAATATTTAGCAAAAGGTAAGGAGGGTATGTTGCGTTTATGGATCTGGAGAAAGCGTATGATAGAGTTGATAGGGAAGCAATGTGGAATGTGATGAGGTTATATGGAGTTGGTGAAAGGTTGTTGCAAGCGGTGAAAAGTTTCTACAAAGGTAGTAAAGCATGTGTTAGGATAGGAAAAGAAGTGAGCGATTGGTTTCCGATGAGAGTGGTGCTGAGACAGGGATGTGTGATGTCGCCGTGGTTGTTTAACTTGTATGTTGATGGAGGGGTGAGAGAGGTGAATGCTCAAGTGCTTGGACGAGGATTAAAACTGGTAGACGAGAATGACCATGAATGGGAGGTAAATCAATTGTTGTTTGCGGATGATACTGTACTGGTTGCAGACGAGGAAGAGAAGCTTGGCTGATTAGTGACAGAATTTGGAAGGGAGTGTGAGAGAAGGAAGTTGAGAGTTAATGTGGGTAAGAGTAAGGTTATGAGATGTACGAGAAGGGAAGGTGGTGCGAGGTTGAATGTCATGTTGAATGGAGAGTTACTTGAGGAGGTGGATCAGTTTAAGTACTTGGGGTCTGTTGTTGCAGCAAATGGTGGAGTGGAAGCAGATGTACGTCAGAGAGTGAACGAAGGATGCAAAATGTTGGGGGCAGTTAAGGAAGCAGTAAAAAATAGAGGGTTGGGCATGAATGTAAAGAGAGTTCTGTATGAGAAAGTGATTGTACCAACTGTGATGTATGGATCAGAGTTGTGGGGAATGAAAGTGACTGAGAGACAGAAATTGAATGTGTTTGAGATGAAGTGTCTAAGAGGTATGGCTGATGTATCTCGAGTAGATAGGGTTAGGAACGAAGTAGCTAGGTTGAGAACGGATGTAAGAAATGACTTAGCAGCTAGAGTGGATATGAATGTGTTGAGGTGGTTTGGCCATGTTGAGAGAATGGAAAATGGCTGTTTGCTAAAGAAGGTGATGAATGCAAGAGTTAATGGGAAAAGTACAAGAGGAAGGCCAAGGTTTGGGTGGGTAGGGGATTCAGCGTTATGAAGCTTCATCTGTGGTGGATAACAGGGGAAGGTTTGCTGTGGCACCCTAGCATACCAGCTGAACTCGGTCGAGTCCCTGGTTAGGCTGGAGGAACGTAGAGAGGAGAGGTCCCCTTTTTTTGTTTGATTTGTTTGATGTCGGCCACCCCCCAAAATTGGCGGAAGTGCCTTGGTATATGTATGTACCTGTATTATGGTATATTTTAATCCAACTAAGTTCTGGCAGCATTCTCAGTTATTATTAAGTAATACTTAATGGTTCTTTGTTAATATCAATACTGTGTAATATTCAGATTTCTTTTTAAAGTTCTGGTTTTATTTTCTCAGGTGAACTTACATCCCGTGAAGATTGCATTGACTGTGGAGAAATCCAAAGATTTACAGATTAATATTTCCAAGGCAGTGGAAGTCTTGAACCTGATGAGAGAAAAAGAGAATAAGCGGCCTGAGAATGTGAATGAGGTAATATGACATGCAAATTATTCTTGCTTTCCTAAATGCTTGAATATTCTACAGTAAATTTATGAAATGTATCCATTGTTTTGTTAAAAGCCTTTTGTTCCAACACAAATAAGAAACTTTCGTTCTTTACTTTTTTTAAGCGTAGCTGGAATCTAGCCATGCTTGTGCCGGGTTTCAACGACCCTCCGCTAGTTAACATGGTATACCCCTAGTGAGACTACTCACTTTTGTTTTAGGCTCATTAGAGTGAAGATGTGCTCGCTCACTCTCCCGTTAACCCATTATTTACTAGCCGTAAACTTATTAAAATTTCCTTTGTTCCGTAACTGAAATACAAACCACGCTATTTAAGATGGGTAATTACTTTCGGCGTAGCTGAAGTTACGAGCCATTAGAATTTTAACGAGGGTTTACTACCCCACTGCTGGTTAGCAGGGGGTAGGGGGGGTAGCTTGCTACCTCCCCCCCTCACACACACCTGTGATTGAGTTCACTTTGCTATCGGCTCGGGTGGTAGTCGGACGTGTCCGCTATCACCCTCGCCTTTTTGACAGCCATTAATGCTTTTGTCTTTTTACTTACTTTTTCTTATACTTATATATATACAGTATAAACATTCTTAATGTTTATGTATATATTTGTGTATAGAAATGTAGTAAGTTTTCTTTTCAGTGCTTGTGCTGTGTGTGATGTACGACAACGACACTTGCGTGTGCAAGGCCACCACAGTTGCACTTCGTGGGGTATGACCTCTCCCCCTCTCTGGTCCATCGGGCTTCCCGTCGGCTTATATCTGTTAACTCGGCCGCCGTAGGGAAATCGTCTTCGCCTGGACTCTCTTCATTCATCTATTATCTTCGCCTTGCTTCTTTTCCTACGGGATACTTGGATTCGCAGTGAAGAGAAGGTGGCTTTTTTTTTTAGATTGACAACGGTCTCTCTTTACTCGAGGTCGTTCACCCTTACTACAACTACTTACTATTACGATAGCTCCTTTCCCGTTGCGGGTTAGGTTGCTTTTTCGTTGTTTGTCTCAATTATTTTTAGAGAAATCTAATTGTATTTTAATTTTTCAGCTTTCTCCGTGGGGAACACTTCCCTTCGGGGGTCAGCGGTTCTCATTATTAGTGTATTAGATGATTTACATAATTATAATTCTGTTATAATTCTGTTTTTATTACAGTTACTCCGCCCCACTTCTCCCATGGTCGCCATCTGGGGAAGGAGGGCGCATACTTAATTCTTATTTTATGTTTTTCCTTCGGGGTTCCTCTTCGGAGTTTCTCCCTGGGGGATATCTGTTAAAATAATTATTTAATTTATTTTCCCAGTTAACTATGCAGTTCTTCTTCGTTCGACTAAAGTGTGCCAACGAAGCAGAGCTGTCCTGTTCATGACGGAGGAGTCTGCTGTCGCTGCTGAGCTGTCCTGTTCATGACTGGGGAGTCTGCTGTCGCTGCCGTCCCTCAGAGGAGGTCTTCATGGTCGTTATCCCTTCTCTCAGAAGCACTCCCGTGACAACGTGCCAGCACTTCAGATCATCTTCGAACGCTAAAGGAGGTTCGCCTCCAGGGGTTGGACAACTTCCCTTCCGAGGGAGGTTTCCTCCTTAGGTATGAGGTTTTCTCCCTTCAGAGGTAGAAATTCCCTTCCCATACTTTAATAATTTCATCGTCTTCAACTATGGTTGCTGCCCTTCGGCCAGATTTTTTTCCCCCCTTGCTGAGTTTCTCTTCCTTCAGGGGTGGAGCACAGTCTTGGCAAGTCTCTTCTACGAAGTGTGCATCTCTCTCGTTCGCGAGAGAGGCCACTCATAGAGACTCCTCTTCGGAGGATTGTTCCTGATAAGGTCAGCTTGCTGATCCAACGGCCCTAAGGGGCGTCACAGGTCTCTTCTACGAAGTGTCACATCTCTCGTTCGCGAGAGAGACCACTCACAGAGACTCCTCTTCGGAGGATCGTTCCTGATAAGGTCAGCTTGCTGATCCAACGGCCCCAAGGGGCGTCACAGGTCTCTTCTAGGAAGTGTCACCTCTCTCGTTTGCTAGAGAGGCCACTCATAGAGACTCCTCTACGGAGGATCGTTCCTGATAAGGTCAGCTTGCTGATCCAACGGCCCTATGGGGCGTCGCCACGAGTGTCTCCAAATCTCTTCTATAAGAAGGGCACCTCTCTCGTTCGCGGGAGAGGTCTCTCATAGAGACCCCGCCTCGGAGGATCAAGCAGAACTTCCAGCGTTGATCGTCCTGCCAGCTGACCTACCGATCTACCAGCTCAACCTTGCGCTGCAACAAAGGACTTCGGCGCTGGACTCTAAAGCAGACCTGCTTACGGTCCTTATCGGGGGATGTCCGCCCTTTTTTTAAGGACACATCCCAGTTCTTGATCGTCCTGCCAGCTGACCCTTCAACCTAGTGCGTGTAGCGCGCGCGCTCGCCGACGATCTTCTTACGCGCTCAGCGCCAACGATCTTCGTATGCGCGCAAGCGCCGACGATCTTCCTACGCGCGTAAGTGCCGACAATCGTCCGCGCAGGGGTACCGATGGTTTCCCGTGCGCGCGCGCTCGCCGATCTTCTAACGCGCACAAGCGCCGACGATCTTCTTACGCGCGCAAGCGCCAACGATCTTCTTACGCGCGCAAGCGCCGACGATCTTCTTACGTGAGCAAGCGGCGTCGATCTTTTCCGCGCGCGGGTACCGATGGTCTCCCGCGCGCGCCAATACTCTTGCGCGCACCGATGGTCTTCCGCTCGCCCTTGCCAACAAACTCGTACGCAAGCACGCCGATAGCCCCGCGCGCACCACCATTCTGGCCGCATGGGCTCTTTATTCTGATCCTGCACGTCAATCTGATTCCTGCGCATTCTATGAAGTCGCGCCCGTGCGCGCGCTAGTGTTTCAACAGTCTTCCGCGTGCGAGCCCAGGGTATTCTCGTGCGCGTCAGCGCTTTGACAGTCTCTCACTTACGATTCCCTCGTATTCCTCATCGCGTGAGCGCCAGCGCGCTCCCTAGTGCAATTGCCAATACCCTCCCCTGCGCGAGGCTGCTGGACAACGTGCGATAAGGGCGCCATCACCACATCCCCCCCCCCCCTCCCAAGCACAGAACAGTGCGCTTGCCGGTAGGGGGGGAAGGTTCCAGAAAGGTCCAGGGACATGCCTTCCTTATCTTTCTACAGGCGACTTCCCCTCCAGAGGGAGTGTCTCGCTGTTAGGCGGTAGTCTGGTTTGGGACTCTAATCAGAGCGGTAGCACAGGCTTTCAAGCTGTTCTCTCTGAGTTGAGCCACAAATCCTTGGCTGCATCTACTCCCCCGAAGAGGAAAAGAGGAGTTTCGGACGAGGTAACTTCTCCGAGGACGTAGCTGTCTCCTCCTAAGTCTTCGAGGCAGGCACTCATCCCCCTCAGACTTTTCTCCCTCACCTTCGGACGAAGATTTTTCCGCCCTCAGGAGAATCACGGGAGGTGAGACGTTCCCCAATCACACCATTGAGGGAAACCCCACCTCGCGCGGTAAAGTCTTCTCGAATAAGGCTGGAGAAGAGCCTGCCTCCATCGTTGTTGGAGTCCTGCATCCCTCCCGGGAGGGAGTCAAAGGACCCCAAGACAATACCGGGAGTCCCCTAGCACCAAAATCTACAGGCTCAGACATTCTTTTGTTATGGGAACGAACCTGTTTGAGCCTAAGGACCTGAAGCAGGCGGCTGAGAGGTGTAGAAAGGCACCAAGACTCCCTCCTATATAGGGCTTTGACATTCAAGCCCTATAAACCTCCAGCACCTCAGCAGCCACGTCCCACTAAAACAACGGCAGCTAAGACAGTGGGGTCTAAGCCCTTTCCGGTCAAGGACAAGAAAGGCAAGAAGTCCCCCAGGGGAGGGAAAAATCCTAGAGGGAGCAGCCGAGGCCGCAAACGCTAGGATTGGCAGTACCCCTGCGTGTCCGCCAGTGGCGGGATACCTACAAGGTTGCACAGACAGGTTGCAGCAACTCAGGGCCGTTTCCTGGACGATTTCCATAATCAGTCAGGGATATCGCGTCCAGTTCACAATGTCTCTACTTCCCCTGAGGATGAATCCGGTGTCATTTAGCACCCTTGCCATGGGATCAGCAAGGGGGCGAGCTCTGTGGGCAGAGGCCCAGATTAAAGCAAACTCCGGTCAGCATGGAGACTACAGACACAGTCAGTCTTGCAGTAAACCGCAAGACTTCATGTGTATACTGGATCTGAAGGACGTGTACTTCCAGACCCCAGTCCATCCGTCTTCAAGGAAGTACTTAGGATTCAGCATAAACAACAAGGAGTACCAGTTCAAGGTGCTGTGTTTCGGTCTCTCCACATCACCACAGGGTTTCACCAGAGTGTTCACCCTAATATCATTGTGGGCACTCAGGATCGGCATCCGTCTCCTCCATTATCTGGGTGACTGCCTGATCCTAGCAGACTCGGAGTCATTCCCTCTTTGACACCGAGACAAACTTCTAGGACTTTGCCAGGATCTAAGGATCATGGTAAGTCTCGAGAAGTCCTCTCTGCTGCCCAATCAAAGACTGGTTCACCTAGGCATGATTATGGACACCAATCTCCACAAAGCCTTTCCATCAGACGACAGGATAGCAATGCTGAGAAGAGTCGCAAGCCCTTTCCTCAGACGAGAAGAGCTCGCAACCCAATCGTGGTTAAGTCTCCTCGGTCACCTTTCACCCTTGGCTCGTCTAGTTCTCAATGGTCGCCTCAGGATGAGGTCTCTCCAGTGGCGGCTCAGGTCCTGGTGGAATCAAGGCTGCGATTCCCCGGACATCATGATCCCTATAGATCCTGCGGAACAGACGAACCGCCAGTGGTGGGTGACAGGCGAGAATCTACGAAGAAGAATGGATCTCCTCGTCCTTCCCCCGGATTGGATGCTGTTTTCGGACACCTCAAAGGAGGGGGGGGGGGGGGGCACGTTCTGTACCACAGGACCTCAGGCCTATGGTCAGAATCGGAAAAGTGCCTCCATATAAATCTGCTAGAGATGAAGGCTGTCTTCCTGGCCCTTCAACTGTTCCAACAATACCTGGCGGATCACTCTGTGGTGTGATGAGCTACAACACCACAGTAGTGGCTTACATCAACAAGCAAGGAGGTACTTTTTCGAAGCAGCTATCCCATCTCGCAGTAGAGATACTGAGATGGACCGAAGTCCACTCGATTCCACAACCGGCACGTTTCATTCCAGGCAAGAGGAATGTGCTCGCCGACAGTCTGAGCAGAGCATCTCAGATAGTGAGTACTGAGTGGTCTTTGGATCATCTAGTAGCCACCAAAGTCCTGACTTTGTGGGGTTCCCCGACTGTAGATCTGTTCGCGACAGCGTTGAACTTCAAGCTTCCGCTGTACTGCTCCCCAGTTCCGGATCCCAAGACACTCTGGCAAGATGCCTTCCAACAACGGTGGGACAACATCAACGTGTACGCCTTTCCCCCGTTCTGTCTGATTAGGAGGGTGCTGAACAAAACGAGAATATCGGTCACTCTCTCGATGACCCTTTATAGCTACACTATGGCATCACGCGGAATGGTTTCTGGACCTTCCGCAACTCCTAACGGAACTTCCGGAAGAACTCCCTCTGCGACACAAGCTACTCAAACAACCACACTCCAACATCTTTCACAAAGCCGTAGCTTCGCTTCGACTTCACGCGTGGAGACTATCCAGCATCTCCTCACTGAGAGAGGATTGTCGCAACAAGTTGCGAACGGGATGTCTGAACACCTGCGTAGGTCATCCGCAGGGGTCTACCAGGCAAAGTGGCGAGTTTTCTGTGGTTGGAGTCGTGGAAGGGGTATCTCTCCAATCGATACCACTATTCCAGCAATAGTGGAGTTCTTTGTATATTTGCGAGAAGAATGCGCCTTTCAGTCTCGGCAATTAAAGGCTATCGCTCAGCCTTAAGTCTAGCCTTCAGGCTCAAAGGAGTGGACATTTCTTCCTCTCTGGAACTTTCCGTACTCATACGAAGATATGAACTTACCTACCCTCAGTCGGAAGTGAGACCTCCTCCATGGAACGTGGTTCGAGTTCTCAGGCCTCTTAAGAGACCTCCCTACAAACCATTACGCCAGGCTTCAGATCGCCACCTAACTTGGAAGGCGGTGTTCCTAATAGCTTTGGCCTCGGCCAAGCGAGTCAGTGAACTTCATGGTCTCTCATATGACATCGCCCATGCAAGGGGATGGGGGGAGGTAACGTTCAGATTCATATCTGAGTTTGTGGGTAAGATACAGAATCCGGGAGTGCCGGATCCTCGATTCGACTCTTTCCGGATTTTGAGTCTTCGTTCTGTAACAGACGACCCAGACCATCCCCTACTGTGTCCAGTAAGGAGTCTGAGGCTATATATTAAGAGAACGGCTGCAGTTCGTCCCCAAGTGCAAGCTTTGTTTGTGAGCACTGGGAGAACAAAGAGGATGGTCACCAAGAATACCATCTCGGCTTGGATTCGTAGGGTGATCCATCTGTCCCTGAATCCTGACCCTCCTCCGTCATGTCGCCTTAGATCGCATGATGTCAGGGGCGTATCTACGTCCCTGGCCTTCAAGAAGAACTTTTTCAGTGACGCAGGTTCTACAAGCGGGAATGTGAAAGCGTCAGACGACCTTCACAACCCACTATCTGCAAGACGTGACACACAGGAGGCTCGATACGTTCTCTATCGGCCCTGTGATGGATGCACAACAGCTGGTTTAAAACCTCAGGCTCCTTAATGGACGAGTAGCAGAAGGTTGAGGGCATTGTTACCCGGTCTTAGTCTGCATGAATGAAAAGGTTTGTCTGGCCCTTATTTTTTTCTTCATCCTCCGCTCTCTTGGGGAAAGCAGCATCCTGCACAGCTGACCTCGAACCACTGCAGGTAAACCATGTTTCCTTGTGCTCCTAGTATTAAGTTAATACTGTGACGTCCCCATACCCTGACAAGGTGGTATTGGGAGAGTCCTAGCCTAAAGTTGCCATCTAAAGGACTTCAGGTCAACTACCTAGGATGGGTCACACTTCATACCTTTACACACAGCTTATATAGGCCGCAGCCCTTGCACTGCAAGGTTCTAGCGAGGTGCAGGGACTTTTTATCGTTAAGTGCTGACACACTCAGATACTGAGTCCCCGGGCAAAGTCAAAAGCCAGTACTGGCCGGGACTTACCACCCTTCCTAAGGGGTGAGTCACCCATATTAAATAGCGTTGTTTGTATTTCAGTTACTGTACGGAACAAATGACAAATTCGTAGGTAATTTGTATTTTTCCTAACTATACAAACCTTAGCTATTTAATCAAACTTGCCCGCCAGCCCTATCCCCTGTGAAGTCCTACCTCTAAGCAAAGTGAACTCAATCACAGGTGTGTGTGAGGGGGGGAGGTAGCAAGCTACCCCCCCTACCCCCTGCTAACCAGCAGTGGGGTAGTAAACCCTCGTTAAAATTCGAATGGCTCGTCATTTCAGCTACGCCGAAAGTAATTACCCATATTAAATAGCTAAGGTTTGTATAGTTAGGAAAAATACAAATTACCTACGAATTTGTCATTTTTCTCTTACAGGTGTTATTGATCTTTCAGGTGTGATTGGTCTTTAGGATTTGCGACCATGTGGGTTTGCCTTGACATAGCAGGCCGCTCTTGTGAAACGCTTATGTCTGCCATAGAGACAGATCCTCACTTTCTTTGCTCTGTGTGTAGATGACACTCATGTACGCAGGCTTTTCCATGTGACAAGCGTCAGGAATAGCTATCCTCCCGGTGGGAGTGGTACGGTAGATGACGGAAGAAATCCAGAAGAGATTCTTTACCCTTAGGGTCTTTTTTGAGGTTTCTTTGAGGTTGAAGAACTCCCAACTTCTTTCTCTGGCACTTTTTACCCTCCCTTCTTCTCAATCGGCTTCATCCCGGGGCCTATCGAGTAAGAGCCGTGTCCTTTTGACCCCTAGGCAACCATCTGGCTGGAGAACCCCACTGCTTTTCCTAGCAGAACAGCAGCACCCTCCATCCATGAAGAGTTTCTTTCCTGATTTGTATCATTTGTGGCCTAACATGGGGCTTTCTGGTTCCCCCACTAAGGATATCCTTGTGGAGTTGGTGAAGCTTTGAGCACTGTATGAGCAGACAGCTGCTTCCACAGAATTTGGTCACGACCTTCCCCACCAAGCTGCTGGAGGGGTCCCCTTCCTCTGCAATTCCTCACCCACCTGGGGAATTGTAGGCTGGTTTTCTGCAGAGTTCCAGCTGAGCTCATTCACCCCTCTGTGGTGCTCATCAAGAGGATTCTTGCTGTAGTGGTTAGCGGGCTGCTACTTTTAAACCTTGCGGCTGGTCCATTAGGATGCCGGCCTCATTCCACTACCATACAACTGTAAGCAATGGCCACAGATAAATTCATCTGGGAAAAGAAATAGAAATGATATGGGCACTGGGCACCACCCCTTTTTATTTCTGGGCAAGGGGAACCCAACTACAAAATAAGAGGTTCAAAGAAATGTGACAACTCGAGTAGGGCTTTCTTAATATTTTAAATTTAGTACATTATTTAATCACAGTGCTGAGGAATGAAACCTTATGAAAGGAAACACAATATAAATAAAAAAGAAAAAACATTTATATCAAAAAGAAAAAAAAATAATATTCGCTTATAGATTGGAAATAAATAAATGTTGCCTGCACATTTTGCATTATACTGCAATTGTGGTTTGGATTATATAACAATAACCCACTCACCCATCAAAGTTCTGTGTCCTACCTCCACTCTACATTCCTGGCACAGGGGGACATGACTAGGTAATATTGAATTTATATTACATACCGGTGATATGAATTATAATATACAAGACCAAAGCAGAAGCACTCGACAGTAATATCTGTCTTTATTCCCCTAGATGCTCCAAAACAATGTTTAAAATTTCAGTCTGAGTCTGGATCTAACATAACAGATCTTTAACCAAAGTAGTGCTAATTGCACCATTATATACATATATATTTAATAGAAAAAAAAAAATTCATTACCCTAGATCACCACAACTACAGTATTGATCGTCTTATTCTAGGGAATTGTTCTCAATGCAGTCACAAAGACTTTTTTTTTCACAATAACCTTCAAAATATTACAGCAAAACAATTGGGTTCTATAATTTGCTGCAGAACATTTTTCACAGTTACCAAAGCTGCAGGACCCACAAAAAGTATGCCATTTTGCCTGGACATTATTAAAGGGGGGAGGGGTGATCTAGTAAAACTCTACAGCACATAATTATATAAAATGTAGTAAAACTACATTTGAAAACAATTTGTAACTTCCCCAAATTGACATGGTTATTACTAAATTCTCCCATCGAAAAAATGTCATAACTGGCAACAGTGCTTAATAACAATTACCTAATCCAAATTTGCACTGCAGTGTTTTACAAGGTACATATTTGAAAATTTTCCCATTACTGTATTATAGTATGCAGTACAGGATTACAGGAACAAAAATTTACGGTGAGAGAGGGATGACAAGTTAAAAGGAAATGAATATGTACATAAGTAAACTGGACATTAACTTATCATCCTTGTCCTCAAAAATTTTACAAATAAGCTTTAAAGTCATATATAGTACATAAATATATAGTACTTTATCATGATGAATAGTCCTTTTGTATGTACAAAAAAGTAAACCCTTTCATATTCTAAATAGAATTTATTAACTGTGTTGTATTGTATACTTTACCAAGTAGTGAGTTCTCCCTTCGCGATTTCACTTACACGCCACACAGAGAACCGCCATACCTGTTAGATAAAAAAATCACATACAGGGTATTTGCAATATATAAAACTCATGGCCCGATGATTTCATATGCCTCCCGCTCCTTTACACTGGGTGTGCTTCACACCAGTTACCTCTCTCCACCCAGCTCGTCCCAGCTCTCGCTTTACGCTGTATATCCATTTACAAGGAGTCCTTGGGTTGCGACGGTCCCAACTTACACTGTTTTTGCCCATTCAAGGGGATGGGGAGAGGTTACGTTCAGCTTCGTCCCTGAGTTTGCTGCCAAGACTCGGTATCCAGGAGTGGCGGGTCCCCGATTCGACTCCTTCTAGATTTCGAGTACGCTCTGTAACAGACGACCTAGATCATCTCTTATTCTCCCCAGTGAGGTGTTTAAGGCTGTATCTCAAAAGAACAGCAGTAGCCCATCCCTGTGTGCCTTCACTATTCGTCAGCACAGGGAGGAACAAGAGGAGGATAACCAAGACTACCATTTCTGCTTGGATTCGCAGGGTCTTAGACCATGCCCTGAATCCAGATCCTCCTCCTTCACATCGCCCCAGAGCCCACGATGTCATGGGCGTAGCTACGTCCCTGGCCTTCAAAAGAAACTTTTCTGTAACGCATGTTCTACAAGCTGGGGTATGGAAACATCAGACTATGTTCATAGCCCACTATCTGCAAGACGTAACCCACAGAAGGCTTGATATGTTTTCTATCGGCCCTGTGGTGGCTTCATAACAGCTGGTCCAATACATCAAGCTCCTTATTGGACAAGTAGTAGAAGATTGAGGGCTCTGTTACCCAGGATTAGTCTGTGTGAATGAAAAGGTATGACTGGCTCTTATTCTTTTCTTCATCCTCCCCTCTTTTGGGGAAAGCAGCAGCCTGGATTCTCTGCACAAGCGGACCTCAAACCACTGCAGGTAAACCATGCTCTCTTGTGTACCTAGTATTATGTTAATACTGTTGCATCCCCATACACTGGCAAGCCTCAGCATAGCTGACCTCACCTCGCTGCAGGTAAGACTTATTTCCCATGTGCCTCCTTAGTATGGAATAATTCTTTGTTACGTCCCCAATACCTTGTTGAGGGAGGGTATTGGATAAGTCTCAAGAACAATAGGTTTTGTACTCTAGTTCCTATGTTAAAGACAAGCCACACTGTTAGTTCCACTCACACAAAAGCTTCTGCAGGCCGCTATCAGGGCATTACCTAATATTGGTACTGTACGTGATTTTAGCGAGGGTTGGGTTCCTTATACTATCGATCACAGATCGGAATAGAGAGGACCCCAGTTCATGACAAAGGCCAGTTGGTGAGGACTTCCTCCCTCCTAAGAGTAAGTCACCTCTATAAATAGCAGAGGGTTTGTGGAATATATGGGAAGTCATAGATGGCAAGTAATATCACTGGAGTTGAGGGGAGGCTACGAAAAGATCTCAAGTATAACCTAAAAGTGCAAGTGACTTTTGCGCTTTCTTTGTAAATTCCCATCTTATTTTGTGTCTTCATGCATGGACAATATTCATGATTTTTTTGGTCTATGCTTTGATACTTCCATGTCTACAAATTTTCTGTCTCGTTCCTTGCCCCTAAAGTATCTCAGACTTTTAGTTTAAAGTCTGTTTACCTGCTGTTATAACCAGTACAACCTCTTCATTCATAATATGACTTTCCTGCGGTATCCAGTCAATTCCAGCCATAGTATTTTGCAATCATGCCGTTTTAAAATCTTTGCAAGTGCTTGTCCCCTGCATTTTGTACAGGCTATATGTACACATAAATTCTCACTCAGTTTTCTAATAGGATAGTTTTATTCATGAGTAGACTAGCAGTCATTTCACCACAATATAGCAAATGTTATTGCATTTCTGTCCTACAAGCAATTTAAAAGTATACTGCCTCTGTTGTTATTTAGTTCATTTATTATCATTATTGTTGACCAAGGCAGAAAGGTGTCTTCTCAATTTGAAGTTGTCATCCATTGTGAAGTGGTACTGGTGTTTCCCTGTGTTATCCCTGTAATCCTTTTAAGTTGCATGAAAATAATGAATTTAATTTTGGTAATCTTACCTTACACAATTTGTCTTTGACATAAGCTTTAATTTTGTAAACTATCAGCATAAGTTTCACAATAATATACATTGTAATAAGTGTTTGTTACTGGTTATTTATTTATGGAGGTTTCAATTTTGCTTTTGAAATTTTGTCAGTTGGACTTTTGGTCTTTAAGGACTTTAGGATCGCACTCAATTTGGGACTGTTTTATAATACTGTATAGTTTTCAATATTAATCTTACCCGATGATCATGTAGCTGTCAACTCTGTTGCCCGACAGAAATCTACGGTCGGGATACGCCAGCGATCGCTATACAGGTGGGGGTGTACACAACAGCGCCATCTGTGGTCAGGTACTCCAGTACTTCTTGTCAACACCACCTCAATTTTTCCTCTGTCGTGCCACCGGCTAGACCTACTTGGATACGCTGTTGATTCTGGAGTTATTGCTCACGATTTGGTGATGTATTTGCTCTAGAGTTTAGCCTTCGCTATTCAGGAAGCTTTATCATTAGCTTAGCAAGTTTTTGGAATTAATTTGATTTAATTTTGGTGACGAAGAGAGTATGAACTCTCTTTCACTTTTAAATGGCCGACCCTTCCCTTAGACGGAAGTGTTGGTGTCGAAGAGAGTATAGACTCTCTTTCTTTATTTTGCTTAACAAAGTTATAGATTTATTTTATATCTCTCCGCCTTTTACAGGCCTCTTCGATTAACTTCCTTTTATTATAAACTTATTAAAATTAATTTGTTCCGACACAGAGACTTACCTTGAAACACTTTATAGGAAATTACTGGTAACTCCTCTCCGACGACCAGATTTTTACGTAGTTTCCCCCTACTTCCATGTTCTATACTGTCCTGAATAACGGGAAATAACATGACCTGGGGGCATTGCCCAGGCAGGTCGCCCGTCTTTGAGAAGCTCTCCCCAGTATGTTTTCTGGTCGCGTTGTGTTCACACACACCGCTCCTTATTCTCTGTGCGACCCCCTTTGTGCGCGTTACTATGTAGTTACTACATGGTCTCGATTCCTTCACGAGTGATTAGTGCCTTATCTGTGTTCTTTTAGGATCGTTCCTTTGTGCTTTTATTGGCGTTTTAGTGCTTTGCCTTGCTTTATGCTTGGGTTTAGCGATCTCTGTGTGTGCTTTGGAGTATGATCGCCGTTGTCCTGGGCCTAGAGCCGGGTATTCGTGTTGGGCTTTCTTGTCAAAGCCAGTTCGCCGTCAGAATGCGGCACGATGAAGACGGACTCGAAGAGGTCTCCTAGGGAAACTAGCATGTCTTCCCCTGCGACGTCGGCAGGAGAGGGGGCAGGTTGAGTGCATTCTTCTCCCCTACCCAGAGTAGGGGACGAGGTAAGTCCTTGAAGTGTAAGAAGTTGGTGCCTCCTTCCCAAGGGTGAGATGTTGTGGGGGGAACCTTCTTTGTTCAGGGCAGATCAGGCGCCTACAGGTGAGTGTGTGGGGGTCCGAGGGACACGTCTCTCTCGTAGGGACAGCGTCTCGGCGGAGGACCCCATGTGGCCTAATAATGTTCCTTTTTTCTTATCACCAGATTCATGGGTAGAGGCCTCAGGCGCTTCAGCTGCGGAGGGATCCGCTGGCGTGGGATGTACCAAGGACGCCGTTGAGGTCCCCACTGGACATGGAGGAGGTCCTATGCTAGTCCTTCACCCTGGATCCGCATCGGGGCTCGATCCTTTGGGCCCTTCAAGCGAGGAACGTCGGAGACGACACAGGAGGAAGAGAGATCAGTCTGTGTGGAGGAACTCCCCTTGCGGTCTCCCACAGGATCTCGGGACGGGAAGTCCCCGTTCCCCTCCATACAAGCCAAGAGCCCCGCCAGAGAGTCAGCTGATGGGCGGAGGACCCCGTCTTGTAGGCCTAAGTCCCTTCCTAGAGCCAACCCATCCGCTCAGTGGAGGGAGCCGTCTTCTAGGATGGGCAGCCTAGACGGGTCTCCCCATCGGGATGATAGACAGGGACGGGCACCCCCGTCGATCTGTTTCACGGAGGAGCCGTCCTGGTTCTCGAGGAGAATGGGGATCAGTCTGTGTGGAGGAACTCCCCTTGCGGGCTCCCACAGGATCTCGGGACGGGAAGTCCCCGTTCCCCAACATACAAGCCAAGAACCCCGCCAGAGAGTCAGCCGGTGGGCGGAGGACCTCGTCTTGTAGGCCTAAGTCCCTTCCTAGAGCCACTCCATCCGCTCAGTGGAAGGAGCCGTCGCCTAGGATGGGCAGCCTAGACGGGTCTCCCCATCGAGATGATAGACAGGGACTGGCACCCCCGTCGATCTGTTGCACGGAGGAGCCCGTCCCGTCGTCCAGGTCCTCCAGGAGAATGGGGATCAGTCTGTGTGGAGGAACTCCCCTTGCGGTCTCCCACAGGATCTCGGGACGGGAAGTCCCAGCGTACAGGAGAGTCCTTGCCTTAATTAGGGGTTATAACAACCTTATAGAACCCGCCACTCAAGAGGAAGAACCCTGGACTTCAGGCCTGAACAAGTTCATAGCGGTCCCCGCCCAGAAAAAGTCCTCTCTCTCTCTTCCCGAGGCCAGTAACGTGGGGATTGGAAAGATTCACATTGATAAGGTCATATCCCGCAATAGCGACTCCTGCAGGGGTCACAGCTCAGCAAAGCTCCTACAGGGTTTGAAGTCGCAGACGAAATACTACTCTTTAGAAAATAGGCCGACCGGTGCGTGCAAGACCGAGGAAACCATAGACATCCTGTGCCAGGGCATCTCCGACGGGAGGGCATCGGCAGCATCTACCTTCTTCTCCCCTTCCGAGTCGGCAATGATGGAGGAGATGTCCAAGGACTTAGTTAATGTGGCCTCCTGGCTGGATTGGTGGGCCACCACCCTAGTAGGCACCCAGATTCCTACAGACTCCATGGAACCTGCAAAACGGGAGGCTCTGAATGAGTTGCTGGGGTCAGGTAGCCGCGCCCTTAAATTCCTGACCTTTCAGTCTTTGGCTCTCTCCGCAAACTGGATTCTCCGGAGAAGAGACGCCCTAGTCAAGAACCTTCCCATTAAGATTCCTGACAGGGAAGCTAAAGCCTTGAAGACCTGCTCCGTCTGGGGGGAGCAGCTTATTCCGACGAAGAAGGCGGAAGAGGTCGTGGAGAAGTTGGCCAAAAAGAGGGAGCTACCTACCCTGAAGCCACAGGCGGCACGCCGCCCCATCTTCAGGAGGCCAGTGACAGAAGCACCCATGGCCGCGCGTACCACACCAACTCAAGGAAGGAGGGAACCCTCGTCAGGACAGTGGTCTTCCTCTGTGGTTCCCCCCGAAGAGGTTCATCTTCTAACCCCCCAACGTATAGGTCTTCTTTCTACTCCTCCAGGAGGGGGAGAACAGGCCGTTCTTCCCGTAGGAGATAAGATGGGAGGCCCCCCTCCCCTGCCCAAGCCTCAGGTAGGGGGATGCCTCAGACTCACTTGGCAAGCATGGAAGATCCACGGAGCAGATCCGTGGACAGTTACAGTACTAAAGGAGGGCTACAGGATCCCCTTCATGGAAGAGACACCCCCCCCTAGTTCCAGCAACGCAGGCAGACTGGTTGGTGCCCAAGGACCTGGCGAAGAGGGCAGCGTTGGACGAAGAAGTCAAGACGTTGCTGCAGAAGGGAGCTTTAGAAACAGTGACATTCCCGGGTCCGGGGTTCTACAGCCGCCTGTTCCTAGTGGAAAAAGCGACAGGAGGGTGGAGACCTGTAATAGACCTGTCAGCCCTCAACAGGTTTCTCAGGAAAGTGACCTTCAAAATGGACACTCCAAGAACGGTCATGGCGTCCTTGAGAGAGGGCGACTTTTTGATTTCTATAGACCTCAAGGACACCTACTTCCAAGTGCCCATTCATCCGTCGAGCAGGAAGTTTCTCCGGGTCAAGTGGGGTACCCAGGTGTTACAATTCAAGGCCCTATGCTTCGGTCTTTTAACAGCCCCCCAGGTATTCACGAGGGTCTTTACGACGGTCCCCATATGGGCCCACGAACGGGGCATTCGACTCATCAGGTACCTGGACGACTGGTTACTCCTTTCATCCTCAAAGGAAGACTTGAAACAACAGGGCGAAGATCTTCTTCAATTGTGCAAGACCCTGGGCATCGTGGTCAACTTGGAGAAATCACAGCTAACCCCATCCAACAGGAGGACGTACCTTGGAATGGTCCTGGATTCGTTACAGGTCAAGGCATTCCCAACCACGGAAAGGCTGGACAACCTGGATCGAGTGCTCCGGCCCTTCCTTCTGGGTCGCCCCAGAAGAGCGCAGGATTGGCAAAGGTTGGTAGGGCACCTGGTGTCCCTAGAGAAGCTGGTACCTCACGGGAGACAGAACTTAAGGGTTCAATGGAACCTGAAAGAACATTGGAACCAGAAAAGTTCCCCGGACATTGTGGTCCCTCTCCTTCAGGAGTCCAGGAAGGCCTTGGAATGGTGGCAGGATCGGTCGAACACCCTAAGGGGGATGCCACTGTCCTCCCAACCTCCGGAGGTTCTTCTCTTCACGGACGCATCGAAGGACGGGTGGGGAGCCCATCTCCGGGAAAAGACAGCAAAAGGGGGCGTGGTCAGAGGGGGAGAAATCCCTACACATAAATATCCTGGAAATGAGAGCGGTCCAAGAAGCCTGCAACCACTTCGAGGAGGACATGAGAGGGCGTTCGGTGGCCCTAATGTCAGTCAATGCAACGGTGGTGGCTTACGTGAAGAAGGAGGGGGGACTGAGATCAAAAGAGTTGTGCGAACTAGCCCTTCAAATCCTAAAATGGGCGGAACAGAAGGACGTCATCCTGACGGCAAGGTTCATCCCAGGGAAGAACAACGTCCTAGCAGACGGCCTCAGCAGAGTGGGGCAAGTGGTAGCAGCAGAATGGTCCCTACACCCACAAGTGGCAAGCTACATTATACAGATGTAGGGATCTCCGGTAATGGATCTGTTTGCAACAAGGTTGAACGCGCAACTCCCCGTATTTTGTTCTCCCGTCCCAGATCCGAAGGCGGCAATGGAAGACGCCTTTCAGCACAAGTGGGACGGACTGGACGTGTACGCCTTCCCCCCCTTCTCCCTGATAAGGCAGGTCCTCAACAGAGTAAGGGCAGCAACCAACCTAAGGATGACTTTGGTAGCGCCTTGGTGGCCGGAGAGAGAATGGTTCGCGGACCTAAGGAACCTCACCGTCCTACCTCCTTGGCCTCTACCCGGCAGGTCAGACCTATTAAAACAACCTCACTTTCAGCGGTTTCACAGAAACCCGCAAGCCCTTCGTCTTCACGCCTGGAGATTATCCAGCGGCTCCTGAAGAAGCAAGGGTACTCCGGCAAGACAGCCAGGAGGATGTCGCTATACCGGAGGAAATCATCCACAGCCGTCTACCAGTCTAAGTGGGCGGTATTCGTGAAGTGGTGCAGGGACAAGAAGTTAGAGCCCTTGGAAGCGTCAGTGCCCGTGATAGCCGACTTCATGGTTTATCTCAGGGACAAGTTAGACATGTCAGTTCCAGCGATCAAGGGAGTTCGGGCGGCCCTGGGTCAAGTCTTTCTTCTCAAGGGCATAGATCTCGGCTCCTCCAGGCATATCTCCATGCTTATCAGAGCGTTCGAACAATCATGCCCCCCTTCCGCCCCTAGAATCCCGAGTTGGGACTTAGCGCGAGTCCTAGATATGTTACGGAAACCACCATTCGAGCCCTTAAAGGACATCGATGACAAGAATCTCACGCTCAAGGCGGTCTTCTTGCTAGCATTAGCCTCGGCTAAGAGGGTGGGCGAGCTACACGGACTGTCATTCGAGGTGGAACACACTAGGGGATGGAAGGAAGTAACCTTTAAGTTTGTCACATCCTTCGTCGCCAAGACTCAGAACCCCTCGGTGTGGGATCCGAGGTTTGAGAGTTTTTCGTTTCCGGCAATCCCGAATAAAGGAAACCCGGAGGACCTAAAATTATGCCCGGTCAGGACTATTAGGAAATACCTTAAGAGAACGGCAAACCTCCGCCCGTCTATCAAGAATCTCTTCGTCTCATGGGGAAAAATAAAGAAAAACATATCCAAAAATACGGTTTCGTTCTGGCTCAGGAAAGTGATCACGCAAGCCTACTTAAAACAAGGTCTTCCTACACCGGGGAAACCCAGAGCTCACGATGTTCGGGGCATTAGCACCTCTCTAACGTTCGAAAAGAACATGTCAGTAGCGCAGGTTCTTCGAGCGGGAACTTGGTCCAACCAGTCGACCTTCACCGCACATTATCTCAAGGACTGTACGAGAAAGTCTCTAGACGGGTTTTCTATCGGGCCGGTCATCTCAGCCCTGCATTCGGTTTGACGGCTCAAGCCCCAGGCTCAATCGCGAAACATAAAGTATCTAGACACAAGGAGCCGAGTTCTATTTTCCCCCCTTTTCTAACTTTCTCGTACCGTCAGTCGTCATCAAGAAATATCGCTCATTACACAAGACGAAAATTCGCCATATCAAGCACAACGAAGATATTGCAGAAGGGTAAGTGTTATATCACACTTAATGAGTCTTTTACGTAGTTTTCCCTACTGTCCATCGGGGTCAGTGCTAAAGGGCACTCCCCCCTCCTAAGGTGTAAGTCTCCTATAAAGTGTTTCAAGGTAAGTCTCTGTGTCGGAACAAATCACAAATTTTAAGTAATTTGTATTTTTCCTAACAATACTTACCGAAGAAACACTTTAGGTTTAGGGCCCCCCCAACCGTCCCCGCAGTGCCCCGCTGACCTCGTGGTTTTGTTCATTACATAAAACTTACTGGGGAGAGCTTCTCAAAGACGGGCGACCTGCCTGGGCAATGCCCCCAGGTCATGTTATTTCCCGTTATTCAGGACAGTATAGAACATGGAAGTAGGGGGAAACTACGTAAAAATCTGGTCGTCGGAGAGGAGTTACCAGTAATCTCCTATAAAGTGTTTCTTCAGTAAGTATTGTTAGGAAAAATACAAATTACTTAAAATTTGTGATTTTTATGTTTGTTTATATGCGACCTTTCCTAATAGTAGGCGGTCTTTTCTTGGAACCGAAGTTAATTAACATTGAGCCCGTCATATCGTTTTTACCTGTTAAGATTTTATGCTATTTAATGTTTTTGAAAGAATTTCTTTGATAGTCTCGTATTGTTTTCAAAGTTGAACTAACGTTTTGTTTTGTCTCCGCAGTTGTTGACGTTCAGAACGTTCAACTTGCGCTCTATCGTTACGATAGAGAGAGAGTATTCACGGTTTCACGTTGCAGTAAGAGTAAACCGATTCTAGCGTTTTGTTCATTCTTTCTTAGCTTGAATGGTTTTAATTCTTGAAGGAACTTTTTATTTGGGAAATCTTTCAGTTTTTTTCCTTTAACAATAATATGTTTTAACGATATATATAATTGGGCTCATCTCTCAGGTTCTAAGTCAAGAGAGAGAGAGAGAGAGATAGAGGCGGAGGGAGAGAGAGGAGGATAAACGTTTCGTTCAAGCGGGTAACGTTGTTATCGTTTTTGCTCTTCTCCCTAGTCTCTTTAGGGGAAGAAGGTAAACGTTTCTAGAGTTTTATTCTTGTTCCCAGGCTTTATGCGGTGAGAGATTTTAAACGTAGTTTATTTGATCTAGTGTTTAGTCTCTTTTCCAGCCACTGAATTTTTTATCTTTCATTATGTTTTTCTGTTACATTGTAATACTGTTTTCGCAATTACTAACTTTTAATGAAGGATAGAATTGCGTGTTTCAGGTACAAACCACTTAAAGTTTCGAGTTCAGTGAAATAAGTGCAAACAGAAAATCAAAAGTGATAAAGTGATATGCGCAAAGTGTTACAGTGTTGCTTTCGAGGGTTCGTCTGTTCGTGCCAGTTGTTCGCCTAGTCTGGGACCTCTTACAAGCTCCCAAGCCCAGGGGAGAAGTAACGTCGAAGGACTTATGGGTTCATCAGGCCTTGATCGACGAACAGACGTTTCCCTCCGTGGTTTCGGGTGTACCCAACTCACGTAGCCGACGTGATCACCCCACCCACGCAAAGACGAGAGAGCCCATTTATTCCTCGTCTGCGGAAGAGGTTTCTCGCAGAAACCATGGACCAAATCTTGCAGCTTTTAAGTGCAAGTCGGTCCCTTCCGCGCAAGTCCAACTCCTAGGTGTAGCCATTAGCACTGGGTCAGTTCGGACTTGCTGCAGTACGACAACTGCACACCTCCCAGAGAGGCAAGGTGGTACCGCAACAGGCAGTAACTCCGTCTGTTGCCGCACCAGCTGTTTTAGACCCTCAGTCTCAACGGACAGTAGCTCCGTTTGTTGTTGTCTTTCATAGACCCTAGTGGTCCATGCTGCAGACTATACAGTCTCAGCTTGCTCCTTCATACAGGAGTATCATGCTGGAAGGTTGACAATGTAGCCTGTTAACCTACAACCCGCCGAGGTTGTGCGCTCAGCAGTTACTGCGGCTGCCTGCTCCCACCCTCCACCTGTGAGAGCTCCACCTCCGATGCGCAGTCCACCCTGCCAGACGCATGTTCTTGCTGCGCCTCCTGCTTTCATGCGTGAGTTGCCGCATCGGGAGTTGCCGGGTTCCAGCACTATGAGGCAACCTCCTCAACCCATGAGGCAGGAGCCTCATGCTATGCGGCAACCTCCTCTACCCATGAGGCAGGAGCCTCATGCTATGAGGAGCCTCAGGCTATGCGGCATCCTCCTCAAACCATGAGGCAGGAGCCTCATGCTATGCGGCAACCTCCTCTACCCATGAGGCAGGAGCCTCATGCTATGCGGCATCCTCCTCAAACCATGAGGCAGGAGCCTCATGCTATGCGGCATCCTCCTCAACCCATGAGGCAGGAGCCTCATGCTATGAGGAGCCTCATGCTATGCGGCATCCTCCTCAACCCATGAGGCAGGAGCCTCATGCTATGAGGAGCCTCATGCTATGCGGCATCCTCCTCAACCCATGAGGCAGGAGCCTCATGCTATGCGGCAACCTCCTCTACCCATGAGGCAGGAGCCTCATGCTATGCGGCATCCTCCTCAACCCATGAGGCAGGAACCTCATGCTATGCGGCATCCTCCTCAACCCATGAGGCAGGAGCCTCATGCTATGAGGAGCCTCATGCTATGCGGCATCCTCCTCAAACCATGAGGCAGGAGCCTCATGCTATGCGGCAACCTCCTCAACCCATGAGGCAGGAGCCTCATACTATGCGGCATCCTCCTCAACCCATGCGGCATGAGCCTCATCCCTTGCAACATGAGCCTCATCCCATGCAGCATGAGCCTCATACCATGCACCATGAGCCTCATCCCATGCAGCATATGCCGCATGCCATGCAACATGCTCTGCATACATTACAGCATGCTCTGCATACCTTACAGCATGTGCATACCTTACAGCATGCTCTGCATACCTTACAGCATGTGCATACCTTACAGCATGCTCTGCATACCTTACCGCATGCTCCTCAGTCACACATCTTTGGTTGTTGCCAACTCACACGACTGTCAAGCAGTTTCATAACGTTGCCTTCTGGTCTGCTGCTTTTGCACCAGTGAAACCCTCACTGAGAGAACTTAGCTTTTCTCGGATATGGTTCCTGTAGATGAGAAAGTGCTATTCTCCCTCCTTCTGATATTACCTTGAGGACTCTGTCATTTGGAGAGGAGCCTTAAGCTGCTTAGCCTCCTATGGACTTTTATTTAAGCATAACATGCTTCCAGGGAGGGTAATGGTTCCGCTTCAGTCGCTAACCCCGTCTGTTGCCACACCTGCTCCCATAGACCTTGAGCTTTGTTGCAAGACATGCAGTCCAAGCTTAGTCCTTGTTAGAGGATTTTTTGTTTACGGAGTCAGTGTGTCACTGGGAAGACGTTCAACAACCAGCAGAAGTGACTTGTTGTGACGCAGTGCGGCAACCTCAGCAACCCGATAAGGAGTTGTCTGTACGACCCAGACAGTCTAGACAATTTCGGGTTGTCGCTGTACTTCCTCGCTTCCCCATGGTTGACAGTTCACAGACTGTGCAGCAGTACCATGATCTTGTGTCCGGCTCCGTCAGACGACTGGCTTTTAAGAGCTCCCACAAGTCGTCGCTGTCTGGAGATTCTCAGATGGACTATGGATCTGACCAAGGAACTGGGCCTCCTGGTCAATTTTGAGGAGTCCCAGCTCGTCCCATCCCAGACCATTGTCTACCTGGGTATGGAGCTTCAGAGTCGAGCTTTTCGGGCTTTTCCGTCGGCCCCAAGGATCTACCAAGCCCTAGAATGCATCCAGAGCATGCTGAGAAGGAACCGATGCTCAGTCAGGTAGAGGATGAGTCTAACAGGGACACTTTCATCGCTGGCCCTGTTCATCGAGTTAGGGAGACTCCACCTCCGCCCCCTTCAGTATCATCTAGCTGCTCACTGGATAAAGGACATGACGCTAGAGACGGTCTCAGTTCCTGTTTCCGAAGAGAGGAGGTCTACTCTCACGTGGTGAAAGAACAGCTTTCTTCTCAAGGAAGTCTACCTTTGGCTGTTCAGAAACCCGACCGCCGTCTCTTCTCGGACGCATCAGACACGGGCTGGGGTGCGACTTTGGACGGACAGGAATGCTCGGGAACATGGAATCAGGAGCAAAGGACACTTCACATCAATTGCAAGGAGCTGTTGGCGGTTCATCTGGCCTTGATAAACTTCAAGTCCCTCCAGCTTAACAAGGTGGTGGAGGTGGACTCTGACAACACCACAGCCTTGGCTTACATCTCCAAGCAGGGAGGGACTCATTCGTGGAAGTTGTTCTAGATCGCAAGGGACCTCCTCATTTGGTCAAAAGATCGAAAGCTCACGCTGGTAACGAGGTTCATTCAGGGCGATATGAATGTCATGGCAGATCGCCTCAGCCGGAAGGGTCAGGTCATCCCCACAGAGTGGACCCTTCACAAGAATGTTTGCAGCAGACTTTGGGCCCTGTGGGGTCAGCCAACCATAGATCTGTTCGCTACCTCGATAACCTAGAGGCTCCCGTTGTATTGTTCTCCGATTCCAGACCCAGCAGCAGTTCACGTGGATGCTTTTCTGCTGGATTGGTCCCATCTCGACCTGTATGCATTCCCGCCGTTCAAGATTGTCAACAGGGTACTTCAGAAGTTCGCCTCTCGCAAAGGGACACGGCTGACGTTGGTTGGCTCCGCTTTGGCCCGCGAGAGAATGGTTCATAGAGGTACTGCAATGGCTGGTCGACATTCCCAGGACTCTTCCTCTAGGAGTGGACCTTCTACGTCAACCTCACGTAAAGAAGGTACACCCAAACCTCCACGCTCTTCGTCTGACTGCCTTCAGACTTTCGAAAGACTCTCAAGAGCTAGGGGCTTTTCGAAGGAGGCAGCCAGAGCGATTGCCAGAGCAAGGAGGACATCCACTCTCAGAGTCTATCAGTCTAAAGGGGAAGTCTTCCGAAGCTGGTACAAGGCCAATGCAGTTTCCTCAACCAGTACCACTGTAACCCAGATTGCTGACTTTCTGTTACATCTAAGGAACGTAAGATCCCTTTCAGCTCCTACGATCAAGGGTTACAGAAGTATGTTGGCAGCGGTTTTCCGCCACAGAGGCTTGGATCTTTCCACCAACAAAGATCTACAGGACCTCCTTAGGTCTTTTGAGACCTCAAAGGAACATCGGTTGTCCACTCCAGGCTGGAATCTAGACGTGGTCCTAAGGTTCCTTATGTCATCAAGATTTGAACCTCTCCAATCAGCCTCTTTTAAGGACCTCACATTAAAAACTCTTTTCCTCGTGTGCTTGACAACAGCTAAAAGAGTAAGTGAGATCCACGCCTTCAGCAGGAACATAGTTTTCACATCTGAAACGGCTACATGTTCCTTGCAGCTCGGTTTTTTGCTAAAACGAGCTTCCTTCACGTCCTTGGCCTAAGTCGTTCGAGATCCCAAGCCTGTCCAACTTGGTGGGGAACGAACTGGAGAGAGTACTTTGCCCAGTTAGAGCTCTTAGGTACTATCTAAAAAGGTCATAACCTTTACGAGGACAATCAGAAGCCTTATGGTGTGCTATCAAGAAGCCTTCTCTTCCAAGGTCTAAGAACTAAGTTTCTTACTAATTCAGGCTTCTGATTAGGGAAGCACATTCTCATCTGAAGGAAGAAGACCTTGCTTTGCTGAAGGTAAGGACACATGAAGTGAGAGCTGTGGCTACTTCAGTGGCCTTCAAACAGAACCGTTCTCTGCAGAGTGTTATGGATGCAACCTATTGGAGAAGCAAGTCAGTGTTCGCATCATTCTATCTCAAAGATGTCCAGTCTCTTTACGAGAACTGCTACACCCTGGGACCATTCGTAGCAACGAATGCAGTAGTAGGCGGGGGCTCAGCCACTACATTCCCATAATCCCATAACCTTTTTAACCTTTCTCTTGAATACTTTTTATGGGTTGTACGGTCGGCTAAGAAGCCTTCCACATCCTTGTTGATTTGGCGGGTGGTCAATTCTTTCTTGAGAAGCGCCGAGGTTAAAGGTTGTGATGAGGTCCTTTAGTATGGGTTGCAGCCCTTTATACTTCAGCACCTAAGAGTCGTTCAGCATCCTAAGAGGACCGCTACGCTCAGTAAGGAAGACGTACTTAATAAAGGCAGAGTAATGGTTCAAGTCGTCTTCCTTACCAGGTACTTATTTATTTTATGTTATTTTTGAATAACTAATAAAATAAAATACGGGATACTTAGCTTCTTGGTTAACATGTATGCTGGTCTCCACCCACCACCCTGGGTGTGAATCAGCTACATGATCATCGGGTAAGATTAATATTGAAAAATGTTATTTTCATTAGTAAAATAAATTTTTGAATATACTTACCCGATGATCATGATTTAATTGACCCACCCTTCCTCCCCATAGAGAACCAGTGGACCGAGGAAAAAATTGAGGTGGTGTTGACAAGAAGTACTGGAGTACCTGACCACAGATGGCGCTGATGTGTACACCCCCACCTGTATAGCGATCGCTGGCGTATCCCGACCGTAGATTTCTGTCGGGCAACAGAGTTGACAGCTACATGATCATCGGGTAAGTATATTCAAAAATTAATTTTACTAATGAAAATAACATATTTGTAAGATGAAATATTCCACCTTATCTAAGGCTTGCCATTTCACCAAAACATAGCAAGTGTTATTGCACTTCTGTACTACAAGAAGTTTAAAAGTATACTACCTTTTTTTATTTAGTTCATTTATTGTCATTATTGTTCAAGGCAGAAGGGGCTCTTCTCAATTTAAAATTGTCCTTCATTGTGAAGTGGTACTGGTATTTTCATGTGTATATCCCTATATCCCTGTAACCCTTATAAGTTGCTTTGAAATAATGAATTTAATTTTGGTCATCTTTTCTTACATGGTTTGTCTGTGAAGTAAATTTTATTTTCATAAACTATCGGCATAAGTTTCACAATGGTATGCATTGTAATAAATGTTTGTTAATGGTTATTTATTAGTAGAGGTTTCAGTTTTGCTTCTGAAATTTTTTCATTTGGACTTTTGGTCTTTGACCTTAAGATCACATTCAATTTGGGATTGTTTTATAATACTGTATAGATTTGTAAGATGAAATGGTCTTGTGGCATGACTATATTTTAGAAAAAATCTATCATGAACGAAATTGCACTGTCTCAATATTTTACTTTCTTTCCAGATAATTTGCATCAAACTTCATTACCTTTCATATGTCTTGAAGACTTTAGAGAAAGAAAATAAGAAGATGACAAAAGAAATGAACGAAGAAAAGAAAACAGCAGTTTATGAAAGCATCATTAAAAAATGGCTTCGAGCACGTTCTTCAGATGGGTTTGAAGAACACTTAGAATATTATATTAGGGATGCCATCAAGTCTTTCCCTCATCCTGAAATGCCCTTATTTATACAATTAGTCCAAAATCTTTCGGGATCCAGGGTGGGTGACTCTTGGGCATTAGGGACTTTAAGTGGTTGTGTGAATGGGCAGAGAGCATTCCATGATGAACAAGGGTGTATGGCCTGTGGAGACGAGTCAAAAAATATCAAGAAATGTTCCAGATGTAAAACTGTTCGATACTGTACTACTCTTTGTCAAAAATTGCATTGGGGTATCCATAAGAAATTTTGTGAAAAAATATATTTAGAAAAGAAAAAGGACCAAGAGGAAATAGATAAAGAAAAACAAAAGGAAGAGGAAAAAAACCAGAAGGCAGAAGTATTGAAAAATGACGAAGAGAAGGAAAATCAGGAAATCTCAAAAGTACCAGATGGCCCTAAAGAATTAACACCTAGTAAGGATATTGAACAGAAGACAACCTGAAGTTTCTCCAAGGAAATTAGGTGGTAGGTTCTCTATCCATAGTTAAATTTTTAACATAAACATAGTGATGTCTTTGAAAATTCTCAAATTGATACATTTGTTTATTGCTTGAATTGAAATTCCCACCCAAGATAGTTGTAAAATTCAACAGACAATTGTCTATTATGTAAGATAACTAATGAAAGTAGTTTTCTAAATGCAAAACTATATTCTTAGATAGCTACTGTAGTTTGTAAAAAAAAGGCAAGTATAGTAAAGATCAATTGTTTAGATTGATTTCTGTACAAGTAAGTATTATACAGTATAAAGATTACATTGAAAGCTTCTAGTTGGTTCTCATTCCATTTGGTCTCTTAGAGTGAATCTGAGGCAATTTTTATTTTGTCATATCCTTTTCACAATATAAATTTTATTAATACTGTACAGCAATTTTGCTTTCCTTGATTTTTGTTTTTATAAAAGTCATACTTTAATTGTTTTATGGTTGTTTTGTTGACTAGCAGATAACAGGTATGTTAGACACTTTATTTAAGAATACAGGGTATTACTTTTTTAACGTAAGCATTTTATTGGTATTAATTACCAAACAAGTACATTATTTGGTATTGAAACTTGTATAATGAAGAAACAAACAATATTTGAAGAGCATCACCATGAAATACCATAGTTTCACACATTGTTTTCGTTTCAAGAAGAGACATTTACGTAACATCGGTTTTATGATTGGGGAAGGTGTCTATGTAGAATAGGAAAGTTATAACTTGTACTGTCAACAGTAGATGAAAATGTTGCTTGGTGACAATACAAAGGCATTTCATCTACTGTAACATGATGCACTATAATTTAGTGGTCTTTAGCTGCCTGTCATATAGTACAGAACATGATGAGCTAAGTTTCATTCCAGGTTAATGTGCTGAAGGTATAGCACGAGAGATCTAGCCTATGTTATATGTAAAACTTAAGAAAGTGTATTTGCAAAATATCAAAAGGCACTCAGAAGTGCATACTAGAAGGTTTTTGTTCCTATGAGTAATACAAACCATCGTCCTTAAAGTAGAGAATATGATTTCAACGTGAGCTGAATGGCCATTGAGTTGTTTAACAAGGCAATTTAGTGACAAGTGGGTGCGGGGTGAGGGGCCATGGCCCCCAAAATATAAAAAATTCTTCACTTTTTTTGGGCCACAATGAACAGAGAAGTATTGTTGTGCCCCTAGACTTTTATTTATTTATTTTTTTTAAAAGTGAATGTTGGCTATTGAATCTGCCTCCAGATATGCAATTGTGCTCAGATGTGTCAAAAGAGGGGAGGGGCTCACACCTTAATGACCTGGTCGTTTCAGGGGAGAGGTCAGAAAAAGCAGCGTCTTCTTATTGAAGTTCTGAGGCTAGCAGGTTTTCTAGAGTTGCTAGCATTCCAAGAGCATTGAGGAGGTATTTGGTGGGTCAGTGCTGCAACACCATAATGGCTTACATATGGCCAGGGGTGCTCCCTTGTAAGCTGACGAAGCGGATGGACATTGCGACGGCATTCTATGCCATAGTTATCAGCCAAATACATTTTTGGCAAGTGGAATGGACTAGCTGACACACTTAGTCACCAAGTGAGGGTTGTAAGTTAGAGTGGTCCCTACATCCCTGTATAATGAAGAGGCTTCTGATTCATGAGGTTCTCTGGGGTTTGATCTGCTCACCACACAACCAAACAGGAAGCTCTCCATGTTTTCTCCCCTGTTCTAGTCCTCCTAGTAGGAGTTGCCTGTGCTCGTGAGGAACGTTGAACAGTTGGCTGATCTTGGTATCTCAGGCCCCAGAAGGGGACATGTCCCTCATTCTCAGGCTCTCACTTGTATCTGTCTGAGCCTTTTAGAAGGCCTCAGCCAAGGAACTAGCTCCCAACAAAGAGTTTATGCCAAGTTACATAGTCTCTTGGCCTTAGTCTCCCACTCCTAGCAGTGAAGGGAGCTTTCTTACTTTGTCGCCATGTCACATGGCCAGACTCAGAACCTGCTATGGCACAACCCCAGCTTTGAGCCATTCTCCATCCCCTCTTTACATAAAGCTACTGATGGAAAGGAAAGGAAATGCTTTTAAGTTTTCTGAGGGCTCTTGTCGTATATGAAGAAGTCCTGACACCTCAGACCTACATGTCAGCCACTGACAGAACCAAGAAAGTGCCTGGAACACAATTTCTTCAGACTTTGTGAGTCAAACTGTAATGCATAAATCATGATTGCTGAGAAGATTAAGGTACCATCT
Organism: Palaemon carinicauda; assembly: GCF_036898095.1. Classification (NCBI taxonomy): domain Eukaryota; kingdom Metazoa; phylum Arthropoda; class Malacostraca; order Decapoda; family Palaemonidae; genus Palaemon; species Palaemon carinicauda. The sequence goes on along the minus strand of NC_090750.1, from coordinate 41,101,007 downwards.
AGGACTGGAACTCGTGATGTTGGTCTAGGACCCACCCTTGCATTTAAGAGATATCTTGCAGTTGTCAAAGTGTTGAAGGTTGAGGTGTATATAAATCAGACCATCTTCATGCCCTTTAATCTCCAGGTGTGCCTCAACTTCCCTTGATATATTTGTGCTTGGTTTTGTGGTGGCTGCTCAAGTAGTTGTGTAACAAGCCCAGCTCCCATGTGAGACGGTAAACATCTTGTATATGGTAACATATCCCAGTAATCTGGAAAGAAGGCAGAATGACTGGCTCTTCTCCATTTTTTTGCCTCTCTCTTGATGGAAGTGTTACTCGCTAGATCTGACATAACGTTGGTAAACTGCACTGAGCTCCATTATTTAGACCCTAGAGAAGTTCTCCCTCATCAGAGGGGGAGGATGGTGGAATATATACCAATATGTAGGTCATTATACATCAGGCATATTGTTCAGGACTGCTATCCCTTTCGGGGGAAGGGATTCCTTCTTTAACCACATACCAATCATTTTGGACAGGCAAGGTCTTATCAGCCTTGCAATACAAAGGATAGATGGATAGGAGGTTGCTGGAGTAATCCCTTTGCTCCCGTATGAGACCAGATAAATTAACATTTACAGGGAAAAACAGAACTAACTCATTTAATTCTAGGGAGGACTTCCAACCTACCAATTAGTGAGTTAACTTATTTTAAGTATGATGGTTTGCATTTTGCATAGAAACAAATAAAATGTTTTGAAAGTGATTAATATTTTTCCTAGCTGAAAGGTCATAAAAGAACAGCATTTAAAGGGAGGGAGGTGCTTGCTGTTGCTCCCATCTGTGAATATATATATATTTCTGGGCTCGAACCTGTGCCGCCCAGTGAATAAGCTCCATTTAAGCACTTATTCTTAGGTAATTTACTGCTAAATATACCAGAGAAAAAATGTAAAGGAGTGCTAGGTTAACTAGCTCGCTCACCTATTGGTGTCGGTATAAAATTGGGCGTATATTCCAGAGGTCCCGCACTATTTAGATTAATCCACGACAGAGAACCCCAATAGAGGAGAGCCGTTCAACCTCACTCGGTACTACTACAATGCATCCGCTCAGAACCCAACTCCGTTTAGCACGACTTGTGCAGTAACCCGCATTTTTCAAGTGCTCTCGATTTTTGGATATTTTCTAGTGAATTATGGCTTCTTCGTCGGTTTCCCAGGAGACACCGTCCAAGTTAAGTACCAAGCTGGGTTTTACTGTGTTTTGAGCAACCTAGATCGTTTAATAATTATATTATAGGAGTTTATTCTCTTCGTTCATACCGATCTTGCTTGATTTCACTACAGTTGGTACTCCTGTTTTTGAGAGCTTTTAATTTTCACTTGCGGTGTTACTATGTGTATTATTTTTATTATCAAATATTATTTGTTATTGTGAATATTCATTATTTAGCGTTTAGAATCCTCGTGGTTCAATTTTTGGGCCGATATCATTTACGTATCGCTATGGCTGCCGACCGTGCTAAGGTGGCAATGTTATTTTAGCCATCAGGTGTGTCTTTTGCGATTTAATTATTTATGTTGCATGCCTTGCCCAAAAATTTTCTATGTGTTTATTCATATATTTAACGCTTTTATTATTATTATAATGAATATTTGTGCCATTACTCCGTTTGATCTGTCTGTTGGGGATCGTCAGTTGGTAGCCCTGCTGCCTCGTATCACGTGATCCTCCCCCACGCTCCCCCTCTAGCTAGGTGGGAGGCTAGGCTTCTCCCCCCTCCACTAAGGGACCGTTGCCTTCCCTCCTTTTAGAGGGGGTAGTTAAGTGTTTATGGACTTTGTCCTCCGGGTGGCCCGGCGGTTTAGTCTCTGTCTAGTCTGGTTGGCCACCGGTCTACAGAGTTGGATCCCGGTGTACCCTATTTTATATTCACTTTTCATTCTGGCTTATGTTATACGAAACCCTCCGGGTTCGATTGGCAGTTCTTAGTTACAGTTCCGCCCCCCTATTATTTTATAACATTTCCTATGATGATTATATATGACAGATCACTACCCCGGAGTCCCTAAAGGAATTGGTATTGAATATACCTTTATTTCCCGGCCCGGGGTCTACCCCACCCCGGGAAATCAGACACTATGTGTCTTAATTCCTTGTTTTTGCATCCTTTTTTATGCTCCCGGCTTGACCGGAATGGATGGCTATACTTTAGTTTCAAGTTAGACTTATGTTTAGGCCCGGGACCCCCGGTCCCGCCCCTATGTAAGAATATTATAGTTAAGCTCTAACCTTGCGTTAGACCTATATTAGGCCCGGGTCCTCCGGACCCGCCCCTAAAAAAAAAAAAAAAAAAAAAAAAAAAAAAAAAAAAAAAAAAAAAAAAAAATTATTTTATTTTTTACAGTCTAATCTTGTGTTAGACCTATGTTAGGCCCTACTTAAAAGAATAGTACAGTTAAACTCTATTCTTGTGTTAGACCTATGTTAGGCCACTTATAGAATAGTACAGTTAGGCTCTAATCTTGTGTTAGACCTATGTTAGGCCCGGGTCCTCCAGACCCGCCCCTAATTAAGAGAATTACAGTTTCTCATATACTATTCTTTTTACAGATGGTGCATTGTCTGACGCCGGCCTGTGCAGCTGTTCTGCACCAGCCTTGTGGCCACTCCGTCTGCCGATCTCACGCCCCTTGTGGGGTTCAACTGGAAGACGTTGTGGTATGGCACCCGGATAACTGTGTGATTTGCTTCGACCTCATCACTACCCTTGGTTCTGACTCGGTGAGTCCCGTTGGCTATATTGCCTTCTTATTTTATTTACTATTAGTAAGATATCTATGGTCTTGAAGGACCATTGGGAGTTTCCCTTTTATAATTCCCACTATTATTTCAGGCATCCCCGGAGCAAAAGTCTGCGGCTCGGGCCACACTGAAGGTGTGGGTTGGTGGTTTTGCCCGGAATGTAAAGTCTAAGCGGCCGTACGTCCTATCTGAGGACTACTGCACCATGGTTTACCCCAACGCCAAGTCTTCAGCTGCTGTGGCTAGGCATGTGGCAGCTCCCATCATTGCCCACATTGATGCCACTATAACGGGTCTCATCGACCCAGAGCAAGATCCATCGGACGCCCCCGGAGGTCTGGAGGACAATGTTGCCTCCATGAACCTGGACGTCGAACCAATGTTGCTAGACGAGCCGGATACAGGTAGGGTGGTAAGTGAGGCAGGTGTGTCCGGCGCTGAGATTCCTATCCTCAGCCCCGCTCTTTCTTCTTCTTCTGATCGCTCTTCCTTTCTTGGATTTTCTGGGGACCGTGATTCGTCTCAACGTTCATACCCGGTTCCCCCTAAGGATAAGTCTACTTCAAGGACCTTACCCAAAGCTCGCAAGCCTCACAAGACTTCTCATGGCTCTAAACATGGTACGAACCCGTCTTCAAAGACCTCTGGTTCCTCCTCTAAGTCTCACGACCCGGGAGTTCCTTCCGCCCCTCCTGCTGCTAGCCCGGGCCTTTCCGAATCAGCTATGCTTCGCATCGTGTCGGAGATGCAGGAAAAGTTGGTTTCGGAGATGCAGTCGAGGATGGACACGATGTTCTCTAACTTCGGTCAGAGAATTGGGGCTTTAGAGCAAGGTGCTCCGGAGAGAGTCCAAAGCTCTCTCATACCGGATGCCTCTAAGCTCCCGCCGTTTGCCAAGAACAACCCCTGGCGGATGGCTCTTCATTCCCCGTTCTCAGACGGAATGTTGACTCTGGAGGGCCTTGGCACTCGCCCTCTAGAGGACTTTGAATTCTTTCCTCCGGGTCTGGCATTTCCATTTCATGGTTATGCCAGACTTACCGAGGAAGCTTTAGTCCGATTAGACAAGGTCCCCAAAGAGACGGTCATCTTCCCGAAGGAGCAAGCCCAATCTGTTTGGGCCAGATTTTTGAATGACATCGGCTGCACTAACACCATGCTGACGCCTCATAAAAGCTCCTTTACGATGTTCTTAATGGACAAGACCACCTTGACTCCATGCGTCAATAAGGTGGCAGAGCTTGCCTTTCAATATGCTCTGGAGGAGAAGCCCTTGCCTCCCATCCGAGAGGTGGATCCAATCTCCCTCCTTCTTCCCTCAGGTATTGAGTGTTGGGACAACGTCCATACCACCTTTACCTCCGGCAAGCTTGCAGCAGACTGTGCCTCAGTCTTGTTTAGTGAGAAGCTTCCCCGTCTCCCGGAATCTCTCATTAAACAGGAATATGATTCCCGCCTACGTGTGGGCCGTACTCTAAACCTGGCCACATCCACGGAGTCGATAGCCTTGACTTACGATACGGAGAGTATTTTTAAGTCTCTCAACAAGGCTACGCTACAGTCGTTATATTATGACTTATATGACTTTGCTACTGCTAAACGCAGATGTCGCAAGCATGTTCTAGCTGAGGCGACGATTAGGCATGAACCTAATAAACTCATCCGGTCCTCCTGTTGGGGTTCAAATCTCTTCCCCGAGGATCTCGTAGAGGAAGTCTTGGCGGAGGCCACTAGGGTTAATCAGAGCCTTAAAGCCCGCTGGGGTTTGACCCCTAAACGCAAGTATGACCCCGCAAATTATCAAGCCCGGGGTAGGAAGAAGCTTAGACCATATACCTCCACCCAGTTCAGGCAACAACAGAGTGCTTCATCCAACTTCCGGCTGCCTCTTCCTCCATCTTCTGTTGCCCCTGCACAGCCTTCCACCTCTCGGGCTCCTTCGGATGACTATGTCACCGTTCTGCTACCTAAGAGCCAGCTTTCTGGTGCCTCCGCCACTTCCCCTGCCTTTAACCAGTCCTACGAGGCTCATAGCTCTTCCCAGAGTTATGGTAGAGGTAGAGGCTACCACCGTGGCTCTAACCAGAACAAAGGCAGGGGAAGAGCCTTTCGCAGAGGAAAGAACTTCCGAGGCGGACGTGGAGGCAACTCCTCAAACCAATACTGAGGTGCAGCAGGTAGGGGGGAGGCTCTATGCCTTCCGCAACAAATGGAGGTTCAGTCCCTGGGCGTTCAGTATCATCTCCAAGGGACTAGGGTGGAGTTGGATTCAAGGACCTCCTCCTCCGAACAAATTTCGTCAACATTCCACTCCGGACCTGGTCGAATTTGTCCAGGATCTTTTACAAAAGAATGCCATACAAGAAACGAAACATCTGAAGTTTCAAGGTCGGCTGTTCAGTGTCCCGAAGAAGGATTCAGACAAGAGAAGAGTGATTCTAGATCTATCCCTTCTCAACTTGTCCATTCAATGCGACAAGTTTCGAATGCTTACCGTCTCGCAGGTGCGGACCTTACTTCCCCGTGGGGCCGTCACCACCTCTATCGATCTTACAGACGCCTACTATCACGTCCCGATAGCGAGACACTTCCGTCCGTACCTAGGCTTTCGCTTAGGGGACAAAAGTTACTCCTTCAAGGTGATGCCTTTCGGGCTCAACATTGCCCCAAGGATCTTCACAAAGCTAGCAGAAGTCGCTGTTCAGGAACTCAGGAATCAAGGGATTCAAGTAGTACCCTATCTGGACGACTGGCTCATTTGGTCAGACACCTCCCAAAATTGCCTAAAAGCCACTCACAAAGTCATCCATTATCTTCAATCTCTAGGCTTCCAGATCAACTTCAAGAAGTCCCGTCTTCTTCCAAAATCGAAGTTCCAATGGCTCGGCCTGCAATGGGATCTTATATCTCATACTCTGTGTCTTCCCAGACCCAAGAGGTTAGAGATTGCAAGAAACACCAAACGCTTTCTCAAAGACAAAGTAAGTTCCAGACGGCTTCAAGAGAAGATTCTGGGGTCCCTTCAGTTTGCCTCAGTGACGGATCTTCTTCTGAAGGCAAAATTGAAAGATATCAATCGTGTCTGGCGTTCGAGGGCGAACCGGAAGCTCCGGGACAGGAAAGTCCGCCTTCCTCCCATTCTACGGGAAAGACTTCTTCCTTGGACAAGAGCAAACAGTCTGTCAAAGTCAGTTCCCCTTCGATTTCTGCCCCCGGAATTAATCATTCACACAGACGCATCCCTATCAGGTTGGGGCGGCTATTCTCAGCTCAAGAAAGTTCAAGGTCTTTGGACTCCCTTGTTCCGCCATTTTCACATCAATGTGCTAGAGGCCATGGCAGTTCTTCTAACCCTGAAACGTCTCGCTCTTCCCAAGAAACAACACCTTCGTCTGGTCCTCGACAGCGAAGTGGTGGTCCGCTGCCTCAACAGAGGCGGGTCAAAGTCAGGGCCTCTGAACCATGTTCTAGTAGCCATATTCTCCCTAGCAGCCTCGAACCGTTGGCATCTTTCAGCTGTCCACCTGGCGGGAGTCCGGAATGTAGTGGCAGACGCCCTGTCCCGGACCTCCCCTCTAGAATCGGAATGGTCACTCGATCTAAAGTCATTTCGGTGGATTCTCTCTCAGGTTCCCGGTCTCCAAGTGGACCTCTTCGCCACGGAATCCAACCACAAATTGAGAGTATATGTGGCTCCCAATCTAGACCCTCAGGCTTACGCCACAGACGCCATGTCACAGAATTGGGACAACTGGGAAAAGATTTATCTCTTTCCCCCGGTGAATCTTTTGCTGAAAGTTCTAGACAAACTGAGATCCTTCAAGGGACAAGTAGCCTTGGTCGCACCCAACTGGCCCAAGAGCAACTGGTATCCTCTCCTGCGGGAGTTGAGACTATACCCTCACCCGATACCCAATCCGGTTCTGTCTCAGATAGTACAAACACGCGTTGTGTACGCTTTCTCAAACATTCAGAGCGCCCTAACTTTATGGACTTTATGAAGTTTGCGGCTATGCATGGTGCCAATATTGATCCTCAAAACACCTTGTTCCTAGAATCAGATAAACGGGATTCCACCATCCGTCAGTATGACTCTGCAGTTAAAAAGTTGGCAAAATTTTTAATAGACTCAGACGTGAACTGTATGAACTTGAACCTTACAGTCACTTTCTTTAGATCTTTATTAGAATCAGGTCTGGCAGCCAATACTATCACCACTATTAAATCGGCTCTGAAAAAGATCTTCCTAGTGGGTTTTAACATAGACTTAACCGACTCTTTGTTAGCTTCAATTCCGAAAGCTTGTGCCAGACTGAAACCGGTTACTCGTCCTACCCCGGTGACCTGGTTCCTTAATGACGTACTCAAATTGGCTTCTGATACCATTAACAGTTCTTGTGATTACATGCCCCTTCTCAGGAAAACTCTTTTCCTAGTGAGCTTGGCTTCCGGGGCAAGAATTTCTGAATTGGCAGCCTTGTCGAGAGACCCGGGTCATATTGACTTTCTGCCTTCAGGAGAGGTCCTTCTTTCTCCTAACAAATTCTTTTTGGCTAAGAATGAAGACCCTCAAAACAGATGGACCTCCTGGAAAATTGTTCCCCTCACGCAAGATCCGTCGCTGTGCCCTGTCACTACTCTTAGGTCTTATCTATCCCGGACCTCCTCTAACTCCTCGGGGCCTCTATTCGTTAGAGAACAAGGCGGTACCATTACTATTAAAGGGATCAGGCAACAAATTTTGTATTTTATTAAACAAGCTAACCCTGACTCTTTTCCTCTTGCACATGATATCAGGGCGGTTGCCACCTCGGTGAACTTCTTTCACCACATGAATTTTACAGACCTTTCCAGGTATACAGGGTGGAAATCACCGTCAGTGTTCAAGAAACACTACCTTAAACATTTGGAAGCCCTAAAATTTTCTACAGTAGCCGCAGGGAGCGTAGTTACTCCCGAGTAACTCACAGGTTAATGCCTTGACTCTTTATCTCTCCCTCTTACCTGCCTCATTTATACCCTATTGTATTCGTTGGTCTCGCACCTGAATACTGTTATTATATTTGTAAATTTTATGCTCCTGAGTATCTGTATATATTATCACTCACGGCATTATTATACCTACCTTATTGGATTTATGTTCATATTTAAGATACCCTTATAATTGTTTTTTGGTACTCATCTCT